>NC_064276.1:9278804-9590000 GCF_003254725.2 Canis lupus dingo
TCATTCCTTAGCTCTGACTGGGGGAGGACGTTGTCTGCCCCGCTGGAGATGCGATCTTTAACTCCACAGTTTGCTACGCTTAGCCACCTGGTCTTTGGACGGAGCACCGCACCGTCTTCTCCCTGGAACTACTCTGGAACCAGCTTGGTGATGGGCTGCATGCTTACCCATGAGTCAAACTACAAGTGGCTTTTCTTTATGGTCTTTGTGAGCACAAGCCTTTGTGTGCCTCGCCAGCACCATGGGCACACTCGGGGAGAGGTTTGTCACGAAGGGACACAGAGGATGTGTCCCTACTGATAGGTACTTCAGAAAATTTCCTTCAGAAAATTTCCCCTGGGCTACTTTCCAGCCACCCAATACCAGTGAGCTCCCTGTTCTTTTTTTTTTTTTTTTCTCCCTGTTTTTTTTTTTTTTTGTTTGTTTGTTTTTTCTGATAGGTACTTGTTGGTGACTCGCAAGAGGTCCTCGTAGTCAAAGTCAGCTCAGCAAGCCCAGCTGTGCCCAAGTGGGGAGCACCCCGAGGCCCTCCTCCATCCACCTCTTCCACCCCCAGTCCTGAAGGAGCCTAGGGACAGGGCACTGGCAGGGAGTGGGTGGCAAGCCTGGCTCCTGGATAGAGGAACATTGTGGGGAGGCTGAGGGTGTGAACTCAAAGGTGATGAATGGCCTGGGTCCCTCTCTTATGACCTCAGCCCAGAGGGGAAGCTAAGACTTAACTGAAGAGGATTTCAAAGGCAGAATGGGACACGGGTTCCTCCCATTCCTCATGGGACTCTGGGAGGGCGACACGCCAGGCCACCCCAGCCACCTGGCACTGAGCTTGAGGATCTGGGGGGCCCCCAGTCCATGTCTCCTGCACCTCCCTGGGCTCCACCGGGTGTGGACGGGGACCAAGCTTGCTGGGAGCAGGACAGAAGGTTGCTGGTGCAGGGTGAGGAAGAAGAGGACTGCTGCCCCAGCCAGGCCCTGTGTGTCACAGCAGCCCATGGAGAGTCCCTCAGAGGGCCATGGCCAAGGGGGAAGTGTCCTGGGCTCTATCCTTGTGCCAGATAGAGACCCAATGAGGAATGACATCAGCCCAGGGCCAGCAGGTGCCAGGGGGCAAGAGCTGAGCAGGGACCAGAGGGTGGGATTCTCATTCCCTGGGACCCTGACTTTCCCCAATGACCCAGGGACGTGATCTACCCATTGCTCCATGTCGGTCCCATCTGATGGCAAGAAGCAGGTGGGAGGCTCCCTGGGGCCGGGGAAGCAAAGCAAAGGGACTGGTGACATCATCGGATCAGCCTGACCTTGACGCCCTATCGGCTGTTTAGCCAATTCTCATTCGTCAGTTATCAGAACAACAAAATAGACTGTTAATTTTTTGGCACGTTGGCTTGAACTGTGCATCGAATTACACACCTCTGACCCCTGATGTCTTTACAGACACCTCTTCACTGTCGCGCCCACATCTCTCCCCGCTGCATGCTCGGATAGCAAAGGCATAACTGACACTCTCCTGTCTCTGCCCTTGGTTTGTAAGAAGCTACTAGCATGGATTTAGGAGAAACTATTTTGCAGACACATTTCCTGTGCCAGAATTAAATGAAAACAATATTAAAAATGTCTTTGAACGTGTTCCACAAATTTGAAAGAATATTTATAAACCATGCTCAGGAACACACTCTCTCTGGGCCTCCCTGTGAATAGCAGGCTGGATTCATCTGGTGAAGAGGGAACTGCAGGCCCAGCACCTCTGCCCTGCAGCCGCCACCGCTGCCACGCACCTGCCCACAGCCTCACGGTGAAGACTCCACCCAAACCATATTTCAGGCAATTAGTGTCAGCAGTTTGTGCCATGCACTTGGATTCTTACCCTTAATGAAATCAGCTAATATTGGAGTTGAACAAATATGCTATAAACCCTCTGAAGGTAAAACTAACTAAGAACACCCCTACCCAACCCCCATCTCTCCCTTCCTATCCCTGGTCACCTGAGCTGGGCACATTTCACAGGAATGCAACAGGCACTTGCAGACTATAGAGTCACTGAGACAAGCAGTAGGGCTGTTTCCTGCAGAGGTGGTATTCATGATTTTAGGCCACAGAAACACTATGGTCTGGAAAGAATGGCATGTTTTCTATCAACTCCTCACAGCAAACAGGCATGTTAGAGCACACTGGACATAAGGCGGCGATGCGTGCATCCACATCTTCACACTCACATGCTTGTAGTTACAAGAATTTACAAATTGTACAGACATCGTAGTTATATGGGAATCTCATTTACATTAGGTAAGTCTGGAACAATGGGCTTCTTCTAAATTTGCTTACATTCTAAACTTGGGTATTTTTTCCTTACATTTTCTCCATGTCGTCTCCAACATCACCTGCAGCCATAGGGAGGGGGAGCTGCTGGGCTCTCATCACAAGTCAGAACAGTGACAACAGCCTTAGTATACAGCTTAGTCTGTGTGGTCGTCTGGCCCCTGGGTTGTGGTCAAGGGGGCTCTCCAGTGGAGCCAGGGGGGGCCCTGCTTTTCCTTGGGCCCCAATACAGCCCCCACTCATAGAACAACATCGTTGAATGAACACAGCTTAGGATCACAACACTATATAGAATCTGAATATTAAAATATTTGCATAGAGGGGCTTCTGGGTGGCTCAGTGGTTGAGCACCTGCCTTCAGCTCAGTTCGTGATCCTGGGGTCCTGAGATCAAGTCCCACATCGGGCTCCCCGCAGGGAGCCTGCTTCTCCCTCACCTATGTCTCTGAGTTTCTCTCTGTGTCTCTTGTGAATAAATAATTAAAATCTTTTTTAAAAATAAAATATTTGCATAGAGCCATGAAACATTTCTTCTTTGTATGATAATCATGATAGAGAACACTCTGCATTTTTTGAAAGACCCAACTTTTCTTTAAAAATTAAACATTTCAGGGGCAGCCCCCATGGCGTGGCGCTTTGGTGCTGCCTGCAGCCTGGGGTGTGATCCTGGAGACCCGGGATCAAGTCCCACGTCGGGCTCCCTGCATGGAGCCTGCTTCTCCCCCGCCTGTGTCTCTGCCTCTCTCTCTGTGTCTATGAATGAATGAATAAAATCTTTAAAGAAAAAAATTAAAAAATAAAACATTTCAAACATATCAGAGGCAAGAGCATCATTTTTAAAGGGAATTACTAATCTTTTTTCTTCTCCTAGATTTACCTCACATTTCCCAATACCCTAAGGGGCAATGTTAATAAACCACATACTTCTCTATCTGTAGCATGAGGGAAGGCACAACAGGTGCTATTGTCATGTGATTATTGGGGGCATATTAATTATTGATCGAGTGATTTTGTGATCTCCTGAGTTGTATAGCATATGCTTTATAAAATTATGAGACAGAGCAAGATTTTAGTTCTTTGACATTGAATAATAAAACTATACGCTGGTACATAACTAAAAGTTATGCAACCACCACGTTTTCAGGAAATATGAATGTTTTAGTGAATAGGAAAACCAGCCAAATCAGCTATCTTGAGAATATGAAAATATTATGCTTTCAGACCTATTAAAAGTATCCTTATTGTATAAGTGCTAAAAAAAGCAATCGTAAAGGAGTACCTATCATCATGAGGGATGTTGATAACTATTGTATTTTTTTTCCTTACATTACATTTTGCTCTGGATCTCAAATGTGACTTGAAAATAAATTCATAAAACATGATTTCCTTATATATATTGTCTCAAAATCAACACAATAACCATCTTTAAATCCCAAATTTAAAACTTGAGCAAGGTGGTCATATTGGACACAAGAGTTAAAATCATGAAACTGGTAATTCTGTGTAGTCTTATGTCCTAAATCTAAAATCTAAAGGAACCCAGATCTCATAAGCCAAGAGAAATAAAAAGACAAACGAGTAGTGATGCTTACCTTCCATGCATGCCCCCCGTTAATGTATAAAGCCTCTGGATTCTGTAGTAATTATCGAACCATGCTGAGTCTTTGACCAGATCCTGACACCCCTGGGGGCCTGGCTTCAGCTTCCACATGCTGACAATCCACTGGGATCTAAATTCTGGAGGTCAGAGACCATCCCCAGTGCCTGGGACAGTTCCTCCTCACACTCAGGAGGCCCTCGTAAAACATTTATTGAATGAATCCATGGGACTGAAAGAAGGGCCAAGAATAACAAGTAGGAAGGCAGGCACTCAACCACTGAGCCACCCAGGCGTCCCGAGCAAGTAGGAAGGAAAGAAGCTTCCACTGGTTGCTTGGAGTTGGTGGCATTCTTCTTGAAATGAGTGGAAGCCACCGAATTCCTAGTTGCTACTCTACTGCCACTCTTCATTGAGGTCACAGATATTTTGGTTTGGAAGATGTAAATCAAGTAAGTATTGGAACAGGAATTGAAGTCCAAATTAGATAAATAGATTGAAAGTAGGTACCTTTCCAACTTAAATGAGTTCTCACCTCTGGACCCTGACTAGTTACATTGTGGGATACTGAGAGAAGGTAGGAAGGGCATCACTGGTGTGCTGCAGAGGAGCCTGAGCAGCACAGGGTAGCAGAAGGCAGGGGGAGACCTCAGAGCAGGTGCAGATGCGGTTCTACATAAGAGGAAGGCAGACTGGCAGCTCTAGTTCAGGGAGCAGGACATTGACACTGATCCAGAGGTGGACCCAGGGATGGCCCAGGAGCATGGGGAAGAGGAGTCCCTAGAATTGACCCAGGATCATGAAGATGTAAGGCAACTTCCATCTTCCTTTAGGACAAGAGTAATGAATTTCTAGTTGAGGAACATAACAGACATAGCTGAGTGACATCAGCAAAGCAACTGCAAATATTATGTTTTTTCCTTCTGGACACAAGGGAGAAATATAGATAGCATGGTCATGCACTTTAGGTGGCTCACTAGTTCAAAGACAGTTTCCCAAGGATGTGGTTTACTGACTCAAGGCCTTGCTGCCAGTTCCCATCATGATGCTGTGGACACTGAGGTCAAGCCACCCCAATTTTTGCACAGCATAAAGCTTGAAGTAATAATAATTTTTCTGCGTGATTAAATATCCAAAACATCTTCACAGTTTCAGCAATGAACTGCATAGAACACAATGGCAATTTCCAGGAGTAAGTGAAGCCTACACCATCCCTGTGAGTTAGCAGCACTCAGAGAGCTCCTGGGTCCTGGGCTGAAGGTCTTTCCCCAGGTCACTGCTTTGAAAAAGCTGAGCTACCCCAAACTTCAATAATTGAGTAAATACTAAAGCCAGGGCTGCATGGCTCGGGTCAGAGCTGCAAGGCTGTTCTGGGTCCCATGGTCTGACTTTAAGAGGAGCAAAGATGAACCAGATCCAGGGAAGAAAAGAATTGGGCAAAGGAACTCGAAAACAGGTCAGAAGAAAGAAATCAGACCTGTGTGGCTTAAGAGAAGGAGAGACTTGGTGAAGCTCTGGAAAAACAAAGCACAGAAAATGACACTAAATGTCTGAAACTATCTGTGTCAAAAATAGCTCAGCTGAGTTCTGTCTAGTGGCAAGAAGTGGAGCAATCCAGTGGTTGCTTTCAGCTCCACAGAGGAATTTTGATCTAAATAGGGAAAAAAATTAAATAAAAAAATTAATAAAGCTGACTGAAGATAAATTGACAACTTTGGTAGGCAGTAGGCTTTGTGGTACTTGAAATGTTTGGGACGTGACTGAGGATGCCTGCCTGGAAGGTTCTTGAAAATCATCCCATTGCTGGCTTGGTCCTTCAACTATATCCATGCCTTCCAACATGTAGAACGTGTGGCATCAAACACTGGAAATGGGGCCAGTCCAAACTGAGATGTGCCCCCACTGCGAAATACCTACCAAATTTCAAAGACTCTGCATACACAAAAAAGAAAGCAAAATATCTAAGTGGTATATTTTTATAATGATTACATATTTAATTGATAATATATTAACTAAATTGGATTGCATAAAGTCCATTAAAGTAATTTCATTTTTTTAATGGGACTACTAAAGTATTTAAAATTTCACACAAGGCCTATATTATATAGCACTGGTCTGTACAATTTGAAGGGCCGTTGGTCTAGAACCTAGCTAGCTATTCAGAAATGTGATTCTTGCTTTAGCAGTAACTATATTACCTGAGAGCATATGAGAAATTCAATATATCCAGCCAACCCAAGACCCACTGAATCAGAATTCTCATTTTACTGTGATTTGAGGTACCCTGGTCTAGATTATAATTGCTTTGCAACATCCTTTAAAGTAGAGAAACCTTTTATTTAGAGGAAATACAGGTGAAAGGATGCTATAAAATAAGTCACTAAGGGGCTATATTTTGTGTGTGTGTGTGTGTGGATTGTGAACAGTGATTCTGGTGGCTTCTCCCACCCCCACTCACCTCACCCTGGGTCCCGTTGTCTCAATTTAGGCACGGTTTGAAAACCACTGTTCTGTTTTATTTTTATGGTCTCTAAGGTATCTCAAATCCAGAAATATCCAAAAAAGTCTGGGAAATTCAGACTTTTTTTGCATTCCACTTTATTAGAAACAAAATGGCAAGCTCTCCATGAGTGTGGACATGGTTTCATGGTCTTATCATAACCTTGTCCAGTTCACTGGCTGGCAAACCTGTTCAATCACCAGAGTTATTAGAGAATTTTATTTTTTATTTTTTTATTTTTATTTTTTAAGAGTTTATTTATTTATTCATGAGAGACACATAGAAAGAGGCAGAGAGACACAGGCAGAGGGAGAAGCAGGCTCCATGCAGGGAGCCCGATGCGGGACTCGATCCTGGGACTCCAGGATCATGCTCTTAGCCAAAGGCAGATGCTCAACTACTGAGCCACCCAGGTGTCCCCAAATTTTCTAAATTTCTCAAAAATTATGAAATGTTGACTATGACCTGTTTCTACTGACCACAGAAAATCCTAAACGAAGCTAAAAGTGTATCAATCTATTTTAATTAATTTCGCAGTAGAAATTAGAACGATGAGGGAGCTGGGTGGTTCTGTGATCTGGGTGGCTACTCTTGATTTCGGCTCAGGTCGTGATCTCAGTATTGTGAGATAGAGCCCCACATTGGGCTCCAGGCTTAGTGGGGAGTCTGCTTGAGATTCTTTCCCCTCTGCTCCTTCCCACTGTACTCTCTCTCTCACAAATAAATAAATCTTTTTTTAAAAAAGAAATAAGACCAATGAATTTATTTTGGAAATTTATTTTGTGTGCACGTGTAGGGCTGCCTTTAGTAGGCTAGATATTTTGTATTGTCCTGAAATGATTTTTTTAAAGATTATTTTATATAAGTATAAAAATACAGAGGCACAATAGGGGCCGATGGCCAGGTCTGGGCTTCACACCCGGCAGTCTCCCTGCACGGGCTTTGCCATTTTTATGTCCTGAGCCTGGTGTCATCCCCTCCTCACATGCTCTGCACCCATCACGTGGCTGGAAAGTCCTCCCAAGATGTCATCTGAAGATGAATGTGGCCACCCAGGGCATCTCACTAGAATCTAGCATTGCTCAACTCCAAAAAATGCCAGGGAAAGAGGAGTCGGCTCAACAAATGTCAAACGTGCCCATGATAGCTGCTCTCTTGTCATTTCCTGTAGGCTGTCGTTCTGCACAACCTCTGCTTCTAGAAAATTTTCTTTTCCTCTTGGGTGTTGGCAGCCAGAACCAGGGCAGGTGAGTAGGTGGGAAAGAAAATCAGGCTCAGAGGGCCTTTGATTTTAAAATAGCAAATCAATAGTGGCTCCCCAGTAACCCTCACGCTCAGGCAGTCCTCCAGGCAGCCTTGGTTTCCTTGGCACGGGGCTGCAGGGGACACAGTCCCGTCTCCCACGGCTCTGGGAGAGCCAGCTAAGAAGACACTTCCTCCAGGTAACAGATGTTACAGAGAGGCTGAGTGAAAAATCCAGCTCACAATGTCCTGGGAAGGGTTCTCAGAGTGGGTGCCGTCTGGGCCCAGGGAAGCCATTAGATGCAGTTGGAACAGAGAGTGGGGTGGGGAAGGACAGATGAGGCTGGATCCGGTGGGGTTGCTGAGCCCCTGGGATGCCCTCCTGAGGCCACAGGGAGCCTCGAGCTCTTCTAAAAGTCTTCCCTGTGTTTTGACAGAGAATCTAGTCTAACCTGAGATGGAGCTCAGGTTGGGTGGCTCCGCTATCACTCCACTCAAGGGTTTGTTGCAATGGGGCAATGGGCAAAGGCACTGTGGCCAGAAGAAGGAAGGAGGGACGTGGAGGAGGATCCCTGTGGAACATGAGGGAACCGCAATGCTCACAGGTGGGTGGCAGAGAGGCAGAGTCACGGGGTGACTCTGAGGCTATGGTGTGGCCTGTGTCTGAGGAAGACAGGCAAGGAGCAGACTTGTTTGCAGCCAGCATCAGGGTCTAGAGGAACATACGAGGCAAAGAGAGAGAGTCAGGTCATCACCAGACCCCATGCGGTATCTGATGACATGGGCACCCAGGAGAACTCAGAGCCAATGAAGACAGAGCACAGAAGCCAGGAAGGCGGAAAGGACAAGGACAGACCAGGAAGTGTCATGAGGAGGGGCATTGGCAGGTGCTGAGGGGCTGGTGTCTCAGACACAGACCTGCGTGACCCGGAGCCTGGGATCCACTTGGGGAGCACAGGTTGCCTCTTCAAGAGCACTGGCTGCCAAAGGAAAGGGAAGAGTTGGGGTCTGAAGAGAATCAAGGACAAAAAATACAGGAAACGTCCCCCGTTTACCATAAACAGGTTACACTTCAGGATAACCTGCAATTGAGAAGGATCCAGCAGAGAAAGGAAAATGTGATACAGCAAGGAGCAAGTAGGGCTCATAAGAATAATAATGATCTTTTCTTCTTACCTGATTTGTTCAAGAGAAAAAGCTTGAGATGTTTATTTTTTAAATGTTTTGCTCTAGGACCTCCTCAATATTGAAACATCAAGTGATGGGGGTGAGACGTTGTCCACTTGCTGTGGCTTGGCAAAGGCGTGAGCCCAACCTACTGCTGCTTTCACAGACCTCTCACGGGCAGACTGTGGCCCTCAGACATAACTGACAGGAGAAACGAGTACTTTGCAGGGACCACAAGCCTGAGATTTGGATTAGAGAGCCCTAGATTTTTTTTTTAATTTCATTTATTTATCCATGAGACACACAAACACACACACACACACACACACATACACACACACAGAGGCAGAGACACAGGCAGAGGGAGAGGCAGGCTCCATGCAGGGAGCCCAATGTGGGAGAAGCACCTAGTCAATATATGCCTCCAAAGGGTCATCATGTGAATTTAAGGGTACCATCCAATACCATGGAAACATTATCTGACCCCAAAGAATTAACTTCTGTTGTTGCCGTTAATGCATATTGTGCATTCACTAACACAGTTTCTAGTTCTATCTACTTATTTGATCAATGATTTCCTTCAACGTTTCCCTCTTCCCCTAAAAAACCACCCTGGATATTGCTTGATAATTATCTACTGTTATTGTGGCATTTGTTGCCACCAGATCTTAGAATAGAAATTTGTTGTTAATTGAGGTAGACATCAGGTGGGAAAATGAGGTTCATACAATCATTTCTACCACTGTAATATTTTCTTCTGTGTGGTGAGTAGGGGAGATCCCTTAACTCGACTTGAACGGAAATATATTTTGGGGCCAGAAGAGCTATCCAGTTTTGTTGTTGTTGTTTTTTTTTTTGTTTGTTTTTTTTTATTTTTTTACAAATGAGAGCACTGAGGTGTAAAGGGCTTGACTACCTTTCCCTGGGCTGAATTCTATTCGAGTTCCAGGTCCCAGGTGGCATTTCATTGGAACATCATTTAGATGTTGCCCCATTTAGAGCATGCACCTGCTGCCACACCTAGGTATTCATCAACTCAACAATTTGCGGCATCCTCGGTCATCTTTGGGGAGAGCATCCCAACAGTAGGACAAGGGCAGTGAGGAACGTCCCCCTTACTCCTCTCAGCCTTGGGGGAAGCTCCAGACCATCCCTCTCCTGCTTGCTTGCTTGCTTGTTTCTGGTCTGTCCCCAGTGACCACCATGGTCTGCAGCCTCGTTACCCTCCAGAATCACACCGTTCTGTACTGGAATCTCCTCTGCAAACCCCCACCTTTCTATTCTACTGACTCTCTTGTGATTATTATTTTCCCTGCTGCCTCTCTTGTGATTATTTGGTTAGCCCCTTCTCAACCTGTCTCTTTACCAGACTGTTTATTTATCGTTTTGAAAGCTTTCCACTTATTGGCCCCTCCGGTCTTCCCAACACATTTGACCGCGCTGACCTCTTGCGCCCCTTCCTGTTTAGAATACCTGGAATGAATTCCAGTTGCAGAGACACCAGCCATTCTTAACCACTCCACTTACCCCAGATTTTCTGCTGCTTCGTTACATTTAAACTGTTAGATCAGCATTTCTATTAACAGTGAATCAGGAATGATGGAGTGATGGTCCAATAGCAACTATTTCTCTCTCACTCTCTGGCAACTCCGCAAGTGCCTGGGTTCCTATAAGGTTTTTTTGTTGTTGATTAGTTATTTTGCTTTGTTTGCAGAAATTGTCAAAATCCATTTTAAAGTATCTTTAAAAAGTTTCTCCTTCAATTTGCATGGTTTTTAGCCCAATCAGTAGATGTATAATTAAACAGCCACACAGACAAGGCTTTGATCCTGATGAAGTATTTCTTTACAAATGAAGCAAGGGTAAAAACTTTCTCTACAAGTCATAAAAATTCCCAAACATCATCAGAGGAGCCCCTGGTTTTAATTTTTTATACACGCCATCCCACCACACCAGGTATTTGTGACTGCCTTCCATGCTGCTCATAAACCGTTATCTCATCTTTGCCAAGCCGTTTCTTCTTTGCTCACACTGCGTATGTTAAACTCTAGCTTTCAGATTAATTTTAACCTAGACCTTCTACTACTTTTGGACATAGATTAACCATTGATAATGTTATCATAAACACATCTACAAATCTCTTCTTATGGTGATTATTTTATTACCATTTAAATACGCCAGTGTAAATATAAATTAATTCAAGCGATAATATGTTTGTAATTAGGGACTGATAATGTTTAATGCCTCAACACATTTTGCAGAGTGCATTAACATATTGACCTTAAGTGGAAGTGTTTTATATTAGGTTTGGGAAGTGAAGGTTTAAATAAGCTCATGCCATGTATTCATTCATTGAATAAAGCTTTAATATAATGTTGAAAAGTGTTGGTAGGGAAGATGAACGGAGGGCTTGGGGACCCAAAGAAAAAAGAAAGGTTAATGAATTGCTGTGCACACATGACAAACAACTGCATGAAAGACCATGCTTTCCCCTGGAAATATTCAGAGAATTCTAAGGGAAGCAGTGTCTGGGGCCAAAGTCCAACCAATGATGACTGCTTTGCATGGAGACCTCCATTCTTGGGTCCCTAAGTGTTCCTTGAGGCCCCTGGGCCTTAGATAGGCAACTGGATTTGCATACAATGAGTTGACATTACTGAATTTTGAATGTAGGTGTATGGAAAATGTTAGCCATATAGTTTAAAGGGTTAGTGAAATGTTTTTGTGAGGTGGTCACCAGTCCCTTGATGTGACCCAAACCCCATCCATCCTTGGTGACCTACAGGGTCCTGCCCTGCCCCCCCAAGCACCATACCCAAGAAGCACAAGAATTGGACCCTGATTGAGGCACCCCAGGCAAGACAGGAGGCATCCAGGTTTTGCTGCTGTAGGTAGAGGATGACTGAGGTGGGTCTAGCTGGACTATGGATGGTGGGACCCCATCCACTTGCCATCCTCTGTGATCAGTGGGGCAGGCCCTGCTGGGAACAGTGGGGATGTAACCAAGCTACTCTTTCTGACTGCATGCCTGGAATATCTCTCTTGGCTCTTTCTAAACGATGTTCCCCTAAACTCTTGCCCTTGAATGCCCTGTGTACCTTCCAATTCAGCTGATTTACCTTGCTTTTCTCTGTCCTAAGAATACTCTTTTTTTATCTCTCTTTTTCACTGGGATCCAAGAATTTAAATACATAAACACTGAGAAAGGATGGCTGCCACCCCCTCCAGTGCTGGTTAGGAAACCATCCTACTCTGCAGAAACCATGACCTTTAAAGTGTCCCCTGATGAACAAATCAGGGAGGAATTCCACTAAAGTTGGGCCATCGAAGCTCAGAGCCCACTGTGTCCTTGCAAGGAAGAGAGCTGAGACCAGCGTGCTGGGCATGTGAGGCTGGTCCTGTGCCCCAAGACTAAGAGGACGCTGAGAGGAAGTGCTTTGTGCACTCTTCCGGGATGTGTATGTTATGGGTGGGCTCTGGGAGCAAGTCCCAAGGGTTCCAGGCAGAGACACGATAAATGCAGAAGTCTGTGTGCAGAATGAAGGGGAGCTGCTGAGGGCAGGAGGGACTAGGCTAGGATGCTCTGTGGCTCAGAGAGTGTTGAGGGAGGACCAGGTCCCATCTGGTGATGGGAGGAGGCATTTGTATTGGTGGGTTTAGAAGAGAGGACAGGTTGCTTCTGGGTATGGCCCAGTCACCATTGTGACCTTCATGGCTCCAGAGGCTTTAGAAGGAGTTATCACCTTATCTCTCTCTCCTCTTTCACTTTTCCCTAGGGAGGAGGACAGAACTGGCTGGTGGGTGAATCTGGAGAAGGACCCAGGTATATGCACCTAGCATTTCCTCACCTTTCTTCTGACTTCACCTCTGGGAGCAGGTCTGGCATCCCTGGGAACAGCAAGTGCTCCAGGATGCTCTTGGAGGTGTGGGGAGCCTAGTGGTGAAAGGTCACACCTAGTGTTTATGTGCCTATGCGTGTGGGTATCTATGTGTGCACATGTGTGAGTGCATGTGTGTGTGTGATCATGTATGTTGCTGGGGGTCCTTCTACTTTGCTCCCCATGTGTAGGTTGCTCGGTCAGTTTGAGGTACAGCATACAATGTGCATTTGAAGATGTAGCCAAATATTCCTGTTGACTTATCCATAATAAACATGATATTTTGGTCTCCCATTTAGGTTATTCTTTTTATTTCCTAGTTGGTTCAGAATTTGCATAAAGACAAAGGATGCTATTTATTGGGATCCCCTTGGGGCTGGGCTTTAGACAGAGAATGAGGAAGGTCTTTCCAATAATTAAAAAAAAAATGCTCTAAGACAAGGTTCGGTTTCAGCTTTCTGCCCACAAATCAGATGAACACGAAAACAGCTTCAATCTGGTAGCACCAGGACATGAGGACTAGCAAGCACAAAATGTCTCTATGAGAATACCACCCCAATCCATACTTTATCTACAGGATTTTCACAGATTTAAGCATCAGAATCCCAACGTTTTAAAAATTCAAAATGAAAACGACAGACATTCACTGAGAGCAGAAGTCAGAACAAAAAAGAAACAGCACCATTAGCCACAAAAAGCTCAGATGATTGAGAGGAGATTATGAGGATGAGCTTCTAGTTATGAAATAAATAAGTCACAGAGTTGGGGGTGTATAGCACAGGGAATATAGTCAGTAATATAATAACATTGTCTGGGAACCAAGGGGGCTTCAAGTACCGTTTGGAACTGTTGTACACTTGAAACTACTATCACATTATATTTCCATTGTACTTCATCAATAAAAAAAAAGCTCAGATAATATAATGATTACATCTAGACTATAAAATAAGTAATTTGAAAATAACTAAACATAATATTTTAAAATTGAAATACAAGTTAGAAAAATGAACTCAGCATAATACTCTTTAGTTCCAGCCACTTTGTGGCAAATGACAAGATTTCATTCTTTTTGATGGCTGAGAAATATTTCATTGTATATATACCACCCTTTCTTTATCCATTTATCCACCAATGGACATCTGGGCTCTTTCCACAGTTTGGCTATTGTAGACACTGCTGCTATAAACATCGGGATGCAGGTGCCCCTTCAATTACTATGTTTTTATCCTTTGGATAAATACCCAGTAGTGCAACTCTATTTTTAACTCTTTGAGGACCCTCCACACTGCACCAGCAGAGTGGCTGCACCAGCTTGCATTCCCACCAACGGAGCACAAAGGGTTTCCTTTTCTCCACCTCCTCACAAACATCTGCCATTTCCTGACTTGTTAATTTTAGCCATTCTCATGGTGTGAGGTGGTATCTCATTGTGATTTTGATTTGTATTTCTCTGATGCTGAATAACACTGAACATTTTTTTTTCATGTGTCTGTTAGCCATTTGTGTGTCTTCTTTGGAGAAGTGTCTGTTCATGTCTTCTACCCCTTTCTTGACTGGATTTTTTTGTTTGTTTTTTGAGTATGGAGCTCGATAAGATATTTATAGATTTTGGATACAAGCCCTTTATCCAATATGTCTTTTGTGAATATCTTCTCCCATTCCATAGATTGCCTTTTAGTCTTGTTGACTATTTCCTATGCTGTGCAGAAGATTTTTATCTTGATGAAGCCCCAATAGTTCATTTTAGCTTTTGTTTTTCTTGCCTTTAGAGATGTGTCTAGCAAGAAGTAGCTACAGCTGAGGTCGTAGTGATTTCTTCCTGTGTTCTCCTAGGATTGTGATGGATTCCTTTCTCAGATTTAGGTCTTCATCCATTTTGAGTTCATTTTTGTGTATGGCATAAGAAAATGGTCCAGCTTCATTCTTATGCATGTGGCTATCCAACATTCCCAACACCATTTGTTGAAGAGATTGTCTTTTTTTTCTATTGGATATTCTTTCCTGCTTTGTTGAAGATCAGTTGACCATAGAATTGAGGGTCCATTTCTGGGTTCTATGTTCTGTTCTATTCATCTATGGGTCTGTTTTTGTGCCAGTACCATGTTATCTTGATGATCACAGCTTAGTGATACAGCTTGAAGTCTGGAATTGTGATGCTTCCAGTTTTGGTTTTCTTTTTCAACATTCTTCTGACTATTCAGGGTGTTTTATGGCTCCACACAAATTTTAGGATTCCTTGTTCTAGCTCTGTGAAAAATTCTAGTGGTACTTTGATAGGGGTTACATTGAATGTGTAGATTGCTCTGGGTAGCATAGACATCTTAGCAATATTTCTTCTCCCAATCCATGAGCATGGGATGTCTTTCTATTTCTTTGTGACTTCTTCAATTTGTTTTCTATAAGTCAATATTCGTTTCTAAACTCCATGAAGGATGTGATGTCCCAAGGAAATCCCAAGAAGGATATGATAATGTCATCTTCCAACAGAAATTCAAAGAATAGTTTAGTTCTCCAAGTGTCAAGAGACTTAAAATAGGGATGCCTGGGTGGCTCAGCAGTTAAACATCTGCCTTTGGCCCAGGGCGTGATCTTGGAGACCCGGGATCTAGTCACACATGGGGCTCCCTGCATGGAGCCTGCTTCTTTCTCTGCCTGTGTCTCTGCCCCTCTCTCTGTGTGTCTCTCATGAATAAATAGATAAAATATTTAAAGAGAGAGAGAGAGAGAGAGACTTAGAATAACTTAGCCATAGAGAAACTCACCACTGTTGTCAAACAGGAGGGCACCCACCCCTTCCACAGTGAAGAGATCTCCTTGGGTTTGGAAATCAAATCCAACTGGAATATTGCTTCCTCCATGACACAGTCCCTCACTACCACCCCAGCTTACAATACTGCCCTCTGTAGTCACAGAATTCCATCCCTTTACCCTACATGTTGACATTTCTGCATTATGATTCCCAATAAGAGGGGAGGTTCCTTGAAGGCAGGCACTTCTATGCCCTGCCCACTAGAGCACACAGCAGGATTTTGATGAATGCTGTTTCAGGTGAACATGGTGAGTCTATAGAGAAGAGAGATGGAGGTTCCAGAGGAAGAGATCAACTGGATTAGTAGCAGCCAGAGCATTTTTAAGAAGGAGATTTGACAGCTCAAATAACTAGATTGTGTCTGAATTTAATAATTGCTTGGGGATTATTTTCTCCCTACATGTCTCAGAAAAAGTGAAGTTTTCTGCAAGCAGTTAATAAGTAAATAATTCCTTGATCTCTGACCATAGCTATGTGAACCTCTGAAACTTTGATTGAGCCATTGGTAGTTTCTCTTGTGGCCAAAAGTTGTAACTTCTTAAGGACACTTAAAAGTCATTTCTAGCCCAGGGCTCCATTTTCTACTCCCAGAATATTATGAGAGAAGCCTGAGAAAAGTCACATGAGGGATCTACCCAACCTGGGAAGCTTCGACATCTGGCCATAGTCACATGCTGGGTTAATCCAATTATATGGGAATGGTAGTTTTTAAAGAAAACAAAATTCATGCTGAGTTTTGGCAGAACACTTATCACAGTAGATGAGAGGCTCCTTTTTAGAAATCACTGGCCCTGGTCATGTAAGTAATTGAGTTTAAATAAACTGGTGCTTTGGAGGTGAACAGTTCAGTTGGCACACGGTGCTGTTTGACAGAAGTGCTTCATGTAATTGGGGAGGGTACAGCCCTCCTGAGAGCACTTAAGCTAGTGCTGGGACCCTGATTCTCTAGCTGTTGGCTGACTGTCCTTGTTATCTTTGCTTCTATGACTCCTCTCCAAACTTATAAATACTGTTATCTGGAGGCTTCTGACTTATTCAGTATAGTAATAGAGACAGTACCCTAAGTGTCAACAAATTACCTAGGCTAGGATGGATATTGTCAGCATCAAGGTGAAATGAGGTCCTGTAAATTTGCAGCTATGAATCCTAACCAAATGAGGGCTTCTGGGTGTGTCTTCCCTCCATCCATCTTGTCAGTTCCAACTTATCATCATCATCATCATCATTGAGTACTTCCACAGGGAAGTTCTCACCAACTTTCATCGAAAGATTAAATAAAAAAATCACAAATAGATTTGCATTTTGTTTTAGAAAAGTTTTAAATTTATGGAAACATTGCAAAGATAGAATAGACAGTTCCCATATGTCCATGCCTACTTCCCTTTATATTTATGGTCTTTCCTTAGTGTGCTACATTTACCACAATTCAAGAACCAATATTGATTGATATGTGATTATTGACTAAAGTCCACTGTTCATATAGATACCCTTGATTTCCCCCCAGTGCCATTTTTGTGTTCCAGCATTCCATCTAGGATACAATACTTTCTTTAGTCTTCTTGTCTCTTTAAGCTCCCCTTGGGCGCAATGGTTTCTCAGACAGACTGTCCTTATTTTTGATGACCTTGACAGTTTTGAGGAGGACTGGTCAGACAGTTTGTGGAATGCCCTCCTACTAGGATTTGTTGATGTTTTCCTCATGATTAAATTGATCTTATGGATTACCAAGAAAAATACTCATTAAGGTTTACTCCTTCCTGTGAAATTCTATGAAGTTCTACAGGTTTTGTTAAATGCATAATGTCATGTGTCCACCATTACAATATGATACAGAATATGTATGATTTTTGTTTAAAAACAATCCCCTTGTCTTCACGTATGTGACCCTCCCACTTCTGGAACACTTGGCAACCAAGCATTTGTTTTCCATCCAATTTCTATCTCTATAAGTCACTTTATTCAAAATGTCATTCAAATGAAATTATTCAGCATGTGCCATTTTTCAGTCTTCCTTCTTTTACTAAGCCACATGAACTTAAGAATCATCGTGTCTTCACATGACTTGATAACTTACTTTGTTGTTGTTGCCAAATGATATTTCTTTGTTTGGAAAAAACACAATTCGTGTATTCATTCATGTATTGAAAACACCTTGCTTGTTTCCAGTTTTTAACAATTACAATCAAAGCTGCTATACGCATTTCTATGTAGGCATTTGTATGAACACAAGTTTTCAAATCAGTTGGATAAATTCCTAGAAGTGTGACTGCTGGGTTGCATGGCAATAATGGTTAACTTTGAAAGAAACCAGCAGACTGCCTTCTAAGTAGCTGTGCCATTTTTCATTCTCACCAGATGAATGAGAGTTCCCACTGCTCCACATCCTACCAGCAACTCTGGCATTCTCCCCATTTCGGGATTTGAGAGGTTCTGATAGGGGTGTCGTGGTAACTTTCAATCCCCTGAGGACTTAAGACATTGAGAATCTCCTCCTATGCTTCCTTCCTATCTGTCTGTGTCCTCTGGTGAAGTTTCTGTTCATACAGCCTGCCTGTTTTTGTTTGTTTTTTTAAGCTTTGAATTTTAAAACTTCTGTATATATTTTGGATACACATCCTCCATCAGATATGTGTCTTGCAAATAGTTCCAGTTTGTGGCTTTCCCTTTACTTTCTCACAGCAGTGTCTTTTGTAGAACAAAAATGTTTAGCTTTAACAAATTTTATTCAATTTAATGAATTTATTAAAATTAATTCTAACTTAGAATTTTTTTGTGGGTGGTTTTTTTGTTGTTTATGTCTAAAAAAACATCTCACCAAGCTCTGAGTCAGATGTGGTTTCTATTTTTTTTTCTTTTAGAAATGTTAGACTTTTACATTTTACACCCAAGTGCATCATCCATTTGGAGTCAATTTTTGTGAAATGTGTAGATTCTATTTGCAGTTATTTTTCTTTTTCTTTGCCTATAATGTTCAGTTGTTCCAGTCTCATTTATAGAAAAGGTTATCCTTTCTCCATTGAATTGCCTTCGTGCTTATATCAAAAATCAGTTGAATATAATTTCATGGGCCATTGCTTGGTTCTCTCTTAAGTTCCATTGATCTGTTGTCCACTCTTACTGGTACAGGCTTTCTTGCTTACTGTTGCTTTATAATAAGCCTTGAGATCAGATGGTGTGGGTCATGAGAAGACTCAAATATTTTTATGTTTCTTCAGTATCATGTTGACTATTTTTGATATACTGTCTTTCCATATAAACTTTAGAATGAGTTTGTTGATATATATCCACTAGTGTGCAGACATTTTTATTGGGATCACAATGGTATTGAATCTATATATCAGTTTGGGAAGAACTGACAAAATTGAAACTCCCTATCCATGAACACAAAGTAGCTCTCCATTTACCTAGATCTCCTTTGCTTTATTTCATTAGTGTTTTATATAGTTTTCAACATACATATTTTGATCATTTTATACCTAAGTATTCTCCTTTTTGGTGCCATTGTAAATAGTATTGCCTTTTAACTTAAAATTCCAATTATTCACTGCTGTCATATAGGGAAACAGTGGACTAATGCATTTTGACTTTGTTACATTCACTTATCAGTTCCAGGAGTTTTTTGTTAAATTTGGGAGGTTTTAAAAAATCAGTCATGTCATCTGAAAATGAAACCAGTTTTGTTGTTTTCCTTTCACATCTGTATACTTTTTTATTTCTGTATTGCATTAGCTAACAACTTCAGTACCTAGAAGGTGTAAAAGAGGATACTCTTGCTTATTTCTGACATTAGGGGGAATAGTCCAACATCTCACCATTAAGTATGAAACCAGTTGGATTTGTATTGTGATTGTTGTTGTTTTTCAGGGTTTGCAGGTGTCCTTCATCAGGTTGAGGAAGTTCTCTTCTTTCTTGGCATGCTTAGAAGTTTCACCTTCAATGGATGTGAGGTTTTGGCAAATGCTTTCTCCACATTAATTGGCATGATTATGTGATTTTGCCGCTCTCATCTATTGCTTTTGTGGATCGTATTAATTGATGTTTGAATGTTGAACCAGCCTTGCACATCTAGAATAAATCCCATTTGTTTGTGATGCAGTATAAGCTTTATTAGTCTTTTCAAGGAATATTTAAATTGTATTGTTTTTCTCTATTGTCTTCCTGTTTTCTTTTTTTTTAAGACTTTATTTATTTATTCATGAGAGACACAGAGAGAGGCAGAGAGAGAGAGGCAGAGACAGGAGAAGCAGGCTCCGTGCAAGGAGCTCAATATGGGACTCTATCCCAGGACTCCAGGATCATGCCCTGAGCTGAAGGCAGATGCTCAACCACTGAGCCACCCAGGCATCCCTGTTTTCCTGTTTTCAGTTTCATTGATTTCTGCTTTGATTTTTATTATTCTGTTTCTTTTGCTTTTTTTAGATTCCTAAATTTCACATTCCTAAAATGATTCCCTTAGATTCCTAAAATTAAGGCTTAATTTAAGTTTAGTTTAGTTTTTATATCATCTTTTCTAGTGTCGATAGGTGAGTAGGGATGAGACGCCTGGGTAGACATAGTGTATCAAATTCTCTCTAAGCACTGCTTTTGTGTCATCCCACACACTTTGTTCATTGTATCTTCATACTTATTTAGCTCAAAATATATTTTTCATTGCTGTTAAGATTTCTTACTTGACCCATACATTACTTTGACAGGCATTATTAAATTGTTAATAATAATTGGAGAGTTCCAAACATTTTTCTCATATTTATTTCTAATTTGATTCCATGTGCTCTGAGAACATTGTAGATTTACAGTATTTTAAATTTGTTAATGTATGCTTGTGACATAGAATGTGGTTTATCATGGTGAATGATCCACATCAGCTGGAGAAGAATGTGTATTCTGCTGCTGTTGGATGGGGCATTCTATGAAAGTCAATTAAGAAAAGTGGACTAATAATGCTGTTTACATCATGTGTATCCTGACAGGTTTTCTTTCTGCTTTGATCTATTTCCTTATGACAGAGAAGTGTAAAAATCCCCAGGTGAATGTACTTGCAACTACTCCTCTTTTTAGTGCAATTTGTTTTGCTTTATGTGTCTTGATATCCTGCTGTCATGTGCATTCAGATGCAGGATTGACCCCTTTATCGTTGTGTAATTTACCTCTTTATCCTTGATAAATACCTTTGTTCTCAAATCTTCTTTAAAATTCCAATTATTAATTATAATACAGCTTCTCTAACTTTCTTTTCATTAGTGCTAGCCTGGCTTATCTTTCTCCATTCTTTTAATTTTGCTATAGCTACATTTAAAGGTGATTTCTTGAGACAAAAAAAAAAAAAAAGAGTTCTTTAAAACCACTTTTTAAATCCATTATGATAATCTCTGTCTTTAATTCATCTATTTAGACTATTCACATTTAAAGTGGTAATCACAGTAATTGGATTGATTTTTCCCAAATATGTCATTATTGTCATTTACTCTATCTGTACTTTGTTCATTTCTTCCCCTCTTTTTCTATTCTCTCTGGTTTAGTTGAACATAATATGATTTCATTTCATTTCCTCTTTTAACAAATCTTGGCATTTTATCTATCTTATATTTCTTTTTAAAAATGTTTGTATTTGGTTACTGTGCCCAATATGCATTTTTAAATAATCTAAATCCCCTTTGAATGTGAATCAGACTACATATTGCCAAATTTTAAAAGGATAAGTCTTATGTATATATGTGAATGCACAAATATGAATGATTTTGTATATTGTTTTCTTATATGTATGCATGTATTTTATAGGAACATGGCATGAAATATAGAGTATATGCTCCAGATGTGAATAGAAATGCACTCACAACCAATTTAACAATCAAACTAAGAAAGAGATAAAGAGAAAGAGATTATTAATTTTTGGCATCTTTAGATTGTTTCACTATTACTTCAAAGATATATACAAATATATATATATATTTGTATAACTTTAGTAGAAATAAACTTAGTCTTTTATTTTGCAAAATTTATAAGAAGTACATTTTGAAAATATTTTAACTTTTTTCCCCTTTTCTTCATACAGTACAAACTTTATAAAAGCAGGGCCTATATTTATATCTTTCTCAATGCTCTATTTCTAACCCACATGAGAGAGAGAGAAGCCATCTAATAATTACTTGTTAAATGTAGGTTCCGATGAATGAATTTGTTAATAAATATTGAAGAGAAGCATGGACGAAGTGAGCTGATAAATACTGCTTAATATTTTTCATGGAGGTTGCCCCTTGATATCAGAGACTCAACATCTTATAATATATACATTTTTAATTAGATATTTTCTGCCCAGTGATAAAATAAGAACATTTTATAATGACATTCCCAAATCTCAATAAATATTTTTAACAAAACAGTGTGTTAGAAAACTATTGAGCTACTTTCATGAGACAATTAGTCATTCAGCAACATCACGTTTAGTCTTTGAAAAATGTGCTGTGGTTATAGAAGAAGGTACGCATTCTTAGATATACCTGTGCTGAAAGGCATCACTGCATCTCGGGGTGAGACTCTCTCTTCATGCATCTATACTGACTGCATTCCCACTGTGCATCTTGTAGTTAGATCTTACTTTTGCCTCTTTCTTGTTTGAAAAAATAGTTAAAAAATTATTGAGAAAAAGTGAGCTAACTCAGAAAATTGGTTATAATAAGTAAAGGAGATATCACTGCAAGTAAGCAGCAGTTAACATATTAATCGGACACCAAGAAACAATGTTTTAAGCATTTTATAGCCTAATATGATAGCTTAATTGTGTTTCTGTTGTGTTTTATAATATTAGTTATAGGTTTCAGATTGATGTGTCATATGCTATAATTTTTCTCGTGTTCAATATTTGGAAATAGAATCTTTTTTAGCATTTAGAAGAATGTCTTTTGTTAGAAATGAATTATAATACCAAGTGAGGGTGGAGAGGAGGATCTTGTATATAGTTTCCTTAAAATATATGTTGGAAAATTAGTGGGAATTCAGGTCTATGACTAGCTCATAATGCTGCTCTCGTGGATTGGGAAGGGTCAAGGTTTGACCAGTGGACTAAATTGCACCCCTCCTTCCCTCATACAATGTCTCCCACAACCTGCAAAAAGTATGCACTGGCCCTGGGTGGGAGCAGAGCCAGGGTGTGTCAGGCCTTTGATGCTTTTCAGATGGGATCACTTAGTTTTGATGTCATAAACCAATGAGGTAGGCTCCATTATCCAAATGTTACAGACCTGGAGAATGAAGTTGGACGGGCCTGGTGAACTGCTCAAATTTACATGTCAAGTTAGTGGCAGAACAGGGACCCAAACTCAGGTCTGTCTGACCTGGAACAACTCTCCTAAGAGATAGAGAATGAGGGAAGGAGAGACAATGAGAGAGAGAGAGAGAGAGAGAGAGAGAGAAAGCAAACTCCAGAGATTAAAATCAATATTCTATGTGCTTCCTGTGAACAGGACATAAGAAATAAAGGAATCAGTGATTCTCAAAGAAAAATAATTAAGAAATATCAGGCAGTGGCTGTGTATAGAAAGGTTAGTCCTTATGGAAGTCCATTAACCTACAGTGAATTGATAAGGTGAGCCAATTACTTCTGGTTGAGGGAAAGAGAAGAAAGAAGTGATCTAACTGTGTGAATCTCCTGGAGATAAGACACTTGCAGAAGTATAGAGGACACATTGACCTTCTCTCCTTCAGCTTGCCAGTGACCAGAAAGCAAGCTCTAGTCATAAAATACTATTCCATTTCTCAAGATCAGTGCTTCTGTGGAAAGGAGAAGAAGGCTAAGGTGAGTGGCAAGTGGCATGGTCTTCAGGAGAGAATGGCTCCAAGGAGACATACGGGCAGCAATAAGACAGAGGGAGTGTGATCTCATCACTACCTCCAAGAACAGAGCCATATTCTAGGAGCAAATTCACTTGAGCCAACCTCACTCAAGAGACAAATTCATAACTCCCACATAGATTCTTAAGTCATTGTTGAGAGTGTCATTGTTAATGGGACCCAGCCGACTCTGCTCTAAACAACTCTTCTCCCCCTATGGGAAATGATACGAGCAGCCAAATTAGAATCAAAATGCAAGAAGGCAGTCAGGGAAGGGGTGCAGATATATGACTTGAAGATTCTATGCATCAGATGGGCATGGACAGCTGTGGCCTTCTACCTCACAGGATGCCTTCCTTCCCTGGGACATCTATTCTGATAGACTCCCTCAGAGGTACTGGGATGGGCTCTACACCCACTAAACTTTATGGCTTGTTTTGTTTTTTGACATTTCACAGGGCAACCAGTTCCCCTATATAGGAGATACCATAAATATTTGATTTCAACACAAGATAACATGCAGCTGAAGTAAGAAAGGAAGTTCTTACTGAGACTCAGATCGAGGACAGGGATTTTAAATTTCATGGGAAATGGTCTGCTGATTTTGGTTCCCCTCAGATAATTTGGGTCAACAGCCCAGGGTGACTTTGAAAATAGTAACAGTCTCCAGTCTTATGGCAAGAAGAACCATGTCCTGATCTAGCAACATCATAGGGCACGAAGATCCTAGTTACTCAGGTCACATTAACAGGGGACCCATTATCCTGGGCTGGTGCATGGCAGGCAAGGGTCTGTGACACACCAGGGTGGGTGCAGAAGTGATGTGTCCTGAGACTCAGGGTGTGGCAGGGCTTCCACAGTGAGTGCCACATGATATCCCCTGCAGGACCTTGGGCCAGCTGTGCTGTCTTCTGGAAGGAAGAGGGCATGGACTTGACTCTGAATCAGCCCAGAAGCCAAAGAAGGGAAAGTGGAAATTTCAGGAAGTCTTGAGACCAACGAATGAATCACAGAGAACAGACAGTCGTGGTCTGGTGCTGTCCATCCATGGACAGAGCCTGGAAGACACCTCTCTCCAGATGGCACTTAGCTCTTAGCACGGTGGGTAATTCAGACCAGGTCACATGTGCTACCTGCGTGGATCAAACACCATGAGTCCTGGGTGCTCCAGGAGCATCGACTCTGCTGCCCCTGTACCATCCCTGTTTCTGGAAGTGCAAGAGCAAAGGGCGTGAGGCAGGCAGTTGTTAGAAAGGCTGGTTTCATGCTGGCTATGTGGGTACCCACGCTGTGCGTCTGCTGAGTGTGGTCTCCCTGGCAGCTGAAATCATCACCGCCCAAATGAGGGCAAGCACCGCTATTTCCATGGAGCTTGCTCTGCTGAGGGGGACCAGGGCCAGCCTGGCAGGGGGACAGTGTCGTGGTGAGAAAGGAGACCATGGCTGGGAGGCTGGGCAGCTGCCTGGGAGCAAGGCGCTCTGTTTCTCCAGGGCAGTATATTATTTGCTTTCTCTGAGTGCTCCTCACCTGGAAATGGGGTCGAAAATCTGGCAAGTGAGGCAAGCCACAGTCATGGGCAGAACCCTGAGCTCTCGGGCTCTGGTCAGTTCTTCAGAGCTCATGGGTCAGCATTCTATTATCAGAGCAATCTGGCCCCTGTCCCCCTGTGTACCCATATCTCAGGGCATCCCCATGCTTGGCCACGCAGGGAGGCTGCTCGTGGGGTCACAGGTGACAGGCCTAGGAGGGGCCTTCATCACCAGGGATGCAAACCTCTAACATACTTCCTGGACCTCTGTCCACTGACAAACCGGCCAGGCTGAGTTCTGTCTCAATCAGGGAAGATGGGTTGTTCATTTTATGATGAAGATGGCACATCTCTTCCACCCGATGCAGGGACCAGGGGAACCACCCCCACCCCCGAGGTTGGCATCACAGGGCTGGGCTTGTTACTATATAGAAATGCACCTTGTCAAGGTAAGGTTCAAGCTCTCTATTCACTGTCTTGTTGCTATTAAGTCAGAGAGTGAGACACGGGAAACCAATGTCCCTGTGATGTTCCTATAAGCAATTTAATCTCTGAAGAAAAGGACATTGCAGCCACTTGCACAGAAACCAAAATCCAACTCATGTTAATAAAATCTCAAACATGCATGGAGGGCCCCAATCTTGTGCATCCCAGAAGAGAACCAATTAAATCAGAGCTAGGTTAACAAAGGGCCTCTCATCCTTGTGTGCGACGGGCTGCCCTTGAATGGAAACACCTCCTATAACACTACAGCCCCACGGGAGACACCTGGCTCCTCTGCATGGCTGTGGGCAGAGAGGAGGCTGGGAAATCCAGGCTGCAAACCACGTGGCCAGGCCAAGGGCATGGGGTCACTGTCACCATTCAGGCAGGCTCACTGTTGCCCACCAGGTGGGGAGGCTGACCTGCAGAGAGAGGGCCAGCCTCCATCCTGGGCTCTGGAGGACCTAGTGAGAGTCCCCAACGAGGAACTCAGGATTCTGAGCCTATCCCCTGGGACTTACTGCCTCTTTGCTCCCCACCCAGGGGACAGTCAACAAGGTCAACTGGTCTTAGCAGCCCCTTCCAGGGCATGGATATTCCCTCCTTTCCAGGCTGCCAGCCCTGGGAGCTGACACTCACCCCAGCAGCACAGCACACAGCACAGTGAATGGAAGAGGAGTTTGCTGAGGGTTGTTTCACTGCACAAAGAATTTCAGAGTGGTGTGTGGAGAGCTATGGGAGGCTGCAGGCCGGAAAGAAGTCCTCTGCTGGGAGCCCTGGGCGCAGGCTCTGGCTGACATGTGGTGCACACTGTGGAAGCCCCCCCACCCCTGCCGAGTCTTCAGGACACATCCCTCTGCATCGAGCTGGGTTCTCACCAGGGGGATGCAAACCAAGAGACCCACTCTGGTCTCAAATGGGGTTGAGGTGCTATTCTTTTACTGACTCAGTGGTATAAGTTGCTGCCTGAACTGTGGTCCCTGATGCAGGTCATGTATTTTTAAAATTTTCTTAGTTTTCTTGAGACAAACTTGACATATAAAGCACTGCAAACATTTCATACAAACCTTTGATGAACTTGTATGTAGGCACACAGACTCATGATACCAGCCCCACAATCAAGGAAGGGGACATACCCAGCACCTCCTAGACTATCCAGGGCCCCTCTGTTACTTTGGTTTGGTTTGGTTTGTTTGTTTTACTTTTTTTTGTTTTTATGTGTGGTAAGAACACTTGACATATATATCATTTTAGGAAAGTTTGGAGTAAGCTTCAAAAATGAAAATGACTAGAAGGTCTAAAAGTGTGAGAGGTTCCTAGGGACCAGGTTGGCCTCCACCCACACCTGAGGGAAGAGGCACTGATGTCCCAGGCAAGAAAGCTCCAGAAGCCTCAGAACTCACCAAAACCAACTAATGCAAACCTGCATCCAAGACACACCCAACATGCTGAGTTCTGAAGGACATAGCCGTATCACAAGAGAAATAAAAACTGAATTATCACACTCTTTTTGGCACTGGGCACATTTTCATTTTACCTAAACATTTAGACAATTTTAAACAACATAATTCCCAGATCAAAGTCATAAATACTTAGGAACTTGCCTGTTGTCTGGGATATCATGATTGTATAATGATGGCTTTCATTACAGGAATCACAGAGATTCTATAATGCTTTCCAAATAAAATGCCTAGTGTTGGTGGTATAGTGGTGAGCATAGCTGCCTTCCAAATAAAATGCCTATTTTTTAGACTCTTTGGGACCCAGTTTAATTTAAAATCCAAATTGCCTGAGTGATTATTGTAATTTATTAATTATAATAAGCATAGCAAATGAATTATTAATATTATCAATAAAAATTACACATGCCATGAAATGAAATAATTATATATTCCTATTTATAATAATTAGGGACAAAGCAAGTCAAGAATCCAAAGCACTCCGAGTCTAGGTTGTAAATATGGACAAGAGGCACATGTTTCTTTTTTGTTGACTTTCGGAAAGGCTGGTAGTTCCTTTGCCCAGGATACCGCTGAGCCGTATTTGTGTCTGAGATCACAATGCTCCAAAAACCATTTTTCTGACCTTCACATTTGACTTTGATTCTGCATCAACCATTTAAATAGGAAAATAGTAAGGTGGTGTGAGTCAGATAAAGCCTATTCCTGGGCAGATTTGTAAAATGGGAAGAAGATGCTGGTGTTTGCCACGGGCATATGGAGGAGATAAAAGTCAGATAAAAACCTTTTTAAAGACAGAAAATAATGAATATAAGGAGAAAAGGAGATGTATGTTGTTGTTGTTTTTTCTTAAGTGCAAAGAAAAAGTTTTTTAAAGGAAAAAATGTATTTTTTCCTTCCCTGAGAAGCTGTCTGTCCTGGCCCTTTCAGATTAATCGAGCGTTTAAGTGGAGGGCTCCTTGACATTTTGAAGAGTGGAGAGTGAAGTGGTTCAGCTCTGACACCAGGCCTGCGGTAGCGAGTTTTTCTTGCATTTAATGGGATGCAGGGTCATTTCCCAGGAGCTATTTGGAGGACCTTTGTAGCTTCAAAATGCGATTCCTTCCTCAGAAGTGCCTAAAGCTGATTATTAAGCATAATTCATAAATTCTTCAGATGGTGATCAGGTTAAGTTTATACATGCAGACCAGACAGCCACGGAAGGCAGCTGGCTCGCCAACAGTAAAGACCCAAATGACTTCAACCAGGTTGAGAGGGGTGGGGGGAGGTGTTAATTTTTTTCTTGTTTGCTTCCTTTTATTTGGACAGCATCCTTTCTGGGGAAAAAAAAGAAAGAAAGAATGCATTTGCATGCATTTAAGGATGGGAGGGAGAAGGCCCGGGTGTGATGAGTGTGTGTGTTGGAGGGTGATGGTGAGCTCGGCAGGCCCTAGGCCACCTCATTCCTGGAGCCACATCCAGAGGAAGACACACATCTGTGGACTGGCCCATGTTTCTAACACACCTTCAGCACTGAACACGTCTCAGCTTCCTAGTTTAATGTGTGAACTCGACTTCCAGCATGTGTTAGAGGGGCAGTGAGACACCTCTCCCATGTCCTGCCACCATTCCTTTGCCACCAACTGTCCCCTGCAAGCACACCTAGCCTTGGGCAAGGAACTGCTTCTACTTCACACAGAAGCACACTCACATTAGAATATTTATGTTATTTGTGTTTGGCAGGCGGGAACAATTATGATAAACAAAGTTACAGTCATGTTTTTTCTTCCAGAAAGTTTGAAGGAGTGGACAAAATGGCAGCCGTGACAGGGGGCAGATTGTGGTCCAGGCTGGGTGCTATCCAGGGGGTCTCCACTCATCCTGCACCACACCCAAACCCTGCATCCTGCACCCACACATCGTTTTATTTTATCACAAGCTTCCCAGCTCTTAATCGTGAGATATCACATGTGGCCTGATCCTTTACCAAGAGGCCAGAAAATCCAAAGTTGCAAATTTAAATTTGATGAGTTATCCTTTTGAGGCAGAGATTTTCCTTAGCTTCTATCTCACCTTTGCATGGACTGAGAGAAGGAAAGACATCACAACATTTCAATTTAAGAAATCCTGAAATGAAAGTCTCGATTACCTGAGGGTGAAATTGTCATTTTTGCAGAGAAGTGCCACACAGGAGCCCGTGCCATGCTTTTCTCGATGGGCCCACTCTTTGTATGATCCGCAGGAGAGAGGCCAGCTGTTGTGTAATTTTGGGTGTCCAAGTTTTCAGGGACATATTTGCTACCAAACCCACAAGATACTGTCAACTACAAGTTCTGAGAAGCCAGACACCAAGTTAACACATGTAGAATTCTTTGGTTTTAGAACTCTTCACCTTCCAGTATTCAGTGTGATCCAAGCTCCATTTGAGACGTTTTATAGCTGAACAACTGAAACGCTGAAGGGAGTTACAGAATCTTGTTACTTAAAAGATAGCTTAAGATAAATAAGTAAATAAATAAAAAAATAGCTTAATTAGTAATAAAAAGTGACAGCTGCTGCCTTCCGCTTATATCAGGTGTTCCTTGCAAGAGAAGACCAGCACCACACATTTCCTTGTCCATTCTGTTACCCTTAGACCTGCACTGTTAAATAAGTTTTAAGCAGAGGAGACCAAGTTGACCTGGCAATGTGGTTTCATTGCTCTACACCAACAAGCAGCTTCTAATAGAAATAAAACTCCATCAGTGTTGGGATTATGCAAGAACACAATCAGTGGCTGTCCTTCAGGGATCTGGTTTTGGTCTTAGAGGAGGGTGGTCTGGGAGGAATTATGTCCCCCAAATCCATATGTTGGCATCCCAATCCCAGGGCCTTGGGATGTCACTGTGTTTGGAGTCAGGGGCTTTGAAGAGGTGATGCAAGTAAAATGAAGCCTTTAAGGTGGGTTATAATTCAATCTAACCAGCATCTTTGTAGGAAGAGGAAATCAGGGCACAGACCCACACAGGGGACAACCCCACGAAGACACTGGGAGAAAAGGGTATCTACATACCAAGGGGACAAATCGACCCTGTTGCCACCTTGATCTTGGACGTCCAGCCTCCAGATCTGTGGGAAGACATGTGTCTGTGCTTTAAGCCCCCACTCCCTGGGATTTTGTTAAGGCTGCTGAGCAGAATAATACAGAAGGTGAGTGATTTTACCTTTTTTACAGTGACCAATATATAATTTCAGCTACCTGTACTGTGTCTTAGAGATATGTCCTTAGAGAGCTTGCATCCACAGTCCACTACAGTGGATGCGTGTCCTCCCCAGGATTACAGGCTGGAGGCAAATACTGGAAGATGAGCAGCAAAGCTGAGCCTGTCCATTCCATGAGGTGTCTATGTGGGGCAGGCGGCCCGCAGAAAACAGAGGACGAGTGGTGTCTGGCCAGGCAGCATGTCACATGGCCCCATTGGCTGAGTCGTAAGAGTTATTTTATGTGGCAGTTCCCAAGACTAAATCTGAATATTAAATGCACGGGGTGAAAAGCAAATATTACAAAATTAATCTACTTAAAACAGAACCATGAATCTTATTACATTTCCAGCCACTATATGTTCATGCTTAAGCAACAGATGTTAATCTTGGGCAATGAAATTGCTTCCACCAGATGTTTAGCAACACCCTCCCCCATCTCCAGCCCCTCCCCAGCTCTCCCAGAGCAGAACATGAGTTTCGAGGCTGCACTAGGGTCTCCACAAACAAGGTTTTGTGTGGTGTGGTTTTGTGTTCTCCTGGGTCGGGATTTTGAAGGGCCACACTAACCCAAATTGAGAAGCCCAGTAAGGGTTGTGGACGTACCTTACATGGTACCTGCCTGGTGGGCCCCATGACATGGAGATGCACACAGAGGCTGCCGTACACTGACCTACGTCCCCAGCCTGGGATCTCTACCACGCAGAGCTCCCTCCTGGGTGGGAATCTACCCACATCCCGGCTCCCTTTGCCACATGCTGTGCCCACCAGCTCACTGGTCTCTGAAACAAGAAGCAACAGACCCCAGTCTGGGACAGGCTGGAATGGTCGGAGCTGTATACTCTCTCTTTCTCTAAGGCAAATGTTCAACATGAGGACACTGCCTTGTTATTTTAAATTAAATGCTCAGAGACCACCTGAGGCCCGAAGGTAAGCAATTTTAGACAAAATATCCTGAAAATATCCTGAATTTGGCAAGCGTTCGTCAAAGCTTAATGAGAAATACTCAGGGCATGTAATTATAGTAACATGTTGACATCATAGCCCTTCAAGTCCTGCTAAGAAAGCCTGTAGGAAAGAGCAAGAGGCCCATCTGCTCTGGGGGCGGCATCACACGCACACTTATTCACACTCACACAGAAATTTAAAGGGATCCCTGCCACCCCACTGAGCAGACCCACCGTAGAGGAGGGAGGTGACGTGGACCATCTATTTGCCTGAGATTAGGCACCCATCCTCGGTGCGCTCTGCTCCCCATGTCTGGGCGCCCCCAGACCTTCCATGGTGTTTCCTCAGTAGATGGGAGACCTGGCACCCACTGCAGAGCAAGTGTGTCACTGACCTGTGTGGTAGGAGATCCCCAGGTGCAGGCGGGAGCAGATAGCCCTATGGTGTGTAGGAAGGCCTGACCCCAATGTCAACGTTTTCTGACTCAGGCCTCTGTGTGCTGTCTGCACCCATGTACACAGCTGCATCCGGGGGCACCCGTGGCTCCTCACCAGGTCCATACCCACGAGTGGCTCCAGCCAGCACCCTCTCCCAATGACACTGGGCACTCCACGGGATGATCCTCTGCCTGTGTCTACCTCCGTCCTTGAGTGCTCCATTGCTTCTGACCCCGTCATCCCCACCCTGAATTTTCTGTGGGCATTCTCCATGCCCTTGGAGCAGTCCCTGGGGTGCTCACGGTTCCCGGCCCCCCTTCCTTCAGCTTCCCCATTGCCATGGCTCCTCTCTCATTCCAGCTGGCATCCCACCTGGGGTCCTGCAGGCCATGGGAGGCCATGATCATTCGGGGGGTGGAGCCTCTAGAACTGGCCAGTGGCCACTCAGCTTCCACAAGGTAGAGCAGGAAGGTGGAAGAGGTGCCAGTAGCTTGATGGAGACCTTGGTGGCCCAGCCCCAGTGGCCTCCCAGGGCTGGGTGTGCCCTCCACCTGCCAGGCTCAGCTGAACTGGAACAAACCAGACTATTGCAGGGCCCTCTTGCCAGAGCCTAGCATCCCCGGGGGAGAGGGCAGGAAGACATGCACCTGCACTGCAGCAGAGTGTGGGCACTGCTCTTGTCCACGCGTGTCAGGTGAGAGGAGGTGACCACTCTGCTGACTCCCGAGGTTCAGGGAAATTGGAGTGGGGGTGAGGCCTTGTCTTGGCCTCCTGCACTGGGGAGGTTGGCAGAGATCTTCTACTGGTGGAATAGTCTAGAAAGATGGGTGGATGGGGGCATAGAAATCACGACGGCAGGTGTGAAGAGGGTGGGGCTCAGGTGGGGGTAGGTGGGTAGGGGCACGTGGGCTGGGGGCAGGTAGGCCAGGGGCATGGGCAGGGCAGGTAGGTCTGGGTTCATTCCTGTCCCTTTTAGCCTCTTCTCAGCTGCCAGGACCCCAAGACCCTCAGAGAATAGCATGTGTCCCTCGGGTCTCCTTGTCCCAGCAGCAGCCCCATCAGGGGTTTACGTCCATTGCCTGGGCCACAGGGTTTCTAGCAAGGCCCATCTCTTAGCAAACCTTCCATAGGGTGCCCCCCCACATTTCCGAGCATCTCACTGATGGCAGGACCCCGAGGGCTCTCTGCAGTGGCCCGAGAGTCCTTGGCCGCCCGATGGAGAGCATGTGGCCACACCCCAGTGTCTCCCTGGCCTTTGGGGAAAGTCCTGAATGAGTCTCCAAGCCCCAGAGTGATCTGGACGGTCCAGAAAGGGGCAGACACTGGACAATCCTGTCTACTGAACACAGGGCCAACCCCGAGCAAGGAGAGAGCAACCGCTCGCAAACACTCACTGGAATAAGATGATGCTCAGCTGAAGGAAAAGCGGGTTAGGGATCATTTGGCTGCCAAGAACGTGCTCCAATGCCTGGTTTTCTGCTTCAGTCTCTTCCCAGGGCAGTCAGCTGAGGCAGGACACTCTCTCTCCTCTCAACATCCCCGTCTCTCCCTCCGTCCCTCCCTCCATCCCTCCCTCCGTCCCCTCCTGTCCTTTCTGTTCCCTTCTCCTCTTCTCCTTGTCCTGCTGCCTCCCCTGACCCTGCTTTCCTGTCTCCCCTCCATGCCCACACTTTACCTTACGTGAAGAACACAAAGCTAGGTATGTGTCACATGTGCAGGCAGGTTCCTGTGCCCCCTGGCCTGAGGACTCTCGAATGCTCTGGAGTAACTGCAAATCAGGACTGAGACCTACCTGGGAGCCCACAGAGGCAGTGTCCAGACCCACTGATAGAGGCACAGCCGGGCCTGCAGACACAGGGCTGCAGTCCCCTCTAGGCTCTCCCCACTCCGCTCTCACTCCGACCCTGTGCAGATGCCCAGGGCTCCTCTCTCTCTCTCTCTCTCTCTCTCTCTTTCTCCAGTTCTGTTCCACTCTCTTCCCTGCAGACTGGCCATATATGCTCAGTTTTTTTTTTCTTTTTTAAGAAAATCAAACATTTTGGGGCACCTGGGTGGCTCGTTGGTTGAGCATCTGCCTTCGGCTCAGGGATGATCCCAGGGTCCTGGGATCGAGTACTGCATCAGGTTCCCTGCAGTGAGCCTGCTTCTCCCTCTGCCTGTGTCTCTGCCTCTCTCTCTGTCTCTCATGAATAAAAAAAATAAAATCTTAAAAGAAAGAAAACCAAACATTTCTAAAGTTTTTGTTCTACATTTTATTTCACATTAAACATTCTTTCCTTTTGATCAAATATTAGGTGGTGTCCTTTGTCAGTAAACTTTTAAGATTCCCTTTATTTATTTATTTTTTTTTTTTAGAGAGAGAGAGAAAGAGAGGCAGAGACACAGGCAGAGGGAGAAGCAGGCTCCATGCACCGGGAGCCCGACGTGGGATTCGATCCCGGGTCTCCAGGATCGCGCCCTGGGCCAAAGGCAGGTGCCCAAACCGCTGCACCACCCAGGGATCCCAAGATTCCCTTTATAATTACACATTAAAACACAAATTATTTTGGCATGTATTTAGTGGTATGTTAGCCAATACAAATCATTCCTGAATATATATTTCTATCATTGCATTGTAATAATATCTAGCTATAAGGCAAAAGGACAAGTGTACCCTTAACCGGAAACAAACATCTCCTGCATTCAATGTTATTAAACTTTAATAACGTAATATAAGTATTATTCACCAATAAGGTATGGTGTGCTCCTTATTTCATTTGATTTTCTTCATGAAATCTGTGGTTTTGGTTAGATTAATAAAAAAATATTATGCATTCACTAGCCCAGTGGTCCTCTTAATTTGGGAACTCAGCACCTTTTCATATTCTTAAAAATTATTGAAAACCCCAAAGAGCTTTTGTTTCTATGGATTTAATCTATTAACATTCATTATATTAGAAATTAAAATTTAGAAACATATTAAATATCCACATATTAATTTAAAAATGAAACCATGGCATGTTAACATATATCATGTATTTTTATGAAAATAACTGTATTTTCCAAACAAACGATAAAATAATTCATCACAAGGGTGGCATAGTTTTACACTTTTGCAAATCTTTTTCCATGTCTGGCTTAATAGAAGACAGCCAGATTTCCACTCTGCTCCCGTATTTAACCTCTCGGGATACCCCACACCCTCCAGAAAAGCCCACTGTCCAGTTGTGGGGAAAATGTGAAGCAATAAAGACAATTAAAGTCTTTGTATTATTGTGAATAATAATATGAAAATGGGCAAGCACTTGAGGTCCAAAGAGGTGATGCTGAAATGGGTGCGTTGTTCACATCACACATGCACACTGTTGAGTAGCAGAAATTGATGAGTCGTCAGGAAAACAAACTTTGAAAGATATTGCTAGAACCTACTAATACAGGCCTCTCCAGGTCCAAATGAGAAAACTGACATGTGGGCAAGTTGACCCCATGATCAACAGTGAGCTCAAGAGGTGGGTCTGGAAGCCGGGCCTGGGGTGACCAACTGGGGCTGCGCTACCACAACACTCTGCACTTCAGATTCCTGTCCTAGCACAAACCCTGTCGCTCACCGATTATTCCACAGCCTGGATTTCAGAGTGGCCCACACGGTCCATGACAATGTGGGTTCGGGGGATTTCACAGCCTGGCCGGGGGACTGAGCCTGTTTCTGTTGGGTGGTGTTCTGAATGCCACTCCATCTTGCAGACGGTGTGGCCGTGAGCCACCTGTTTGTTGGGCTTGGGATTCCCGCAACATGGTTTCACAGCCCTATGGTTACACCGCATCTTGGTGTGCTGGGTGGAGAGCTGAGGGTTCTGGAACTGGGCCACTCAGCAGGTGGCTCTCTGGGAATTAGCAACAGCATCTGTACAAGGAGGGGAATAAAGCAGTCCATGGGGTTCTCAAGTGTTAGCACTAATTGCTGCTTACAAGACTCCATTCCTGGGGGGCCTGGGGGGCTCAGTGGGTTAAATGTCTGCCTTTGGCTCAGGTCATGATCTCGGGGGTCCTGGAATCAAGTTCCACCTCGGGCTCCCTGCTCCATGGGGGAGTCTGTTTCTCCCTCTCCCTCTGCTGCTCCCCCTGCTTGTGCCCTTTCCCTCTGTCAAATAAATAAATAAAATCTTTTAAAAAAAAGACTTCATTCCTTATAAAATGTGATTTAATGGGGTCTCTTCCTCAAGCCATACCACAAATTCCAGAGATGGAACATCTGCCACCAGTGACTTGTGAATATATGTGTATGTATATATATTTATATATCTATAATATATATTTATTAACATTGTGTGTTATGTCCTGGGGTAATAAGCCTCACACAACCATCTTCCCTGATTGAAGTCACAAGACCAGCCAGCTATCATTTCTCTACGATGATGGAGCAACACACCTGTACAGAGTTATTGTCCTCCGATGACTCAGTTATTTTACTTTAAGTGCATTTGGGGGCTATTCTGTGTGTTGGGTTTGGCCTCTGTCTCTTCAAACAATGGCATCAGTGTGCACTGTCCTGGGTCTCGGATCAGTCCAGCCACCCATGGGCACACAGAGAGAGGCAGGCAGAGGGAGTGGGGCCAGGAGGCCATGAGCAGGGACTCCCATGCACGTGGAAACTTGTTAGCAGGTAAGTGAACATGTCTTCACAGAGAAGGGTTGGAAACCGATGTTTGCCCACCAAGGGGAGCAAAATCTCCTATGTTCCCTCACCATCCACGTCATCACCAGGCTGGAGCCGGGCCCTCTTCCCGGGACAAATCTTCCGTGGGCCAGTATGTCTGTATGCAACCGGCCCCCAGCTCCTCAGAGCGGTTTGCCCCAAATCGCTCCTGCCCACCGCACTGCCTGTGTCTCGCCACAGACCAGAGGACGTCATCTCTTATCCTCCGACTCCTGGAGAAGAAGATGAGAATCTTTTAAACATATTAAAATAAGCTCCGAGGCTTAGACTGTTCGGTCCACATCTGCCGATAATCAGAAAAAAAGAGCACAGCAGCAGACAGAAACGTAGAATTTTATGTAAAGGGAAAATACTAGGTTGGCATAGATCAGAAAGAGTTTCCTTTTTTTTTTTTTTTCTGTAAAGTATTATGATAAAACGTGTCCTTGGGTGCTGTTTAAAAAAGCGAAGTATTCACCTCTGGGACCCCGGAAGGCCACTCTGTGTCACCTGGCAGGCTCCCCTTTTCTTAGGGATGAGTGGCAGGTGTGTCTGCACGTGGACACAGTTTCTTCCCTCCTTTGCTCGTTCCGATTGTCTTGCTGGCGCCCTCTATTTAAGGCTTTAAGACTGTAATTTAATAAGTGCAGATGGAGTGAGGCATCTCTGTGTTCATCCCGATATTAATAAACTCTGATCCAGAGCTCAAATTCTAAAAGGACGGCGTGTTAGCTCCTCCGTCTCCCCTGTCTAATACGGAATGTAAATCGACCCACTGTACGTTGTGAGATCAAACTCAGAGCTCAATTTAGATTCGCGCACATCCAAAGTTCTTTAAGACCCAAGTTCTATTCAAATGAGAGGTTTTCGCTGCACACACAGCCTTAATCAAAAGTAGAGCTGTATAGAGTGGTTTAAATTTAATCCAAATCTCGGCGAATTTCATGAATCTGCCTACCCAAGCTTCACACGAGCGGGTTCATAAAAGCCATTTCTGCATTTATGCCTGATGGGGTACGGCTGCCGCTGCGCCCCGCTCCCTGCCAGATGCCGCAGTTTTCTCCCACCCTCATGCGATGTTTATAACATGAGCAAAATAAAACTCATCTTCTTGATTGTTACTAGGTAATAACGTATGACTTTTCTTGAATGGGCTTCACTGGTAACCAGCTTGGACCATCGGGGGCAAAATTGAGAATCTGATGGTCCCAAAAAGACGATAAACGTACTGAAGAATTCAGAGTGTGCATGTGAGCAAATCTAGGTGGTGCGGGGTGTGGGGCGCAGGGTCAGAGAAGGCTACGAGAGGGAGAACATAAAATCTTCATTCAATTAAAAGCTCAGGCACTATTCACACGCCATGCAGAATGGTTTATCTCATACAAGCAGAAAGTATTAAAATTTAGGTTTTAGAATTTTAAAAATATAATAGGCGGTATGTAACAGTTTTAAAATTTCAACATTAGATTAAATACAGCTCTACAAACTCTTCCTGCACCGTTTTTAAAAAGAGTCCAAGGTGAAGGGCCACTTGTCAGATCATCGAGGAGGTTTGCATATGAACATCGCTTAACCCCTGCACGAGGATAGTTCTCAGTGCACGCAGGGGAAGCCGATTTTCAAGAATACATCAACGCAGGGGCACCTGGATGGCTCAGTTGGTGAAGCACCTGCCTTCAGCTCGGGTCATGATCTCAGGGTCCTGGGAGCCTATATGAGGACTGAAGTGGTAAGGAATGGCTTTGGACCTGAACAAAATGAAAGGCTTCCACGTTGCACACACCTGCAGGCTGGCCCTGCACAGTGCTCTGATGGGGACACTTGCATGTAGTTGACAAGTCAGGTAGCTAATCCAGTGCAGAGAGAGGACCGGAGTCCCCAGCGAGGTCTCTAAGGGTCTGGCAGTTCAGTACCCAGAGACATTGCCGAGTGGGCCCCCCATCACCCCGTCCGGATACCGATAGTCTGTGCCTTCTTGCCCACTGGACCATCTGGCCACGCCCTGACTTCCCTCTCAAACCACCTGGACTGCTTTCAGATGGCAAACACCTGGCTCAGGCCTTCATGCCTTGTCCCCTTAGCTCTGGACAGCTGATATTGTTCTGTCCCATGGGACAGAGATGGTAAAATCAAACCTAACTTCCAAAAGTAATTCTTTTAATTCTCTTTATTTTTTATCAGATTTGTTGAAGGATCATTTACAACAATAAGAATCACCCCTTGAAGCACACAGTCCCTGAGTGTTGACGCACATTTATAGTTGCGTCGTCCCTACAACCACAGCACAGAACAGCCCCTCAAGCCCTAAATGTCCCCTCATGTCATGGGTAGGCATTCTCCACCTGCCCCCTGCCAACTCCTGGCAACCATTGATCTGATTTCTGTCTCTATAGCTTTGCTTTTTCCAGAATGTCATATAAATGGAATTATACCATTGGTCTCCGGTTCTTTCACTTAGCATCGAGCTTTCGAGACTCACCATGTTGTGTGTGTCTCATGGTAAGTGTATGTCTAATTTCTGAGGAAGTGTCCAACTATTTCCCAAACGTGATGATACCATGTCAGGTTCCTGCCAGCAGCACGCAGAGGCTTACAGTTGATGCCATGTTCGTGCACTTAGCACTGTCCATTTTTCTCCTGCCATTTCTTAGACCTTCTGTTGGATGCGTAGTGATGTTTCATCGTGCTTTCATTCTTCGTAACAACTCGTGATGTTCATCACCTTTTCATGTGCTTATTGTCCATTCTTATATATTCCTTGGTCAAGTGTCTGCTCCTATCTTCTGCTGACTTTTTAGGGCAGTTGCAGGCTGATAGCAAAATTGAATGGAAAGTGCAGATTTCTCCCACACACAGCCTCCCTAGCCTCCCCTACCAGCAGACTCCGCCCCCCAGAGCTGTGTGTGTGGTGTAATCAATGAACCCATATGACATGTTCTCATCGCCCAGAGTCCACAGGTTACGTGAGGCTCACTCTTGGTGTGGCACGAGTGGACAAAACCCCGTGTGTCCACCATTATCAAATCACACAGAGGAGTTTCACTGCCCTAAACATCCCCTGTGCTCCACCTATTCAACTCATTCCCCCAACAATCCCAACAACTGCCGATCTTTCTACGGTTTTCATGGGTTTCTGCATTTCTGGAATGTCGCAGAGTTGGAATCATATAACATGTGACTTTTTTCAGATTGGCTCCTTTCACTGAATGATATGCATTTATGATTCTTCCAGGCCATGTCATCGCTGATGGGTCACACCTTTATAGGGCTGAATAATATCCCATTGTCTGGATGGACCACCGTTTATTGACCCATTCACCTACCGAAGGGCATCTTGGTTGCTTCCAAGTTTTGGTGATTATGACTAAAGCTACTGTAAGCATCTATGAGCAGGTTTCCATTTGGACATAAAATTTTGACTCATTTGGGTAAAGCCCAAGAAGGGTAATTGCCGGATCATACGGTAAAAATATGTTTGGTTTGTAGGAAAGAACCAGAGTGCCCTCCAAAGTGACTGCCCCATGCAACGTTCCCACCAGCAGTGAGTGAGCAGGCCTTTCACTTCACTCCTCCACCAGCATTTGGTGTCATCCACGTTCCAGATTTGAGCCATTTTAATAGGTATGTCAGTGTGGGTTTCTAATGTGAACAGATCCTGTTCTCTCTGAAGTATCTGGGATGGACAGACTCCAGAAATCATTGCACTGCCAGCTCAGAACACCTGAGGCATCCAGAAAAGACCTTCCAGAGGGCAGTTCTGAGACCAGTTTTGTGGTCTCAATCCACATCCTAGACTTCTTGCAAAAGGCAGTGTTTCCTTCCCAAAGGCTCCCAGTCTACTTCATTTTTACCTGCACCGAGAATACTTAGAAGAGTCCATGCCCAGAGAGAGGACATAAAATAGTCAGGAAAATGTCAGATTTTGAAGTGGGCACTAAACTAAAACCATAATTGGCTATTTCACATCAGTTCAGCTCAGAGTAAGGTAAACTTGTCTGAAATTTGCAGGGGCAATATATAGCATAAGCAATATATACCATAAGAGATTGGATAACAATATCGTAATCTTGAAAATAAACTTTTTCCTGGGAATATCAATTATATGGTGGCCAACAAACTATCTTTATTGGACCTTTAATTGCTTTTGTATGTGGATGCACATAAAATGAGAAGAAAGGGTGGGTCCCTCCACCCCAGCTCCCATGTCTTTACCTCTTCCTGTTGGAACAGTTAACAAGATGATTGACAACGTTTCCTTCTTACTGAAAAGGAATCACCCTAAGTGAAAAACAGGGCCATACTTTCCTGTTCACCCTCCTTTATCCTCACTCTAGAAGGTGATTGGATTTGGTGTTTGGACCAGGCACTCATCTACGTGCGTCTTTTAGCACTCTCTGCTTTGTTTAACACTTTCCACCTGTGTCCTTTCCTCTCAATCCTGCTGCCATCAGGTCATGTGCTCTCAGGGCTGGCTGTTTCCCATTACTGTCTCCAGGTCCCCAACCTCTCAGCTCCCTGAGCTGTGCTGTCTTTCTCTTGGAGGGAAGGGCATGACTCTGTGGTTCTTCCTCTGCTTTCACATTGACACAGCCCTAAAGAAGCATTTGGGGAGAGAAATACAGTTGAACTTACAGATGTGTTTGTTTTCATTTAAATTCCTTAAGGGAATCATTTCACCTTCGTGTCTTGTCCATCTCCACACAATGCACTCCAGCGACAACTTCTCTGTGGATGTCAGCTCTGACTCCATCCAGATGAAACAGTGGAAGAAAACAGGTCAGGGCCAAACCATGGTACCTTGTGGCCATCCTGCTCCAAGTGTCACATGGCCGCTTGGTTCTGTGCTGTTCAGGAGGGCCTGTGGTTATAGAGGTCATGTTGCTAGACCAGCATCGAGGGGCGATCCTTGTCAGCTGTATTCACGGTGTCAGGGTCCATAATTCTAGCCTAAAGGGAGGAAGAGTCTGTGCCATCCTGACCTCAGTGTGGGTGCTCACACCTGCCAGCTGAGTGCATGAGGGAGGGAGTTAACCAAATGTTGGAAAGGGAAGGGACAGAGAAACAGAGAGTGTCCTCAGGACCTTGAGTACCTCAGTGTCTCCCAACAGAAAGAGAAGACAGAGAAGGAGGCCCCTGGGAGAGCCGGCCCATTAGCTGGTTATAGTCGTGGAGGTGGAGCTGGTGCCCTCCCTGGGGATGAGTTAGCAGTCACTGCCGCCGCAATCTCAATACATCGCATCATTGATATTTACTCACACCATTTAAGCTGTCATTTCAAAAAGCAACTGAATAATTCACAGTTTTATTTTCCTACGCTGGATTTCAGGACATCTGTAAATCTGAAAGATGTTTCTCATCACTTTATTTTACATGATGCTCTTTCTAATCTAGATTTTTTTCTCTAATCTTTGGCAGCAATAATTTTTACATCCATAGCCATTTTAATTGTGGTAAAATATACATAACGTAGAATTTACCATTTTAACCCTTTTAAAAAAGTGTACAGTTCGGTGGCATTAAGTAAGTTTAACCTGTTGTGCAGCCATCACATAGCCACTAAACACCAACCTCCCATCCCCCACCCCCCTCCCGCCTCTGGCACCCCCATGTTACTTTCTGTTTCTCTGAATCTGGAATCTCTAGGGACCTCATTAAGTGGAATCACATAATATTTCCCCTTTTGTGACTGGTTTATTCCATTCAGCATCTCGTCCCTCAGGTCCATGTATCAGAACGCCCTTCCTTTCCAAGGCTGTATCAGGGCCCTTCCTTTTTTTTTTTTTTTTTTTTTTTATTGGAATTCAATTTGCCAACATACAGCATAACACCCAGTGCTCATCCCTTTAAGTAAGGAGGGCCCTTCCTTTCCACCATATGCCACACTATGTTTACCCATTAATCTGCTGACAGACACTAGGGTTGCTTTCTCCTGTTAGCTATTGTGAATACTGCTATGAACATGGGGGTACAAACGTCTGTTCATGTCCTTAATTTGGGGGATATCTATCCAAAAGTAAGATTACTGGATCATGCAGTAGTTCTATGTCTAAGTTTTTGAGGAGCTGCCACAGCTCTTACCACAGTAGCTACAAAGCTGTACATTTCTACAAGAAAGCACAAGGTTCCAGCTTCTCCATGTCCTCACTAACACTTGGCATTTTGTCTTTTAGACAATAGCTACCCTAACGGGTATCAACTGGCAACTCATTGTGGTTTCAATTTGCATTTCCCCAATGATTAGTGACACTGAGCACTTTTTTTCAGGGACTTTTTGGCCATATATCTTCTTTGGAGAAATGTCAGCTCATATCTTTTGCCTATTTTTAACTGTTTTGTTGTTGTTGTTGTTGTTGTTGTTGTTTGTTGGTTATTGTTGAGTTGTCAGGAATAACATTTTCCCTCCAGTTTTTCAAATTTACAAGTCTCACTATATAGTTTGTGAAGGAGATGTGTTGGGTAGAGGGCAACACCCTCATCAGGAAGGAATTAGAACCTCTTTGGGGCATGGATTCTCAGGCCCTACCAGTGCTGTTGCTCAAGGGATGGTGCCTCGCATATCTGTTCTTTGGTGCAAAACTGGGGCTGATGATAATTTCCTCATTAATGAGGAGGTGTATGGAGAAGTTCCCAATGCCGTGTCTGGTACACAGAAAGTACTTGATTAATTTTTTTTGTACTTGATTAATTTTAGTGGAATCTGAATCTGAATTATCTTTTTTGGATGTTCTATGAGTGTACTGTATTTCTGAGAGGAGGGAAAAAACAAAGAAACGAAATGTAATTATCTAGCATAAGATATGTTAGTAGTGCTTTTTACTCTGTAATGCAATAATAAAGTGAAAGGGCAAGATAAGTGAATTTAATAAAATACTATACAACATTGAGTGTTTGTATATATTAATGGTGTACTTAATGCGTAAAATATTGTATATGTAGCAAATAGAGATAATTAATTTTATTTCTTGCAAGTACCTGCTTTGTTCCTCTTGGCCATGGAGAGTTTGCTAAGGTAGCTGCAAACCACCCTCATTGTGGGATGAGAATATGCATTGTTTGTTTTGCCCAAACAAATAGATCCAATCTACCAGTGAGCATTTGATTGTTTTTCTCAGAATATTGGGAAGGGAAAACTTTTCTTTTTCTTTTTTTTTCATTATTATTCATCATTATATTTTTTAAGTTTTTATTTTAATTCCAGTGTAGTTAACATACAGTGTTACATTGGTTGTGGTGCACAATATAGCTATGGTGATTCAACAATTGTATACTTTACCGAGTACCCATCACAACAAGTGCGCTCCTTCATCCCCATCACCTATCTTCACCATCCCCCTACCCACCTCTCCTCTGTTGACCATCAGTGTGTTCTCTGTAGTTAATAGTCTGTTTCTTGATCTGCCTCTCCCTCTTTTTTTCCCTTTGCTCATTTGTTTTGTTTCTTAAATTCCACATATGAGTGAGATCATATAGTATTTATCTTTCTTTGACTTATTTCACTTAGCATTATACTCTCTAGCTCCAACCACATCATTGCAAATGGCAAGATCTCATTCTTTTTTTATGCGCTGAGTCATATTCATTGTGTGTGTGTGTGTGTGTGTGTGTGTGTGTGGCATCTTCTTTATCCATTCATCTATAAATGGACATTTGGGCTGCTTCCCTAATTTTACTATTATAAAAATTATTAAAAATGCTGCTAAAAATACCAGGTGCATGTATGCCTTTGCATCAGAAGAGAGAAGTTTTCAACAAAATGATATGATGTTTTCCAAAGAGTGTCACAGACCATCCTGTTCTGAGAAAATCATGGTGTATTTATATTTTGTGGACGTCTGAGGTATTTTCCCTAACTAACATTCTCTGAGAGCCATGGTAAGGAAGACATGTTGGCTGAGACAAAGTAAGAAGTTTATTCTGCTTCTTTTCTGATCCTCACCAAGATGGACAAAATACTTGGGAGTTGTCATATTTGTATTACAAACCATTTATAAATGTTCTCTTTTCCCTCATGGATAGTTAGTGTAACACACTTTATAAGCTGTTGTGCAGAAAAACCACCCACCCCTCTGTCTTGTGTGGCTCCTTTACTGCTGCACGGCTACCACACTCCAGGCACCGATACTGCACACGTGGGTTTTCCCATACCCAGCGCTTCCGGGACACCAGCTGGGGGTCCTAGATGAACTCACTTCCAACACCGTCTACCTGGAGCTGGTGTGAGATCCCCCAGATTCTGGGCTCTGTCCCAGGAGACATCCCAGTGTCAGATGCCAATCGCATGTAGTGGGTCCCCCGCTTACTCGAGACTTGTATCCGACTTGGTTACACATAAGAGGCCCCAACACGCCTCCTTAGGTTGGATTAACTTGCTGGAGGGGCTCACAGGGCACAAAGGGGCAGTGACTCACATTTACCAGTTTAGGAAAGGATGTGATGGAGGACAGAAGAGCAGCCGGGTGAAGAGACATGTAGGGCGAGCTCCTGGAGGTCCCGAGCACAGAAGCTTCTGTCCCTAGGAGCTGGGGCGCACGACCGTCTCGGGGTGGATGCGTTCACCCCCCGGGAGCTCCCTGGACCCTGTACTATTGGGATCATGGACACTTCCTCACGGAGGCGTGATCGTTACCGACTCCATGCCCAGCCCTGGCTTCTGTCTGGAGGATGGAGGTGGTGCCCAACAGTCTTTCTGGCCACCACCCTGTCCAGGAGCCACGCAGGAGCCCCCAGAGTCCCCGCAAACACGAGATGCCCCGAGGGCTCTCATCACGTGGGGACTTGCAAGGATTTCAGTAGCCCCTTGCCAGGAACTGAGCACAGAGTCAAATATATATATTTTTCTCTTATCTCACAATTATATAAAGCAGTGATGTAGGTGTCCTGGTGATGTAGGAGGTGTCCTGGTGATGTAGGAGGTGATTAGCTTTGGAGGGAAGCATCCTGGTTTGCTCCCAGAGCTCCCAAACTTCTCACTGGATCCTCCCTGCTGCCTCACCACCCCAGCTCTCTTTCTGAGGCCTGTCTTCACTTTACAGGTCACCATGGTCTGCTCCCTCCCATGCCAGTGAAGCCAGGGGACAGCCTGATTGCACAGCTCAGAAATATCAAGTGCCTATTGCCTGAAGTCTTGAGCGTGCTGTGAGTGGCCTGAAGTCAAGTTCCCAATGATGGAGCTTATCCTGATGGCTGAAGAGAGCAGAACACTCAAATTAAATCCTTCTGGCTCAAATGGATCTGTCTCCCCTTCCCCCACGGCCAGCACACACCTACACACATGCGCACACCTACACACATGTGCACACGTGCCTCCAAGTGCTACAACAGGCAGGGCAAAGCTTCCAGGATACAGGAGAGAAAAAATCTTGGACTTAGAAAAAGTCTCAAAATGAGAAAAAATAATTAAGTCAACTTTAACCCATTGGCAATTGACAAATGGCAAATTTTGCCTATCTCTGGCTGCTCTGGCCACTTGGATCATCAAATGCCTTTTTCACCCTATAGCCAAACTCAGTCTTTCCCAAGTGAAAATAACTTACAGAAAAGAATTCTCCTTCCATCGCTCCACGTTCACGTAGGTTATTGGATTCGGGCCACTGCGGTGTCTGCATAAGGCCTGCTGACTGGCAAGAGGAGGCTCGAGGTTGCAGAGGTCCCAGCACATAGTAGGTCCTCAGGGAGTAGTTGCTGAATGACCTCATGGTTGTGGGGATCCGCAAGATGCCAGGGGAGACCACCCCACATCTGGAATGCTCCTCACCAGGAAGTTCTTTCTGGAAGCCCTCCTCTGAAGGCCCTGCCCCGAAGCCGAGGCTCTCTGTATCAGTCACTTGTCTTAGAAAAGATTGACCTTTGTGAACCTGGACACGGTTTTCCATTTCCCATTCTTTGTCATATATGGGAAGATGGTATTAGATGTTTTCCATGGACTCCCTGCTGAGAGGCATTGATGGACAAGCCATGCTCCGCATCCGCACCTGGAGGGTCTAAGACATCTGTGCTTAGGATGCCTCCCCGATGGAGCGGGCTTCTATGGGTGAGGGAAATGTGCAGGGAAGGTGAGATCTGGGCAACCTCTGACCTTGGGGCGCTGCAGTCTGAGGGTGGAGATACAGCTGGCCATGTGTGGTCCATGACTAGATGGTGAGCCCCACTCTCAGCTGCTTTGCTTTCACGGACAGGTGATTCCAGGAGAGATTGAGATGAGTCTCAAACAGGCCCTGTAAGTCAGGACAGGGCAGTGCATGGTGCTCAGTGAGCTGCGCCATCCCCGGCCCACCCAGCTAAGCTAGAGCCCATGGCGCTAGGAGTCAGATGTCCTTCTGCCATCATTCCGGTTCATTGATTTTACTCACAGAGATAAGATTCTGTGTATCAAGGATCAGAAGACAATCTGGCTTGACTCAGATCCTTTATACATTTTTTTCCTTTATACATTTTAAACACAATTACTTTAATTACCTAACCTAGAATATCGTTATGGCATGTGTGTCTCTTTTTCAAGGGGAGAAAATAAATACTCTTCCATGCAAGACAAACCCTAGTGTGTTGATTAACGACATACACTGTTTCATTCTAACCACCAAGGTTATAGGATCACAAATCAATCTTCGAGAAATATCTTCCATGGGCTGTGTCTCCTTCACAACGTGTCAAGTGTGCTTCATGCCTGGAACACCATTAGCGACGATGAATATTTTAAAGAGGAAAAATACAGTCTTTATGCCTATCCTTTGAAGATTTCATTTTGTGTGTATATTGAAACCACAAGGTGCTAGAAATGTATCTCAAATGTCTCCTGGGAATACAATGCTGTATTTTATTCCCAAAGTCAGTTTATTCTTAATTAAATCCGAAAGCCCACCCTGCAGCTCCACCCTTTGCTAGTGGAGTAACTCCTTTCAAGTCACTTGCTCTCCCTCTCACTTGGTCACCCTGCTGATAAAATGGCGATGGGGACCCTCCCTCCTGGAGGTGTTGGGACCACCCTGGACAACATCTGTGGAAGCCTTCGTAAACGGTAAAGTGATTTGAAAGTACAGCGAGGTGTCTTGATTAGTAAATTTTCAAATTTAAGATATTCCATTACAGATGCCACCCCTAGATGTGTGGGTTCAATATTGCAGTGACACGTGTGGTTGAAATAGTGGCACATGAAATAAAGAAACACAAGCAGTGCAGATTATTCAAGGAAACCAAAACCCCCGTGAGTGACAGTTGTCATGTCAGGGGAGGCTTGAGGGGCAAGACCATCACAGCAGATTCCAAAAAAGTGGGATTTTCAGTGTGTCTGCTCACTTGACTGGTGGCTTGAGGTGGAGTGATACATCTCTTAAAATACACCACCTGTGAGTTGAGAGTTCTTTAACTATACTGACCCACATGGAAGTTTCCAGAATTCCCGTGACCTTCTCCTGTCATGCTCAAAAAGTTTGGATCCCACTGTGTAATGCTGTGTAGATTATGCTTTCCCGAACGATCTTCCCAGAAGCAACACATTATGTGGACACACACCCAGCCAACACGGGCAATATACCCTCCGACGATGCCACGCACACTACCCTGGACTGACAGGTGTCCCTGCAAAGGTCCTGTGTTCAAGGCCAAAGCCCAGTGTGCCTGCATTTGCATTAAGGACGTAATCGAGGTTCAAGGAGCTCACAGAGGTGGGATCTAGGTCTGATGAAGTTCATCTCCTCACAAGAGGAGACGTCAGAGAGCTCTCGGGGCCTCCTCTCCGTGCTGCGTGTGGACACGACAGGGGGACGGCAGGGTCTCCATGCTGGGAACAGGGCTCTCACCGGGAATCCGACCTGCTGGCCTTGATCTTGGACTTTCAGTCTCCAAAGCTGTGGGAAAACAAATTTCTGTGGATTGAGGCTGCCCCCCCGCCACCTCAGTGTGTAGTATTTTGTCATGGCAGATCCAGCAGATGAAGAGACATTTCACCAAATTCTTAGAAAGTCTCTTTGCTCATCGAATGTAATTCAAGAGGAAGGACCAGTTGATTTGCTATGACACTCTAATTATGTTATTGAAAATTCTCTCTGGTATCCCCAGGCTGCTCCCTTTTGCATCTACAATGTGTTGATATGTATCCAAAGATAATAAAAACTCTCAAAACGTTAAAGGAAGAAATCATTATACATAAAATATTTGAAGGCAGAGCCAATTTTATATCAGAGCTTTGTGTCCCAGACACACACTTATAGTGAGGGGTGATTTTTCTTTCTTTAAAAATAAACCTGCATTTTAATTTGAAGCAAAGTTTGGTTGAAATTGTTTTCTTTTCTTTATTTATCCTGACTGAACGTGCTCCTTTCTGCTGCAGAACACTTTTTATAATATTGTATTTTATTCAGTAGACTCTCTTTCTTTCCAGAGAGCAAGGCTTGATTTAATATTTCCCATTTCTGCAGCAGACACTGGAATAAGCAGAGCATTCGGCACTGTGATTGCTTTGGGGACAAAACGTCTCTAGTAGGTAATTAGACAAAAGCCTTTAAACACACACATACACATACATGCGCGCACGCGCGCACACACACACACTCACAACAACTTTCCACCAAGATTTGCTTTCATTAGTGTAAATACATAAAAACCCAGTGGCCTCAGAGCAATGTTGTAGTATTAAACCCTTCCTGGGTGCATGAAAACAGTAGGGCGAAAGATTTCCTGAAACAGGACTGTGTAGGCATTTAGGATCCTGTGTGTGCACCCAGCTTCAGGAAGGCCCCATAACAGGTGGTCGTGCACCACTGCCTATACTTGAATTCCTGCCCCGTCACTCCTTGCTGTGTGACCTTGGGTAACTCACTTAACCTCTCTGGGCCTCCCCTTCATTCCCCCTCATTTTCATCATCTGCAAAATGTAACTCATCCTTCTCTTGAAAGTTTCCCATCATCGAATGAGTTAAAATGTGTCAGGTGCTTCTAGCAGCATCTCTGGTGCGGCAATTGCTTGCAAGGTGTTAGGGATTATTGCTCTTTGATGCAGGAGGCAAGAAGGCTGATTAGACCCATGGGTCATCTGAGGGAAGGAACACAGCTCTGGCTGTTACAGGGTGAATTATGTCCCCCTCCAAATCCATCTGTTGCTGTCCTAAGTCCCAGTGCCTCAAAGTGCTATTGGGTCGGTGAGGAGGAATCAGCCAAGATAGGGTCAGGCTAGAGTGGAGTGGGGCCCTAATCCAACCTGACTGGTGTCCTTAGGAGAAGAGATTAATCACGAGCATGGACAATGCCATGGAACCGAAGGCAGAGGGGGATGATGCAGGCACGAACCAGGGGCGCTCAGCCAACAGCCACCGGAATCTAGGGGAGAAGCTAGAACAGATTCCCCACCAGGGCGCCCAGGGAACCAGCCCTGCCCACACCCCGGTCTCCAGCCTGCAGCCTCTAGAACTGGGAGAGGATATATTACTGTTTCAACCACCTGGTCTGTGGTTCTTTTTTTTTTTTTTTAGAGATTTTATTTATTTATTCATGAGAGACCCACACAGCGAGAGAGGCACAGAGACAGGCAGAGGGAAAAACAGGTTCCATGCAGGGAACCTGACGTGGGACTCGATCCCGGGTCTCCAGGATCACTCCCTGGGCTGCAGGCAGCGCCAAACCGCTGAGCCACCCGGGCTGCCCTAGTCTGTGGTTCTTTGTTATGGAAGCACCAAGGGGGGACTGGTTTAGAGACACAGGCCCTGCTCCTCCCCCACGGGGAACTCCTGGTGTGGGTGAGGACCATTCGTGCTGTAATGAACCTTTCTGTACCCCCAGGGGACAAAGGGGTCTCCCTGGGTTCAGGTGTGGACCAGGTAGCAGAGGTGAGACAAGGCCCCCCAACATGTGACCACTTACACGCAGGATCCTGGCTTCTCCGACACAGTCTTGGGTCTGCCCCTCCCCATGGCCTTGGAGAGTGGGACAGGTTGGTCTCTCCACGCCCAGCAGAAACCACCAGCCACTCCCGCACCAATGTCCGGAGGCAGCCCAAGCTGTTCTCGGCCTTCCCAAACCCTGTCGCTCCCCAGAGCCCAGCAGGCCCCTCGGTCTGGGAAGCCTGCTGCCCTCCTGGGTCTGGGGGTCCCCCAGAGTCTGCACTTCCTGCAGCTCCCCTCCGTTGGGACACACAGTCTATGGGCCCCTGGGCTGCTGGAGCTGTGATACTCCCATGTCCTAGTCCTAGAGGGCACTGGATGGTGGGCACAGTGCACGGAGCTGTGTGCAGACGATGCGCTCTGGAGAAGTCCAGAAGGAGCGCTGTGTGGCTATGACCTGCAGCTTCATGGCGCTCACACGGGGAAAACTCAGACATGCAGCAGGTCCCGGTGCTCAGTAAGTGTTAACAGATCCACTGCTCAACCCTAAGTGGGACGACCTAGAACAGAAACCCACAGCCCTTGGGGTCCCCAGCAAGGGAGCCGGGTGAGGGAGCTGTGCGCAAAGTGCCGGCTGCCTCCCCAAGCCTGCAGCCAGAGCTGCTGGGCCCTGACCAGCTCCTGTGTCAACTTGCTCAGTGATGCCACCTCTGAGGAGGGGATGAGCCAGTCAAGATCTCCAAGTAAATTTTAAACACGAACATTCTGCTTTCTTAGAGAAAAAGTATGTAAATAAACACATGTATGGAATTCGGGTTCCTACACCTGCATATCCAACAGGCGATGAATCTAACATGCCAAGTGCCATCTTGCGAGGATCATTTGTAGCAACGACATAGGTGGGAGCACAAAATTAAAAGAGGCCTGAGGCCGTCTTGCCCCTCACACCTCGCAGGCGTCCTGGCACCTGCTTAGTGGGCTGGTCGGCGTGAAGACACAGGGAACTCCGGGCTCCCTAACTGTCTGCATCTGCCTTGACATCTGCTTCAGGGACCCGTGTCACACACTGATGGTTCTTACTTAAGGAACGAAGGGCCACGGGGACCTCCCCTCCCTGCCATGGCAGGTGCAAGCACACCTACACCTGCAGGAAACAGAGAGGAATGGCTCACCCACCTGCGGGGACCCACCCTGCCCGCCACACGGCTCCCAAGGCGCCCCCTCTGCTCATCACCTCTCTAAGCTCTAGCTACCACTTCTCCCACAGAAAAGCAAAGAAACAAATAAAACCCCTTCCCTGTGCCCACTCGCCCTGCCTGCTAGCCCAGGCCTTGGGTCTCTGCTTTCCTTGGCAGTAGAACTGAGGACGCACTGCCTCTCAAGGCGTCACACAATCTGCTCCAGACTGGCCTTCAGCCCCCACCTGCCCTCAACGGAGTCCTGACACCCCCACGTTGCCAGGCCCCACAGTCAGCTCTGCATTGTCCTTTCCTCTGGCCACGGGGGACTCTTCCCTTTGCACGCTCGTGGCTTACCTCCCAGCGTGAGTACCCTCCGGCTCCAGCCCCTTCCTGCCCCGGCGCCCCGGCGTGTCTGCTCCCCTGGGACTCCCAGGGTGGAACCTCCTCTTCTCCATCTCGGTTAGGTTCCCTCATGGTCTTCTCAGTACCATGGCTTCCAACACCATCCAGGGGCCGACATTCTCCAGATTCATCGTTCTACCCAGCTTGTGTCCTGTATCCCGACCTCTATGAAAACGTCCAATAATAACGAATAATCCCATAAACACTTGCCAGTAACTGCATTGCCGATGCACCTGCTGCACGGGCCTGTCCTGCACATTCCCCTTCTCAGCACCCCGCCGGCCGCTCCTCACGCCCAAGGTCTAGACTGCTCCCCAACTGCGCCTTCTCGGTAGGACCAGCCTCTTCTCCATCTGCCAGACAGGTCTTGGCAGCAGCCTCCTCATTGGCTTTAACAGAAACAGAGCAGTGATTTTAACCTACCTGGTTCCTGTGGCATAGAGTCATCCATGAGAAGGAGGTGTGGGTGCTACACCCCCAGATTTCTCAACATCATGCATTGAAATCATTAGATAGTGTGCCCTTTGATGCCAACTCTTTAACTACCTTGTTTTTCTCCTCTAAAATCCCAGTCCAAAGGTGATTACAATTGTCTTTCAAATAAATATTACTGGGCAGAAAAAATAAATACTGAACATGATTTATTTATTTTTTTTAATAATTATTTTTTTTTAATTTTTATTTATTTATGATAGTCACACACAGAGAGAGAGAGAGGCAGAGACATAGGCAGAGGGAGAAGCAGGCTCCATGTCGGGAGCCCGACGTGGGACTCGATCCTGGGTCTCCAGGATCGCGCCCTGGGCCAAACGCAGGCGCTAAACCGCTGCGCCACCCAGGGATCCCTGAACATGATTTAATTAATGACATAAACATTCTCTGATGTATCCACTAGGGACCCATTACATAACTTTATTTTTGTGTTAATTGGCTGAGTCAAACATCTATAATGCGGGGCATATTCAAGGTGCCTGGCAAAAGGTGTTGGAAAAGCTATATATGTCTGTCAGCCGGGCATTTGCTAATCTACTGTCTGTCTCCTGGGGACGGGGTGGTAGCAGGGCCTAACAGTCAGTGGGCCAAGTCTCGCTAGATTAGTGATTTTCAAAGGTAAAGATGTTTTGTAAGACAATATAAAGAGGTTATGTCATGTAAGGTAATATGAAATTAAACACACTCACACACTCACACACACACACACACACACACACAGTTGATCAAAACCCATCCTGCAATTAGTTCCAACATTCTCACCTCAATTGAGACGACACATCATGAGTAGAGTCCATGGGGCTTGTCCTGGATGCCATCCCAACGTGCTGAGGCCTCCGTATTCACCAGTTCAGGGTCAGTATGAATAGTGGTTGATAACACCCACAGGTGGCGTCCTGACGTGGGACCCGGGGCAGGGGTCTGATTCCCCCATGTATTCGTGGCTCTCAAGTGGAGACATGCCCTGCATACGCATAGGAGATGGGTTAGGAAGTAGGATGCCCATCCACACGCTTGTCATGACCTGCTAGTCCGTGATTTGTGCACCCTACATGGTGGCACTCGCACTGTTTTCCCTTTAGTGGTAGGAAGGCAGCAGCTCAACAGCCAACAAAGGAATAGCACCCCGGCAGGGCGGTTTGGGGCCCGGAATCCAGTCCCAGCTCCCTCCTCACCTCCAGCAGGGCCCGGGGCTCTGAACCCCCATGTGTGCCCGGGGTCCCTGCCCAGGCTCGGTGCCCGGGATCCAGCCCCAGCAACCTCCTCACCTCCAGCGGGGCCCCGGGCTCCGAACCCCCAGTGTGGGCCCGCTGCCGGAGGTGGGTGATGAGAATGGGGAGCCGGCCACTTGAGCCGCAGAGGGGGACTCCGCTCTGCTGCGACGGCCTTTCGGGAGGCCCCTGGCTTCCAAAGGGCGGCGTGATTTCTTCCTCTCCGGCCTCAAGTTAGACAAAGGAGAAGCCGGAGTGCAGGGTTTCCTGGCAGTGGGCCTGCCGCTGTTTATCAGGCCGGGGCCAATCCAATTAGCTCGCGGCCCACCTCCCCACCTTATTAACCTGCTCAGCTGTGAGGAACGGCGCGGCCCCTGCCAAGATCTCATTTCTCCAGCGGCCGATAAGATCAGCCCCAGATATTCAATGGGTCCTTTCACCCCGGCTCCGGCTCCTCATCCCAGCCACCGGCGCCTCGGCCACCCGGCCCGATCCTGGTCTCCCCCCGACAGGGCGGGCGAGGGCCGGGCGCGCGGGGCCGGGGCCGGGGTGCGGGCGGCTCCCCCTTATCGCCGCGCGCCCACAAAGGCCGGCGGCCGGGGTGATTAGCATTCCCCCGGTGAGCCCCGTCAGCCCTATTTCTGTCACACGCACAGATTGAGGCTTTCACTCAGGCTCGCGAATGAGTGACACATGGCCCGACCGGGAGGACAACATTGTTATTTGAGTTAAGAAATCAATTTGTATCAAATGTACACTGTAATTTATTTGTTGGCTTTGAAGGGAACCGAGCCGAGATAAATGGGGACCGGCGGCTTTCTTCCCCCCTCTGCCGAGCTGATAAAGTTCTTGTGAACCCAGATAGCTCCAGTCAGAGGCACAGTGACAAACATGTTTAAAGTTGCACAGTGATCTTTAAATCTCAAAAAGAACACCTTGTCGGACATGATAGAACATTTTTTACCTTTTCCCTCTATCTGTCAGAAAGCTGCTGTGACGGGCCGCTTTAGTATTTTTGCTGACATTTTCTTTATCAAGCACATCTGTTTGTGGTCGAAAGATGCTTATTCCTATTTTCTTCAATCTACAGCGGGCTGAGAAACTGGCGCAAGGAAGGGAGAAAATGAGACGATGGGCCCCAGCATCACACTCCAAACCCTTGGAGGTGGCTGCGTGCTTGTCCCCCACGCTGATCCCGTGTGACGCTGTGGAGCTGTGTCTGCAAACATCTTCCCCCTCTCCCTCCACCTCCTCCTCCTCCTCCTCCTTCTCTCCATCCTCATCCTCACCCTCCTCCTCTTTCCTTCCCCTTGTCCTCATCCTCTTCCTCCTCCTCATCCTTCTCCCTCCTCATCCTCACCCTCCTCTTCTTTCCTTCCCCTTGTCCTCATCCTCTTCCTTCTCATTCTCCTCCTCTCCCTCATCATCCTCTCCCTCCTCCTCATCGTCATCCTCCTCTCCCTCCTCATTCTCCTCCTCTTCTCCCTCCTCATCCTTCTCTCCCTCCTCATCCTCTCCCTCCTCCTCCTCCCTTCTTTTCAAAGAACTGACACACATGGATCATGCCACGCTGGCTGATTCCCTGCAACACTGATCATTTTTCCACCTGCCGTTCCCATAGTTTGGGAATCTGCTTCCTCCCATGGCCAGAAGGATAACTGTATGGTCTTGAGCTTTTCTGTCTCCGACCTTCTATCTGTCTGGTCTGTCTGTTCCCACTAAATGTTAGGCGGAAGCTCTACGAGAATTCCTTCTATTTTAAGCTGAGGCCAGTGTCGTCCTGCTATGCTGGGTCATGCACCTGATTACAGCCCCTCCTTGGGCTTGGGCCGTGGGTGCCACTGAGCCAGGCATCCACCTGTCCCCGTGGGTGGGTTCCTTAACCAGGGTTGCTTTGTTATAGAATTAAACCCCTCCCTCAGTGGGTCACCCTGGAACCAGCCGCATGTAACCAGGTGCTTGTGCCTCATGAAAACGGCAGCGTGAACATTTTCTGAGTGTGCAGATGATGACCTACGACGCCTCTTTCAGCCTCCAAGCACTCCTGGCTGCACTGATCCTCCCCCTGTGGACATCAGGAGGGCGGCCCGGGAGCAGGTCCTGGAGGACATTCCGTCCTGGGGCGCCTCCCCCAAACTCAGTCTGGGACAGTGGGGACCAGATGTGCTGTGGGGGAAGCAGAGTGAATGGAGGACCCCGACCAGGGGCAGAGCTATCGGGCAGGTGGCTGCTGGGCCAGCTGTCCTCTGCTGGGCTTCCTCTCCCGAGGTGCTCCTCCCCACTCCCAGCTCCACCCCCACCAGCCTTCCTGTCTTGGCTCACCCAGTTCTCACCCTGAACTTGTGAGGCAAGTTAACTGTAATGCACCTTCAGGGGCCCATGCCAAGATTTAACTGTAATGCACCTTCAGGGGCCCATGCCAAGATTTTCCCTTTGCCACGTGAAAACATGCATCCCCGAACCCTGGAGGCTGTTTTGCATAAAAATAATCAACCTTCAAAAAGTGGCAGAACTTTCTTTCCAGAAAATACGCAGGAGCTCAAGGTAAGCGGGACACCCACAGGCCCCTCAAGGAGCAGCTCCCGGGTCGGCCCCACATGTTGCCCTGGTGTTTCCGTAGCAGCCTTCCTGCGATACAACTCGCATTCCACGCCGTGTGGTCATGGATGGTGGACGAGGCAGGGGCTCTCGGATACAGGGCCAGTGCTGCAAATATCACCACAACCCATTTTAGAACATTCTGTTGGCTCGGAAAGGAGCCCTTCAGCCTCACCCCACCGGCCGACCCCAGTCACCCCACCCGCGCCCTGGGCCCCGCAGACCCGTTCAGGTCGCTGTGGGTTTGTCCACATTGGTCATTTCCTGTAAATGTGGCCACATAGATGTTTGCTCTCTTTCCCTGAGCATCGTGTCTTCAAGGCCCATCTGTGTTGTGGCAGGTGTCAGAACAGCACCCCAGTGTGCAGTGGAAGTCTATTTCTGTGTCGGGACAGAACGCTTCCTTCCTCTGCTCGTTCAGCCACTGACGGACATTTGGGTTGTTCCCATGTTTTGGGTATTGTGAGCAGTGCTGCTGTGACCGTGCATGGACACGTCCTGTGTGGGTGCAGCCTGTCCTTTCTCTTGGGGTCGGCCCGAGGTGACGTTGCTGGGTCAGATGGTAGCTCTGCACTTAACTCTGGACGAGCCGCCGTACTGTTTTCCCAAACAGCTGTACCATGTACTGTTTTTGTACATGATCCAAAGTCAAGTAACTCTTTTCCAGGGAATAAAATATTAGAGGCAGCAAAGGAAAAGTAAGGCCAGAGGTATTGTTCTGGAAGGAACAACGAAACTGCTGAAATACTTAGCTATGAGTCAGGAGTGACCAAGAGGAGAGAAAAAATAAGAATAGGAATTAGAAAAAAAATCGGTGTGAGTTGAACACCTCTGTGAAGTCACATATCTGGAGTCATGTGTCTGGAGTCCAGAAACAAGGTCACTTGTCATTGACATCTGAATAGTTTTCCGGCATCACAAGGAAAATATGACACTGTACTCAATTCATTTAGTCGAAGAAGTCATACAAGCACATAAAATTCTATCAAACAGGATACAAAGGTACAAAGTGATTTAAGATACAAGTATTGAGCTCTTGAAAAATTCACTTGAATAGGGTACTTTCTTACCAGATGTCAGTAAAGGAGCCCCGTGTTCGCTAAAGTCTGTTTTGTATCCGCGGCAGCCAGTGAGAAGCTTTGCAAGAAGCATCTGGCATTCTGGTGGCATGGTGACGACCCTGGTACAGGTGACGACGCAGACACAGGGTGACTTCCCCTCTGAGAAGAAAGAGAGGTCTGTGCAAAGGGGAAGAGGCTTCTTGAACATGAACGAGCTGTTTCAAAATGTTGCTTTGATTATCCGGGTGCTAAAGAATAAGTGCATAAATGTTTTAATTTTAAAATATATGTTACTGGCTATTCAATTAGCTATATTGTATTTTTTTTTATTTCTGTCATGTGAGGTTGTAAATTGAACTTTCTGTCTTTTACTGAATTACTTGTAAGCATTCAAGAGGTCATGTTTATTTTCCCCTTGTATGATTGAAGGGTCATTGTTTTCAGGACACATGTATCTATAAACAGTATTAATAGTTGAAAGAGACAATCTCAGCATTTTAGATGTTAACACTATAGGGATTGCCAAATTATGGTTAGACTGAGACCTGATTTAGGTATAAATAGTTCTGTGACTAAATCAACATTAAAATCATGGACTTGAAACTAAGGGCTTGTGATCCATGCCTTCATTCTTCGGGCCAGCATGTTGTCCATTTGATGCGATGGAGTCAGATTATATGATAATTCTCTGATATGATTGATGTAAAAACACACGCACACAGCTGGTCTAGTTCATCATAAAATATAAAAAATTAAAGGGCTGCCACACCCACGTTCCTCGTAGGACTCAGCTCAAAAGGTGGCTGCACACATGTACATTCGAGAAGCAGAAACTCAAAACTGCCCCTGGGCCTGGATCTGGCGGATGCGGGGCAGCCAAGCCCAGCTCACCTGGTTCCTGTGGCTGACCTATGCCAGCCTGCCTCCCCCCGCAAATCCCCATTTCTCCTGTGAGAATCACAGACCAGAGGACTTTAAGGGGCAGAGCTGCTAAGCCTTGCCCGTCCTCCCACCGAGGCCACCTTCCCCGACACCTGCTGGGACCCGCCCCCAGCGCACCTGTCTCCCCGAAGAAGCCACCTCCTGGGCCAACCACATTCTGCTCAGAGGGAAGGAACAAATGAGCAATGGAAACAAACTTTGCTGTGCTCCCTGGGGGAATAATGGCTATGCTTTTTCAAATGTAATTGGGAGATCAGTGGGTCTGTGAGGTACTGTCATTATTTTTCATTAATAGAAAGCGATGTTGTTATTTTTAACCTAGAAAATCTATCCAGTGCTTATTGGAGTGGCATTGGTGTCCTTTGAAACCAGACCGGGAGAGCTCACATACATCTTCAAGCACAGATACAGCACTTCCTAATCAGGAATAATGGTGTGATAATCCTGAATTATGAAATGTGTATTTAAATACAGTTTTATTACTTTCATGTACATTACACACTGCTAAGCAAGATACAAATCTGTACTATTCGTAGGAGGTGAGTTAATGAAAAAACTACAGGATCACATAATATATTATAATTATAAAAACTAGGTAGCATATGAGAGTTAATTGCTAGGCCCAGAGCTGATATCATGCAAAGACATTCTAAGTTTGCCGATTCCTTGTTTTGAAACCGAATTGCTTTTAGCTCAATTTGCTGCATTCCAAATTAGCGCCCTGACTGTTCCCAGACATTTTTCTTGAAATATACAAATTTCAGTCAAAATCGCATACACCAGGAATATGACAAGAAGATCTCAACGAGTAGAATTCAAGTTATCATTCAAGTTTAAACAATATTTCAAAAGTAGAATGTGCCACCAAGTCACTTACTCTGATATTTGTATTGATAACATAATTGCATTGTTAATTGATTGCTAATATCAAATACAGGTCGGCAGAAATGGAATGCAGAGAGGAAGGGATACAGAAAGTGTGCCCATTTTAAGATCCTAGAGCTGTTTCTAGTATTTGTTATTTAAAAAAAAAAAGAAAGTTAATTAACGGGTTTACACTTTATCATGCACGGTAAAGAACTGACAGGCATTATTATGATATGAAATGCTTCATTCTCCAGCAGAGTTTAATTTAGAGCTGCAACAAAGAGGAGCAAGGCGAAATAAAGCTGCTGAGATGCTGCAGCCATGTGGTTCAGGCTCGAGGCCTCGTGGAAAAGTGCTCGGAGAGGGCGATGCAAGGCCCGCAGCTGCCCAGGGACTGCCCTCTCCTGAAACTGTCTCAGGCTGGACGGCCTCCCTCCGCAGGTCACACGCATGCCCTGACCACCCTGTGGAGGTGTGCAGTCCCCATGGAGGGGGCCGAGTGGGTTCTAGAGCACAGCAGGGACCCCAGCGCCCATGGCGTCACCAGCCAGCTTCCTGGACGCAGTCAAAGCCCCGACAGTCGGCAGCCAAAGCCAGACACGTGTGTCCTGCACATTTGTGTGTGTGTGTGTGTGTTTAAAGATTTTATTTATTCATTCATGAGAAACACAGAGAGAGAGAGACAGGGAGGCAGAGACACAGGCAGAGGGAGAAGCAGGCCCCATGCAGGGAGCCCGACATGGGACTTGATCCTGGGTCCCCAGGATCACACCCTGGGTTGAAGGCGGTGCTAAACCGCTGAGCTACCTGGGCTGTCCACATTTGTGGTTTTTGTTTCCTTTTTGCACACCTGCCTGCATGTTCAGAAGATTCTCAGAAAAAGCAATGTCTTTCAGTGAGGAAAGTCACCTATCCCGAGAAGGAACAGAGAATGGGAGGTGGGGATGAGCTATCAGTAGCCCATCCAAGGTACGCAGTGTGGCTGTGGGTCTCCGACAGGACACCCCGCCTGGCGAAGGGGTCCGGTGCCAGTGCTGCTCCAGAAGAGAGTTTGCAGGGTCAAAGGAAACCACTGTTCTGAAGCACCCTTTACCCCCTGCCCTCTCCCATGGATTAATAGGATTCTCCCGTGTTATTGAGCTGCATCCACTGGCAGTCTGCCGATTCTCTTATGTGTACTGTGGTTCACATCACATTATCTTTCTCCTCAATCAGAGCATGTTCCTTCAAGGCAGGAGGACAGGCTTTACTCACAATCTCATACTCACTGGGCTTTCCTTGCCTGAGTAAGTATCAACAGACAGGAAGGAAGGAAGGAAGGAAGGAAGGAAGGAAGGAAGGAAGGAAAGAAGGAAGGATGGAAGGAAGGAAGGAAGGAGGGAAGGAAGGAGGCTGCATTTGGGGTCTCTGGGGGAACAGGGCCCTGGCATGACCCACCATGGGGAGGAGGCGAGGCAGATTGTTCACCTTCAAGAGAAGGCTGGTGCTGGGGTCCCTGGGGTCCAGTGGCCAGCATCATTGGTGTGACTCTCATCAAAGCCAATAATGGGAGGGGCAGTCTGTCTCCCCAGGAGTGTGCGGGCATCTAAAACCTTGAATAAATGCTGCTTTCTGGTCCAGGTCATGAGTGAGCTCTGCTGTTTATAAGTGATTATAGTTTACAAGGAGAAATCAGAACCAGCTGAGAGGTAGGATTGGACTCATCTCTGGCTCCCGGTGGCCCCATATGTCCTCACCTCAATGTTCATGCTCTCCTTCCTTATTGCCAAAGCCCCAACTCTCACACAAGATCACTGGAGAGGCTGTGAATTCAATTCACTCTCACCGGTTCCCACTTTGGGCTTGGCTGTGGCGTGGTGAGGCCGGACACAGCCTGATGACGAGGGTCTGGGCCCACAGACAAAGGCCCAGGTTCTCAGGGTACAGACCCTACGCTCAGAGCTCACAAATGTCCTCCGAGCTCCTGGGACGGCCTTACGCAGCCCGCACCCTCCCGACTACCCCTGTAACTGCCGCATTGCTCCTGACACAGGTTTGTCCCCTGGATCACCACACTGCAGGGACCCCAGGCAGCATGTAACCAGACCTTTCATCACTGGAACCCACCGGTTGCTAGGTCCCATCCTCAAGAGTGTCAGGCCATAAATGCCTTCAAGCCTCCAGGGATGACCAGCCAGCACCACATTCCCTTTCTCCACAACCAGGGACCTGCAAACTCAGCCAAGTGCACCTGTGTTCACACCCCCCAGCCCATTACAGCAGAAAGGGAATTGCTTAAACCTGGTCAGAGTGTCCACAGAGACAGCTCCGCCACAGAGGAGCCTTATGCCCAGTACACCAGCCACAAGGACCCTCTGAGTAAAGCCGTGGGGCCCCCATTCACACCCAAATGTTTTATCCCAGGGGTGGCATGCAAGGCCTGGGCTAGCCTGTCATGCTGAAGTAGCCAGCTCCCTCGTGTACAGTGAGGAGGTCACACTCCAGAGGCTCCCCTTTCGAGTAAGCCCAAGACCAGGGGAGGAAGGCCTGGGAAACCCTGAGACCAGCAGACACAGGCCAAGAGGCCAGAGGACACAGGCCAAGAGACCAGCGGACACAGGCCAAGAGACCAGCGGACACAGGCCAAGAGGCCAGAGGACACAGAGCTGTCAGGTCCTGAGTCCACGGGGTACCCAAGGGCAGGGATATGGCTACACGAGAAGGAAGGAGCTTCGCTTATCTGGTTGGACCCAGGTGGCCCTAACTCTTTCAAGCCACGATGCCATTAAAATCTCCCCAATCCCCCTGGAAGATAAACTTTGCCAGTTTTGGTGGGAAAACATTGAAGCTTGGAATTAGGCCTGCAGTTTGCAATTGTTCTGCGTGCGATGGATCCTACACTTTCCTGTCCACACTTCTTCCCAGATGATAAAGCAAAGCTACTGTTTTCTATCAGAATTCCCCATAAGTTCATGTCCATTGAGGGATCCTGTGTTTCTCTCCTCCACAAGTCCGTTTCCTTCTTCTGAGCTGTCTTTGAAAAAGAACCATACTGTCCTCATTATCATCTCCACAAATAGAGTTTGGCTTTCCCTCTAATTTATTTATTTTTCATGCACTGGGTCTCATGGGATTGACCTCACACACATGCCCACCCTTCCTAGCAGGGCTTTGAGGCTTTTGCTGGCCAAGAGTGAACACGAGAAAGATCGTCTTAAAAATTTGTTCACATCCCTTTATGAAAGGGAAGGATGAAAGCGTTGAGTGAAGTGTTGCCCGTCATTGGGAGGCCTGCAATTTCACCTGTTTTAAATCTGCAATATTTGTCACGACTCAAAAGCTGAAGATCTAATGGCTCTTCCAGGGCTTTGCTCATAAACACACCCACAGAAGCGTCTCAGGGCTCCAGCTTTCTTCTTTCATAGAGACTTTCCTCTTCACACTTAAAACAGAAATGCATTTTCTCTGAGAAAGCACTGACAGCAAGACTTGCTTTCTCAAGGCAGGAAAGTTGCTTGCCTCCAGGCTGTGAGCAGTGCGGCACATGGGGACACAGGGCTTCCACAGTCCCCTGCATCTGAAAGAGGCCTGCGGCCCCCAGGAAGGGCAATGGGCGGTGCGCTCCGCGGGGTGGAACCTCAAATCAGTGCTGTTAAACACAGAGCAGAGTTCTGGGCCCCCCGTGGGACACCTCACAGGTGTTTGTTAGCAAAATAGATCCTCATGACGACTAGACTCCTGCCATCTATGTTGCCCTACCTGGGGGGAAAGAAAAACTCAAAGAAAACCAAAAGAATGTTGCGCTGTTTTGTCATATTTAATTATCTTTTGAGTCAGCATCATGGAAGATAAAATTACATTCTTTTATATTACATTGCATTAATCGCATGTCTAACACTTCTGTGAGGTGACCTCTTCAAACACATCGAGGAAACCACCTGCTGAGACTTGTTTTCTCTTGTTAGGCTTTGGTTGTAAGCCAGTGATGTCATTTCTCTTCAATTCGATGCTTCATATTTTGTGCCAGTGACATCGGCTCAACTGGGAACAGAGATTGCTTCCCCCTCTGATTAAGACACGATGCAAGCTTTAAACAAAACAGAGTTTAATAATTGTCGTTCAAGCCAAAGTGTGTGGCATACAAATTTGCCCACGAAGAAATATTTATGGACCCACTGCCCTCCTGGTTGGTTTGTTTTCATCCACCCACTGTGCTTGGAGATGCAGTAAATCCACACACAGGCACGTGTAGGTGGTGGATCTAAAGGGCATGGGAAAAGACATTGTTCAGAAACTGACCACTTGGATATTCTAGAACATGGATTGGCAAAAAAAAAAAAAAAAAAAAAAAGTGATGATAGGGATGACATTGTGTGTTTGCAAGAGGACAGAAGAGCCATGCAAGAAACCCTCCTGGCCAGCATGGTCTTCCCCACCCCCACCACCTTGCACTGCACTATGAGATGGAAGGGGAGCCCCTGGGTTTTGTGGCACTTTGTCACAGCAGCAAACACACTCCCATAGAGACTCAACTTTTGAGCAGAGAACTGGAGCAAGCTGACTGTGGGGTGGGAATGGGCAGCCCTTTAACCCAACAGCAGCCTGCTTCCCAAGGACACATGCCGACCTGAGCTGTCCCAGGCAGTGTAGGGTTACGGGGCCAAGTCACAGCACCATGGCAGGAAGGAGGATAGAAAAGATGCACTGGCTTACATTTCATTTTATTTTACTGAAGTCCAATATATTAATTATATGTTTTTTCACATAATGCAATAGTTAATATATATATATATATATATATATGAAAACTTACAGAAAGCAACATGTAGCCAAAAAATTGGGTTGATGATTCCGGGTTTTGCAAGGCCTAAACAAAGGACCTTCTGGATTCTCTTACCCCCTCCCCACCTGTCCCTGCCCTCAAGCATCTCCACGTTGAGGAACAGTTCCAACATTCACTCCAACCTGAACTTTCAGGTCATCATGATGATGTTTTCCTCTGTGTCCTACTTCTGCCCCATTGACGAGGCTTCTGTTGCCTGTCTCCTAGCCCAGCCCCATCTGCAGGATGAGAAATTAGAGCACTGCGTCTGGATCTAGATCCTGGACTGCACACTGGGTGACCAGAGGCCCAGTAAGATGGTCTTCCGAGGTCTTATGAGACATTTGGCCAACATTGAGAACAAGGTGTGAATGACCATGCTGTGTCCTGAGAGGCTTCTTGCAAAAATTATGTAAGTACCTGTCAAAATCTCTCGGTGTAGTTTTGAAAAATATTTTGAAATTCATAATGTTTATCCAAACAAAACTTACTCTAAACTACCCAACATTCTATGGCAGGTATTTATAATTGTCTGCATTTCCTAAGGACTCTTGCTCTAGTGGGCCAAGGTATTTACCCAGACGTCTCCCACATCTCCCTCTGTTGGAGGTGAAAAAAGTCGGTGAAAATCCACATGCAGTGGAATTCTGTGACCTGAGGACTCTGTTAAGTCCGTGTGTCCCGAACATCTCCAAAAGCACAGATAGTCAAATCACTGCATTTCTAAGTCCTGGAGTTAGTGAAGTCTCTTTTGGGCTTTCATTTGCTTTGAGCTTGGATAACCTGAGACTCTGCCATTTTCCATAGATATTTTCCATGTATTTATACCAGAATTCATAATAAATCAGGAAAGCAGTGACCAAAACAAAATAAATTATATCTAATTTATTTGATCAAACATGACATTTGCTCTGGCCTAATGCAGGAGTGTGTTCTGCTGTTTCGTTTTTTGTTTTTATGGCTTTCCCCACATTCGCTCTTATTTTCCAAAACATCTTGTGTGGCTCAGGCTCTTAAAAAAATGCAGCAGAGCCATTTTGGTTCCAAAACTGTCAAACCTCAGTATCAACAATTTGTTGAGAAATAGCCTAGGCCTGTCCCGTGTGGGGCTGCAGCGTTGAAAGGAGCAAGTGCAATGATGGAGGAAGAACCTTCTCCGTGCTCAAGGCAGCCTGTGGTGTGTGTGTGGGGGGTGGGGGGGGCTGTGGCCTGTTCCTACCAGTTCCGGGTGCTTTGCAGAGAGAACCCCACCCTACGCCTCCCAAGCTGGCATCATTCAGGTGCCCAGCGCCAGGCCTGCCCACCATACAGAGCCAGGCCCAGACCTGCTTCCGGCCAGGACAGACCAGCTCTACCCCTGGGAGCGCCGTGGGGCTCAGTGGGGCTCCAATGTCCATCTCCAGGGGCCTCCACCAGGGACCTGCCAATAGAGCCAGCGCCAAGCACCACACATTCAGAAAGAAGGCGGTTCACTAGCCCCTGTCAGTGCAGAACCATCGAGACACACTGCTTTTTACTTGGAAACAGTGACCACACTCAACGCAACCTACATACAGCAGTGTGGAGTGAAATGAGCACACAAGGGGAAAGACCTCCCCACCTTTCTGGCAGGGGCAAGGCAAACACGGAGGCCCAACACAAACTCCAGGTGCAGTTGCAAAGTCACCCACTGGGAAAGGGACGAGTGGATTAGGGTCCAGAAGAACTTTGCAGCTCGTCTGACTGTGAAGAGTTAATTTGATCAGTGGAACGTCAAAATGACAAGAAACAACTCACCTTTACATGTGTCCTTGCTGTCACCAAGTTCAGGTCTGCCGGTTCTCTTCCTGGCAACAGGAATATCATCTCTCTGTTGAAGGTAAAGTTGTAAGATTTTTTATCAACATTTTGAATTCTGAATCTTACAACCAGAATTGAGATACCAAAGGAAAAAATCTATTAAATATTTCTTAGAAATGACATTCAGTTTCTGGAAATGGGATAATTCTCCCACTACCTAGGTGAACAATACATGCTCAGGTAAGCGACCAAATATAAATTATGACACATTACGAAACCCACAAATATGAAACAAATCAATATACAGAAGTTCAATTATGTTTATGTGTTGTCTATTTTTTTTTTTTTTTAAGAAGAAAGCTGGAACCGCTCTTTGATCTGATAGAAGCCTTGGCCTCACTCTGGATTGAGAATGTAGAGGAGAAGGTGGGGAGAGGCTCCACTGGAAGAAAGCCCTGGCAGGTTCATCCCCACCATGTCCCTCCAGGGCCCGAGCTCCCCATCAGGCTCTGTCACTTGGATCTGTTTCCTGTTGCTGCCGTAATAAATCACCATAAACTGGTGACTTAACGGAAACTTGTTAGCCCCCAGTTCTGGAGACCAGAGCCCAAATTCAAGGTGTCAGCCGGGTTGTGCTCCCTCCAAACACCCAGGGTAATCCTTGCTGTCTCTCCTGGGGGCCCCAGGTGCTCCTGGGCTATGGCCGCATTGCTTCCTGTCTGCCTCCTTCCTCGCATGGCTGTCCTCTGCTCCCAACTTCTCTGTGTGTCTCTTCCAGGACATTTGTCACTGGACCCACTCAGACCATCCAGGGTGAGCTCCATAACTCAAGAACTTTAAATTAATCCCGTGTGCAAAGACTCCTTATCCAAATAAGGTCAATTTATAGGTACCAGGGATTAGGACATGGATATTTTGGGAGCCACCATTCGGTCCCCTAAGCTGGGCAAACCACCTTTCTCACTTCACTGCCTTACGTCTTTCTCTGCTAAGCTGTTGCACAGATAATATCTCTGCAGGGGAAACATCTGCTAAGGTACCGACTGAGCCTGGGAATTCCTGAATGTGGTCAAGTTCACGTAGAATAGGACACCCATTAGCCCTGCGCTGATGAGCGCTGAGCCAGCCTCTGCACACGGCCCTCCTGAGCAGAAGCCCAAGGCGCAGTCCTCCGTTCCTCCTCGACTTGATGAGCTCTTTGCTCCCACATGTTTTTTTTTTAATTTATTTTTTATTGGTGTTCAATTTACCAACATACAGAATAACCCCCAGTGCCCGTCACCCATTCATTGTTCAATGACAGGGTGGCATCTGTTGCTGCTGTCAGAGGTCACCCCAAGCCATCCTCCCACTAACAGGTGGACCAGGACATGCTGGGGAAGAGCCCTACTGCATGTTGTCTTTCAGCCTCCACAAGTGTGACACAGGGCATCAGCCCCTCCTCAGACTCGTTGTATCAGAAGCACATGCAGATGAAAGTTTACAACATTTCAGTTACGCCATCTACATCCCCCTGCCCACCAGGGCTGCTCAGCCCAAGACTCGTGGGATGAGAAGGTGTTTGGTCTGTGACTGAGCTTTGCCTTGGCCCCCGAGGGCTTTCCTCTGCCCTAAGTATAGGTAAAAGTCACATTAAGTTAGTGGTGGCTCTTTAATAATTCATCCAACTTAAAATCCAGCTTTGCTGGGAAGCCTGGGTGGCTCAGCGTTTTAATGCCACCTTCAGCCCAGGGCGTGACCTTGGAGACCCAGGATCGAGTCCCACATCAGGCTCCCTACATGGAGCCTGCTTCTCCCTCTGCCTGTGTCTCTGACTCTCTCTCTCTCTCTGTGTGTGTGTGTGTGTGTGTGTGTCTCATGAATAAATAAATAATTAAAATCTTTAAAAAAATCCAGCTTTGCTGAGACATTTGTGGGGCCACAGAAGTCTTCCAGAAGCCTCATAAACATGGAAGCTCCAATGGTTCCATGAAGGGTCTACTCGTTCATACGGGCAACCCACCTATCTGGTCCTGGCCAGCTGCTGACGTTCTCATCGACCAATATATGATCGCAGACCATGAAAACGCCTTTCTGAAGAATGCACCCCAAAAGAGTGACAAACATCCCAAGGCACAAGGTTACAAAGTCGTCAGTGGTGGGGAAGGCGAGTGGCAGCGTGGACCTTCGCTCAGTTTCTGGAAGTTTGGGCTGCTGCTTGCTACTTCATAATAGAAACATTTTCATCAAGTTTACTATGTTAAAGATCTAGCACAAAGTGGCCTTTTTGCAAGAGCAACAACATTCTACCTGTGTTTATATGAGCATTTTTTTTCCATAGGTAATTTGTGCTTAAATAGAATTTCATGCAGCTTTTAGTTTTTTCTTTATTAGACCTCTACCGCTTGGTCCCTTCCTAGCTATTCCATATTACTTATGTTTCTAGTTCAGTAGTTTCTCTGAGATTCCAGATATGCCCTACAGAAGGAATAATAAAACTAAGTAAAATTTTATTACCAGGGAAAATGCCCATGGCTGTAAAAGTCTTTTTATAGTGGTAATGTTTGGTTTTAATATTTAATAAGCATAAACCACCATAAAGAAACATAACATTATGTTCAATCCCTTGAAGGATGGTGAGATTTGAAATTGTACAGGTGAAGTCTTATCTGATGTAACTAAAAAGGCTTTGGATGTACTTCAAACTTAGATCTAGAATCCAGATGTCGCTGAGCTCTAGGGAAACCCAGCTCTTAATAACACGTTCATCAACCACACGTTCTACAGAAACGGAAAGTCAAGGATTTGCACGTATGTGGCAGTGACTCACTTTCCTAACATCTGAGGATGAAGTCAGAAAGTGATTTGTTGATAAAATAAATCTAAACCACAGGTAAACGGCTTATGTGCCTTGAAACTGAATCAGAATAAATGATTATATTTTAAAAAATTGAGTAACTGCTCCTGAAGTTCTTTGGAGAATACTAAATAGGTGATGATGGGTTTGATGCTATTGTTTTTAAACAATAAATGTCATTCCCATGATTATGCTGTAGGGCCTAATTCCAATCTCTAGGTTTTTGAAAATGGTGAAAAATCCAGTCTTGAACTAGTCAGAAAGGAAAGGTCAAAGGTTACTTATTTCTACTTTGAAAGCATTTCCTTTTCTTGACTTTTACAGCTGTCAAATGACATAGATTTATAGCAATCAATTTCAACACCCCCAGGGTTCAAGTGTTTGCTGATTTTTTTATTTCTTTTGGTCATGATTTGTGCGGGTCTCCAGCTCCAATGGAAAACACTAACTAGTCTCACAAATGCCAGGGCTGATGGTTGGGGGAGTGGAACCACTTTGAAATTAAGAAAAAAAAAATCCATGTATCAACTGAAATGAAACTAATTTGGGGATAGCTGAAAAATACAGAAAAGGTATCTTTGTCGCTAGAACACCAAACAAGAAGAAAGTCTTGTTCACTGGTTAAATTGGATCACTCAGTGAAGAACGGGTGAGATTCTTATGCTTGTTTCAGATTATGTGGGCAAAATATGAATAATATATTATCTTATTAAATTTGTTATCTATATCTATCCATCCCATTAAAAAAACTGCATAACCATGGGAATCGAGGCATATTTTTCGCTGTCATTCATCAGACTGAACCATACATACATGCTGATCAATACGTGAAAAGTCCTCCAGGAAAGTTACCAGGAGGTGTGTCTAAGGCAGAGTTGTGGTGAAGGATGTACACTGCTTTTCCCAGGACCTAAAGCTACTGAGATTTTGAGATCAGAAGTGGTTCGATTGATTGCAATGGCCAGTGTCCACATAAGTTGATTATCAGGAACTACTATATATACATCTAATAGGACAACCATAGAGGTTAATCACATCTAAATAAAATCTTGGGTGGCACTTGGGTGGCTCAGTGTTTGAGTGTCTGCCTTTGACTCAGGTCATGATCCCGGGGTCCTGGGATGGAGTCCCACATCAGGCTTCCTACTCATGAGGAGCCTGCTTCTCCCTCTGCCCTTCCCCCAACTTGTGCTCTTTCTCTCTCAAATAAATTAATTAAATCATAAAAAAATAGTAACCTTGAACGAATATGGTATTAGTCCTGGAACTAATAACTGATTCCTTAGGAAATAGAATGTTCTAACCATGGTCAGTCCAGGTGACACCATCCCATATGAGGTCAGCTAAATAGACCAGGTGAGACTCTCGGAAAAAAGGAAAGCCAGGACCAGCAGTGCGGAGGCACCAGCCATGGCTGGTGTGTGTGCAGGTGTGCTAACTGGAATGCTGATTATCCCAGCAAAACAAGAGTGTGGTGAGGCCTCCTCCAACCTGCGTTATGCCATCATCACACCTATAATTCTGATAACGTGCCAAATTCTGTCCTTTAGATCCTGGCCTTAAGGGTGCTTAATGTTTTGGAAGTTTTATGAAATTATTTTATTCCAGACATACTTGATTGCCATAATTTCAATTCACCCCTATGGAAGTTGAATTGACTTGGAAATTTATGTACTATTTGATGTTTAGTAGCATAAGCAACATTAAGCTAATTTAATTGTTTTAACTGGGTAATGAAATAGTCCATAAAAAGGATTATGGTTCCATATAAAAGCATTACTTTGCATCTCAAGCTGTATTTTTCTTGCAGTTTCCTAGGCTTTATTTAAGGCAGTTACTATCAAACTTTAGTGCGATAAGAGGGACCCAAGATATCTGTTAAAATGTCAGTTCCTTCTCCTGAGCATCTGATTAAAAAAAAAATAAGGCCCAGACTTTGGATTTGTAACACATTCCCAAATGATTTTGATGCAGGTACTCCATGGACAGCACTTAGAGAAATATTGTTTTAAACCATACATTTTATCATTTAAAATTTTTCACAAGGAAAGAGCAATAACATCCATTTGTGTTGACACTAGTAAAGATGATTTCAAAATCATTTGAGAATCACCATTGGCATTATTTGGCCTTCCTACAGTAATAGTGGTCAGCACATAGTCTGCAGACCCATTCACTTGTCATTGGGTCCTAATATCATCTCTTACGGGCTAAACAGCCTCCAACCATTTTCTTTTTTTTAAAGATTTTATTTATTTATTCATGAGAGACACACAGAGAGAGAGAGGCAGAGACCACAGGCAGAGGGGGAAGCAAGCTCCATGCAGGGAGCCCGACATGGGAATCGATCCTAGGAGTCCAGGATTACGCCCTGGGCCAAAGACAGGCTCTAAACCACTGAACCACCCAGGTGCCCCATCCATTTTCGATATAGCAATTTAAGTGTGCCTACCCATGCACACTGGGCGTAACGAGAGAAGCCATGCCATCAGATAATGAGCATTGAACAAGCTGTCTGTGTATATAAGATATTTAGCATCGCACAGAGTACAAGGTTAAAAAGCATTAGTTACTGTTATTATTATTCACCGTCAATTACTATATTAACACATTCAGTAGCTGGTAAAGTATCTTATTTGATGAGGTAAATTATCCAGAAAAACAGCATTATTGCCACAATCTAAGCTGATGCAATTTAATGAAAATAAGAACTAATGATCTTATGTTTGGTCTTAAATTTGCCCACATGGCTTAGTGAAAAGAGCACTGTGTTCTACCATTAGCTACAAATTTATGGTTATTTTTGCAAGTATTTTCTTTAGTGCCATCTTCAGCAAAATATTTTCATCAGTAAAGCAAGGAAAATAACACATTTGCCCCAGAATTGTTGAGAGCTTCACTAATGCAATGTTTCTGAATGCAGCTGGAAAAGTCAAGGACATGCTAATGTTAAGGGATGTCATATCTCAACATGAATCTCACCACATTGAAGATGCCATGGCTGAGCTTTCTTTATATCCCCAATGATTTAACTTTGCTGCTGTTGTCACAGGGATTTAATTCTTGCCCTGGACAGAAGAAAACCACAATTTGCTAGTTTTAGATGTGAGTATAAATATACCTGCTCTTTGAGGTTTTGGATAAGCTCCCATGAAACATCAAACAGTAATCTGAATCTAGAAATTACAAGACAGATTGGGCAAGAACAATCATTGAAAGATTGAGCCTTTGGGAACCAGCTGGTCAAAGGCTTGAGATTAAGGTTCAAACAGTGCTTAACCCTTGTGTCATAGGCCACCAAGTCAATTTAGTCATAAACATGCTTGTGTGATTCTCAGTTAATGTCCCAGATGGATGATAACAAAAGAACATCTGTGCATCTATACATTTGTTTATATCTAGATAGCTAGACAGGTGGATGGATGGATGGATGGATGGAAAGATGGAGTAGATATATGGATAGATAGAAGGATTGATAGATGGAGTGGATGGATAGATAGATAGATAGATAGATAGACAGATAGATAGATAGATAGTCTGAAGTGCTAGTTAAACAGTGACTTCTGAGAAGTCTCACATTTTTTTCCTGAACATAATAAATGTTGCAGATGTTAACTATTGTCAAACCAATCTGAATTTTTAATTGTTATTCCTATTCTGCATGTAGAGAAGCTAATTATTATGATATTATAACATAGTATCATAATGCCAGATTTGAAGGTATTTATTCATTGTGTTTAGAATTGGGTCATTGATACACATGCACACGCACAGACACACACACACACATACACACACACACATTATTTCCTGTCCACTACTCCTATTGTCCATGATATTTCGAGGAAGGACCAGGACCATAGGGAGGGATTTGACCATCATATTGCACTGACAGTTCTGCCTTGAAGTGGCCTCCTCACACGTGTTGTTTCACGACATTTGCGCATGATGTCTCCTTACTGAGGTCCCTAAGTACTCAGTGCTGCCTGAAATCCTCAGCACCTTCATGGCCATGCTGCTCTCTCTGTCTACCTCACCCTGGCTCCTCACCTGCTTAAATTTCAGTCACAGCCTGCAGCATTTTTATAGATTAGTGAGGTAACACACCGGCATGTCGTGAGTTCTGTGAACATGCTCAAATACGGTGCATGTTCTGCCTCTGTTGACTACTGTGTACACATATGGATGAAGAATGTGAAGTTCTTTAATAGTTTTGTTCAAATCCTTCATATCTTCTCAATCTTATGTCTCCTCCATACCTCCATTTTCTATGTCTTCCTAAACCTTCCTATTTTTTTTTTTTTTGCCTTTTCATAAGAAGAGCATGTCAATTTCCCCTACCATGATTATGGAGTTCTCTATTTTTCTTTAATTTACTTCTGCCAATTTTAGCTCTATGTATTTGCAGCAGCATTATTCACTGCTACACTTTCCCTGTGCTGCCAAAAGTATCACTATTATGTACTCCTCTTCAGTTTTGTCAAAGCCTTTTGCTTTATAACTTCAAGATCATGAAAAAAACAGTGAAGGGAATATCCATCATCTAGATCTATAAGTTACATTTTGACATGACACCTGGAAAGACACTTAGTCTAGGAGTGAAGAGCCCCAAGGACAATCCATATATACAAGGAAGAAACATCTGACCTGGGTGGAACTACCACCATTCAAAAAACAAAAAAAAGTCTCCACAGAAAGGAGAAAATCTCCACAGTAAGGAGAAATGAACATAGTTTGTAAAGTATATTGTAAGTATTTTGTAAAATATAGACTAAAAATAGATATTTATTAAAATCATCATATTTTTAAAAAATAAATAAAACTTGGATTCTGTAAAAAATAAGATAAAGTAATAGGCTGAAATTTTTTAAAAAGATGCTAAATGAACTAAGAAAAAAAAACAAGAAAAATGGAAATTGAAGAGTATACAAAAATATTAGGATTATTATGGTCCTGAATCAACACTATGGGAAAGAGAATCAGTGCTATGAATGACAAGCTTTGGAAAATAGAAGAAAATTGCAAAGTGATTAAAATTCTCAAAAAAGGAATTAGACATATAAAGAGCAGAAACAGAGGTAAAAATATTCTTAGGATGTATTCCAGAAGAGGCTAAAATAATAAAGAAAAAAATGCCAGGATTTAATAATGATGATATATAAGAAAATTTCCCTGAGCTGAAAGAAGACAAGAAATTGCATTTTACTTCCCAAGAAGAACAACCAAAAGCATAATCAAGTGAAAGTATGGACTTTCACAGAGGTAAATTCAAATGAGATTGTTTTCTTACTTCAAAGATAATGTGAGAAAAAGAACTACAATGATTATGATAACCAATTTACTTTTTGAGTTTATTTAGACAAAATTTGAGTCACACCTGAAATGTACAAGAAATAATTACAAAACCAGACTTAAGTCCCTTTCCATATCATAATCAGAAATAATAATTAGAAATAACATGAGAATTATTAAAAGTATACCAACTGATTATATGAAGAACAAAAGACAGAGACGTCATATAGCAAGTTTCCTATATCTTCGATACCATAAAGTTTGTCTATATTTCCTTTGTCTGGTTTATTTCATTCTGCATAATGTCTTCCAGGTTTATTTATGTTGCTGCAAATGCCAGGATATCTCCTTTAAAAAAAACTGAATGAGATATAGATATAGATATAAATATAGGTAAAATATATAAAATGTATAAGTTTATTAACTTTGTCAAAGTATATATTATGTGTTATATAAAAAATATAAATATATATGTCATACTTCATTTATCTGTCATTGGACATTTATTTTATTTTTATGTCTTGGTTATTATAAATAATATATGCAATGAATACAGGGTGAAGATGTCTCTTCAAGATACTGATTTTGTTTCCTCCAGCTATATTCCTAAATGTAGGATTACTGGATCATACGGTAGTTCTATATTTTTAATATTCTGAGGACCCTCCATACTGTTTTCCATGGTGGCTACACCAATTCACATTCCCATCAATGGTACCCAAGAGTTTTCTTTTTCCCACATCTCCATCAACAAATACCATTATTTTGATTTTGTTTTGTTCTATTTCTGTTTTATAATAGCCATTCTATCTAGTGATTTGCATTTCCCGGATGTTGAATATATACTTTCATATAGCAGTGGGCAATGTGTATGTATTATTTGGAGAAATATCAAACACTTATGAGATTTTACTTATATGTGGGATCTAAAATAGTCAACCTTATAGAAGCAAAGAGTAGAACGGTGGTTGCCAGAGCCTGGGGAGTGGGGGAAATAAGAGGAATTAATAAAGGGGTAAAAAGTTTGAGTTATGAAACATGAGTAAGTGCCCATGGTTAACAATGCTGTACTGTGCCCTTAAAACTTGGCTAAGATGATGGATCATATGTTAAAAGCTCCTACCACACACACACAAAATAGAATCAAATAAATAAGAGGAATGGAAGGAACCTTTGGAGGCAATGGATAGGTTTGTGGCATAGATTGTAGACATGGTTTCATGAGTGTATACTTACTTCCAAATTCATCATGTTGCACACATTAAAAATGTACAGCATTTTGTATGTCAATCATTTTTCCATAAAGTGGTTTAGAAAACAATTTTAAATAGCAGTCACAAAAAGAAATTTAATGTCTTTTGATATATAAACATAACATCTAGTACTTGTATATAGATGATCCTATGTTGAAATGTTTTTATTCGTATATTTCTTTTACCTTGTAAAAGTCATAAAATCATCCATGATTCAGTGTGTTGCATATCCTCTGGTGAAAAAGTATAATAAAACAAAATTAAAAATTAAAATAATTAATTTATATCTCATATCATTTGATATCAAATTAAACAAGATGTCACTTTAAATCAAATTATTGACAGATAATGCATAAATATTTAATTTAAAATAAATTAAGGAACATGCATATTTGTGAAATGGAAAACATGACAATGTAGCTTTAAATTTTAACCGTTACTGCAGACCATATGAGAAGGAAAATTAGAATAGTATTTTAATGATATCTTAAAGTTTTTAAAACAAAATCATTTTTTATTATGTAACAGATGAAATGCTTTCATAAAAGAGGTAATTCCCAAGGGGATTCATTAGCTATGCTATTGTAAAAGAGTCTATGGATCCAGAATGTTTGGGAAGCTCTAGGCTACAAATGTTTCAGAAACTCAAGTTTTTCTCATATTCACTTAGTGGGCGAATCTCCATTCCTCTTTTTGGCACTCAATTCAGGCAATAGGGCTCTTGCTAGAAAAGATCAGTGATCACTAATATGGAGGGAATACCAGGAAGAGGGGGTTTTGGAAGGATACACCTGGGGAGGGTTGATGATCCCACCTCCCCCTGCCACATCCTCCTGTGACAGGATCTCTTGATGCATCTTCCATTCTGGCTCCGGGGGATGTGAGGCTGCTGAGCAGACCCATCTCCCGTGTAAAGATATAACATCTACATTGAAATTTAGGACTTGATGAAAAAAATCCTCTTTCCAAAATGAATCCAGCCCTTGGAGTTTTGCTGTTGTCTGAAATGTTCCAGCTTTTCTTCTAAGAATAGAATCAAAGTAAAAATCCTGATACAGTAATTATAGACACATTATCACCATAGTCCGGTGAGGCGGGCACTTCTGTTGGACGCTGTGCTGGCCTCCCCTAGATCAGGACCACGTCACCCAAGCAAGTGTGAACAAGTCCAGTCATGTGCCTGAGCATTATGCTCAGGGGACCAGCCGGCGAGGTGACAAGAGACCTAGACATGGAGGTCAGGCAGGTGGACCTCCCAACGGTGCCTAAAGCCACTCAGCCTAAATGGGTCCTAAAATGAGTACTTTCAGCATCAAATTCCTTTCTATGTTGTAAGTCAAACAAAAATTATGTATTGCCCTTCGCTGGATTCTCCAGGTATGGAAGTTTAGAACTACACTTCAGATGACAAGTTTTGTGATTCAAAGAATGATAATAACATCACACTCTTCAACGTTTCTAGATGTTTTAATTGGTTATTTTAACTCCATTTCAGTTGTGCAGTTGGGATAGTTTGGGGAGGCCCTTCTCTCCAGTTTGGTGTAAGCCAAAGACTAACGCTTCCTGAGGGTATGATCTTCCTGAATTCCCTCCCCCACCCCCCGCCTCTGGTTTGCAGTCTTTCATATGAGAACTTTACCACCTTGGGACTTATGGTCTTCCATTTTTAGAATTGGGCTATGTCCTGGACAAGGAGGCTTATTCTTTGTCCATCAGTGTGTTGGAGGCACACGAGCACAGACTTGAAATACTCTTAGCCTAACTCCCAAATTGCATTTAAAATCTCATGATTAGAAAGCTCAACCTTCACTCATGACTCATAATTATAAGACATCTCTCCAAATGCCCCCACGTTGCTCATATACAAATTGTTTTCCCATATGTGTGCCTATTAATCTATGTTTAAAACAAAGGTCACCAAGATGTTGACACGTAGGTACAGGAGCTGGGCTAGTCTTAATGTACCAATCCAAGATTACCATCATGCTTGAGGGGGTATCCTCCCACTTCTTTTTCCAGGAAGTGGAGAGGGATGGGGCTGGACCAATGATCAATTTATCAGTCTCAGACCCACGTCCACACTTGATTGCCTGCTTGGCGACGACAGAGTGGGACCTTGTAGATTTCTCGTTTCCCTTTGGTCCAATGATAAGCTTTGTCAGTAGAGGGTGCTGGAAAGACACTGACAAAGGAAAGGGCTATTGTCCGTCTTCTGGGGTGTTCTTTCTGGGCACACCCCTGCAGCAGACCCGATGCCAGCAGCACAGGCACATGCCATGACAGCTTTGTTAGGGTTCTGAGGCTCAGCACCTCCCTGCCAATGACTCCCCATGACACCAGAATGTAAACTCCTGCTGAGTCCCCCTGAGCACCCAACTCAGCAACCACCCCCTCCATCCTTCGAGCCAAAGACACATCCTCTGCCCCAAAGTCTGGACCCTGCTCCAGGATGGGGACTCTTCCAGACTTGTCCCTTTGACAGGGCTCCATGTCCATTCCTAGAGTGAGGGGCCCCTACCTGGACCCTCCATTCCCTTATTCTTTACTATTCTATCTAAGTCCTTCTAGTCAGTCCCCCACAACACCTGTATTCTAGCAATGTCAGTAAGTCTTGATCCCAAACTTCCCCTGTTCCCATGTCTGTGTAGTTTCCGCCTCCCCAGTGGACCCTGACTGATGTGGGGCCCTCAGAGCCACGTGCAATATCAGAGCCCCACTTTTAATCCTTAGGTCCCTCCACCATTGGATCAAATCTCAATGACCGCAGAAAACATCATCTGGCTGTCAAACAAACTGAGTTCATATGTCAGTGAGCTTCCTGGGCCTAACCATGAATGGACTAACCTCTAAAATGGGTGATGGAAGTAGGAACATATCATGGCTCTCCCTCTGTTTTGATCAAATAGGAAAAATCTTAACTACTGAATAAAAAGCCAGTAAAAGACATGGCTGTGCCTTGTTTTCTCAAAAGGACCATGAGTTGTCTTATGTGTCCCAAACAAGTCTAGAAAAAAGTCCAGATTGAACATAAAACACCATTACAACTCTCTACTTGGATGCCAGAAAAAAAAAAAAAAAAAAAAAAAAGAAAAGAAAAAAAAACTAATGCTGTAGAGGAAAAAAAAAAAAAAAAGCTTTCAGCACGTAAGATTTTCCTTTGGGACAAAATTTCATAACTTCATCCAAAACAGGCAGGACTGTTGAAGTTTTAAAAGGTCACAGAAGCAGAGAGAGGCCATGCTAAACAGGTAGTAAAGAAAACATGCTGTCATTTTTAAGCTTTCACTTAAAATTGCACTGGAAGAGAAAAAAAATAAAAAAACAATGAATACCTTTCAGAACAACAACAAAAAAACCCTTAGGGATTGAATGTCTTAGAAAGAAAAGAGAATTTCTGATGTTATTGGAAAGAGATCTTTCAGCGTGAAAAATCAGCCAATATGGGAAAATCCCAGCGATGGTGTTAGTGACTTCATCCTAGCAAGACACTTGATGGCGGAGGCCTCTGGCCAGATCGCATGTCCTATGCCTGTCGTGCCTGAACAAACTGAGCTGCCCTGCTCCCTGGGCCACCCGCCCCCCTTGGGTTGCTGGGCCCCCGTGGAGCTCAGCAGGTCCCCATCTGGGTTCCCCGTCTCCTCGTTTGGAAATGCCAGCTTCCCTGGCTTCTCGTTTGTGCTCCAGATTTGAGGGCATTTGGTGCTGGGACCCGGGTAGGGGGAGGAGGATTGGCTTCGATCGAACTTGAACGGAATCCAACTAACCTTTACCCTACATAAAAACTCGGCTGGAAGAGGAACGTCAGAAGAGATTTCAAACAATTAACCCATTCCGAGAGACCTGCTCCAGCCCCGTCTTAGTCCAGAGCCAGTCCTTGCCACTTGGCTCTTACATTAGGAGACTTCGTAGGCTTTATCTCCGCCCTGACATCAAAAGCTGTGATGTTCATGTCACACGTCGGGCGGCAAGTTCAGCGTTTCGTCCCAGCGGTGATGGCAAGAAAAGGAGAGCCGCTCCCCTGAACTCCCGTTTTGAAGTCTCACTCTCATCTGTGTATCAAGAGAAGAGCCACACAGAAAAACGCCCTGGCTGGATGTCCCCTGTTCTGTTTGGAATCCCCTAAACAAACCGCCCCGTGCACCAAGGGGCGGCGATGCGTTCTTGTCTGCGCGCCTGTGCTCCGGGGCCAGACTCTCACAGGGCCCGGCCGGGCTCCAGCAGGGTGATCTATGCACAGGCTCCGCTTCCCTCGCCCTCGCCGGGATCTCCAGCCACCGACCATTTATTATCCTGAAGCCGTCGACGTTGTGAGCGGACGAGGAAGAGCCCCTCCACTCCCGCGGGGGAGCCCCAGACCGGGTCCCATTGTCGGAAGCGGCAGGGGACGAAAATACTTGGCACCGCCTCGCACTTTGCTTGGGAAAGCGCTCCCGTCCCAGTGCGGGGAACAATGTGAGAACAGCCAGCCGTCCTCTCAGCCGCGATGTGCGCTCAGGTTCATAAAGGGCCGGGGTCTCACAGCGCAGATGACGGAGTAGCCGGGGAAACGGGTTCCCAGGGAGCATTCATTTAGGGGAATTTCAATAGGGCCCAAGGTGGCTTGTTCCAAAATGTGTGCTTTTCTGTGTCTGCCTAACGCCGGTTCCCAGTCTCCTGACATTGTTTCCATACCCATGGCTAGGCCCGAAGGACTGATGGGCAAGCGGTTTTGTACAAGGATCAAGTGAAACGTTTGAGAAAATGACGCCCCTGGCAGGAGTGCTCTCTGAGGCCCACTAATCCATCCCCACGGCTGAGATGTGTGCAAGCGTGTGACCGGCATGCTCGGAGCTTGTGGGTGGTTTCATGGTCATTGGAGAAATGCTGAAGCACAGACAGGTCTCAAGGAATCAAATCCAGTTACATGAGATTTTTATCAATTAGGATCATAGAACAAAGTTATCTCAGCATCTCTTGCTCTATAATTAACCATTTCGATGCACCTGCAATTATTCTTCTAGGGGCCCCTGGATTACATCTCATTGCAAGTTGAAGACTTTAGATGGAGGCTGTTGGAGAGGAAGCCACAAGGAAACCGCCCTGCGCGGGCTGGACCTCACGGTTGCCCGCTGAGCTGAGCCCTGGCCACGGCCCAGAAGGCCACGTGAAATTGCACAATCCCAACTGCTCCCAACCGGTGGCAGTGACCCTGTCTGCTCTCATGATGGTGGTCCAGTTACTGCCCCTAGGCTGAGTCATCAGAACGACAATATCCGAGCCATCCACCTGCAGCCCCCTTTGTCCATTACCGGCAGGTCACAAGGCCCAGTCTGCAGCCTCATCTCAGACTCACGTCGGTGGAGTCGAAGAAGGAAGGAGTTGCCAGGCCCCTCACCTTACGGAAGCCAGGCCCTGTCCCCTGGCCCTGGGTTCCCCCACTTCAGATGCCCACCAAGAGAACCTGTAGCTGCCTTCTGGCTGGTGGTGCCCATCCTGTGTGCGGTGGGGGCAGGAGGGCCCCCGCAGGGAACACTGAGGACAAGCTGTGTGTATTTGTAGACTTTAGACAATGCATCCTTCCTACAATTTCCTCTCTTTGTAATTGTTTCATATTCCTGCTTGGGCGAAAATTGAAACAAAACAAAACAAAACAAAACAAAACAACAACTTAGAAACTAATTCTGAGTGACTATCATATTTCTTTGGGTGCAGATTTTCCAGGATTGAAATTTTATTCTCACACTGAAATAAAATTATAGAATCATCTTCAATGCCGAATTCATGTTTGATATTGTCAAGGTAATTAGTGTTAATGTTTCATGATGTTACCCAATGTAACTGTTCCTGTTAATCAGTGTAAATGGTGGCAATTTTACCATTACTTTGGTTTGAAAAGATAAAATATAAAATTCAATGGAGATTTTTTTTAAGATTTATTCATTTATTTATTCATGAGAGACACACACAGAGAGAGAGAGAGAGAGAGAGAGAGAGGCAGAGAGACATAGGCCAAGGGATAAACAGGTTCCATGTACGGAGCCCGACTCGGGACTCGATCCCAGGTCTCCAGGATCAGGCCCTGGGCTGCAGGCAGTGCTAAACCTCTGAGCCACCCAGGCTGCCTTCAATGGAAATTTTTTTTAAAAAGTGATGAGGGCAGAGATATCATTGGTTTGCTTGTGGTAGAATATAATATAAAAAGTCAAAGTTTAATAAATCCTATCTGGAGTAAATTTAGAAAAGAATGCACTGCATTGGGAAAACTTGGAATGTTAAATGTTATTTAAGTTAATAAACAGGAAAAAAAAAAGTTAATAAACAAGAAGCATGAAAGATGAGCTAATGCAGCCGTGCTGGAATATGCACTGAGCACACCCTGCATACAGCCCTCGCCTGTAAAATGATAATTAACCTTTCACACCACAATGTAATGGGCAGTAAGGCTTCTTAGGCCTCAGTGCTTGCTGGTCGCACCTCTTATGAAAATGGGCACAGCGCCTCCCAACCCTTAGTGTATTCACCTAGACACTTGGAGAACACGGGTGAGATCCCATCTTGCACTTCTGGAATATGTTATGTTTCCATGACTACAGGGTCCACCCTCAGTGCATTTGCTGGGGGATCTGGATGCAAACAACCCTCTTCTCCTGTCTGATCTGGGTGCTGACTGCTTACCTAGCATGTGGTCACAAACTCTCCAGAGAATCGGGGCTCGGAACTTCCAAGTATAACCACACAGAGAATGTTTGTTTTGTTTTTTTTTTTAATCAGATTGTCAAAACAAATAAATTAGGTATTGCTGGTATTCTAGGATGACCTCTATTAATCGATTTCAAGTACCAGTGAGAGAATCGATGGGGGTCATCCTGCAGTTTGGTCCCAGACTTCCATTAGACAGTCCATCCTCGTTATGTGCGGATTCTGTATTTGCAAATCTGTCTACTCACTAAAAGTTATTTTTAACTCCCATATCAATACCCATGAGGCCTTCTGGTTGTTTGCAGACGTGAGCCTGTGCAGGGCAGGGAGACTGCCTGACTGGCACCTTCCCAGCCAAGGATGAGCATGTGATGCTGCTTCTTGTTTGGGATGCCGGAGGTAAGCAGGTGCCTTTTTATGGTCTTTTTACTGTGAGTCTTTCAAATTTTGGTGTCAATGAATTGACAGTATGTATTAAATAAAGAGCCTTCAAACAGAAACACACTTAAAGCAAGGTTATATATTGGTTGGTTGACAAAATGCTGTGACCAGAGGCTCATAGGAACCTAGCTCTGCTTCCCTAGGAGCAGTGGCTCAGCATTCACTACGTCAGTGTCCACAGGGACGTTATGGTGCGTAACCATTGCAAGAAATGGAAATCAGCTCTAGTTGTTCAGCTTCCCTCATCTCTGTCCTCTCCAATTTCTCTCCTTTTTTCCCCTCTGCATGATCCTGGTGATTCCTTCAGAGTCTCAGGATTTCAAACAGGGTCTGACATGTAGTAGGTGGTCAGTTAATCATGGATTTGTTAGTACCTTCACCAAAATAAACCCAAGAATTACTCCTATATTCTACATTCTAAAACCATGCAAAGGGATGACAGGTGACCGTCTGAAATTCACTTCTTCATCTTGTTTGGAAGGCCCTTATCCCGGGGTTTGTTCGAGCAGGTGCATGTACCGTATGATGACCAGCAAGTTTTGAAAGACAAGACCATTCCCTGGGTTACTGATGAATGGGAGATATGGAATCTACAGAAACATACGTTCATGGTTTTACAAATTATTTCAAACTTGATTCTTTGTCACATTAAGATGTTTAAATCATTTTTCATCCATAACCAAGAAGCCATTCAGAACAGGAAGAACCAGAAAGAAAAGCAAATGATGCTGCACTCTAAATCTGAAGCTGGCCCGTTGAATAGCTCAAGTGAAAAGGTTCACAGCAAGAAATTACTTTGCTATCACCAAAATAGTTTTAAAATAATTACACTTTGCCTTTCCTGTGGCATAGGCTTGGCAGGTCCTGTGGCACCTCTGGGTTGGGTTCCTGATGTGGCATAAGAAGCATCACTTGAGAAACATGACCCACATCTGCCCTGTGCAGTTCACCCTGGGAAAGCAACTTTCCTGGCAAGTTGTAAATAGTAAAATGCAGAAAGGGTAATAAAACCCATGTGAGACCGAGGCTGACCCATCCTTCTTTGACATAACATGAGCCCCGTGGGCACTGTGAGCAAACACTATCATTGGGTTGGGTTAGCAATGTGTTTTATGCAAGGGCATCATTTTGTTTCTTAATGCAACCCATTAGCAGACCAAAATGTAACTATCCTAATCCATTTGGGCTGCTATAACTGAATACCACAGACTGGGTAACCTAGAACCAAAATAAATGTATTGCTCACAGTTCTGGAGATTGGGAAGTCCAAGATGAAGACTCTAGCAGATCTGAGAGTGGGAGCCCTAGTGGGAGCCCTTTCCTGGTTCATGGATATGAACTGGCAGGGTCCTCCTGCAGGGGGAAGGGGAGGGAGCTCTCTGGGGTTGCTTCTCTAAGGACCCTAATTCCATTCATGAGGGCTCCACCCTCATGGCCCAATCAGCCCCAAGACATCACCTCGAAATACCATCATATTAGCAGGTCGTTTCAACATACGAATCTTGAGAGGTACAAACATTTAGTCTATAGCAGCAATGTGTGGGGAACATAGCTTGAAGGCATTTAAAAAGGAATGTCTTAAACCAGTTTGATGGGCAGTTTCCTTTAGGGACTGCCTTGGCTAGAAAGGCCTGGCTCCCACTCTCAAAAGGGGACATTTCTGAAAGATCGTCCAAGTCCTAGAGTCTCCACTAGGTTGACCAAGACCTTCACTGGGCTGCATAGCAACCCAGTTTCTGTGCCCACCCAACTCCGGATCCTTCTCCTGAGCTCCACGGACATGGACACCAAGTGCACCGCTGATTATCTCCAGACACAAAACTTCTATCTAGTTACATGGCTCTGCGCCCACCCCACCCAGTCCAGGGGCCCTGGACACACCAACACACTTTGTAGAATTGTTGTGCCCAAGATTGCGAATCCGAGAAACCACCAAGGAGCCGACACCGATGCAAACACACAAGGGTTTATTTACAAGCTCGAGCTTGGGTCCAAGTATACCCAACACAGCGGAGCAGGGACTTGGACCCCGAGGTGGGTTTCAGCTTAGTTTTATGGGCTGGTCTAGGGGACCTCCAGAAAGGGTGGAGGAATTTCTCAAGTTCTGTTTACATTCTGATATGGGACTTCCTGCCAAGGGCGTTCAGCTCTGTTCTCATTCTAATATGGGGCTTTCTAGGGCATTAAGCTGTAAGTTTTTTTTTTTTTCCCTGTAACTGAAGTAATGTAAATTTCAGCTCTTATTCACAGGGGCCTGGGATGGCTTCCACAGAATATGAACCTGGTTTTTGTTTCTCTTCTATTCAGATAAAAGCTTTTTCAAAACATTGACTCTTTCTCAGATCTTAGGTCAGTTGGTTGTCATAAGTCCTTGGTTCTATGATGGGGACACCAAAATTTTGTTTTGGGGAATTATGCAGCGTTTTCTTATCTTTGAGTGGGAGCAACATCTTTCTAGTTGTCTGTCTCCTAAGCAGAAGCCAGAAGGCATTGATATCATTTTTAAATGTTAAAACAAAAGTGACTCATTCTACCATCTACATAGATAAGAATGGTGACACCTTCCCAGGGACAGAGACACAGAGGGCACAAGAAGACAGGCACAGCCAGAGATGAGTCTGAGGTCTTTCCCATTTCAAAGCACTGAAAAAAAGGAAGGGCCATTTACTAAAGGTCAGTAAAGGATGAACGTCTAGCCACCTGTCATTTTATTTATTTATTTATTTTTAAATTTATGATAGTCACACAGAGAGAGAGAGAGGCAGAGACACAGGCAGAGGGAGAAGCAGGCTCCATGCACCAGGAGCCGGACATGGGACTCGATCCCGGGTCTCCAGGATCACGCCCTGGGCCAAAGGCAGGCGCCAAACCACTGCACCACCCAGGGATCCCCTTAAACCATTAGTAAATCTAAATCACAACATACAGAAAGCCAATCTGAAATAAATGTAAACAAACGTTATCACAGGGTTGAGAAGCTTTCTTAATCAAGTCACAAGAGGAAAATACAAGAAAATAGATAAAAATTCTTCTGTGACAAGATACCTTTAATAAGGCTAAAGCCCTTGGAGAAAATTAGAGATCCTTCAAAGGTAACAGAAAAGCAATCTCTACAACACATGTCAATTAACCAAGTACCCTGTAAGGAAGCACGTACCCCCACGAAATGGACAGAGGATGCTTCATAAGGAATTTGCAGAAAGACAAGATGCAAATGACCAAGGCAGTTATGGAAGGAAACCCAGCCTCACTAGCGAGCAGAGAAACAGAAGCTGAGGTGGCAATGGGTGTATTTTTCCCTTGTCATATTGGAAAAAGAAGTGCGGTTGACAACATGGAGTGTCGCAGGAACCGGCTGTCCCCAGAGCCCTGAATCCCGGACCCGGGAATGAAGACATTGAAGTGTACCCGGACCCACCTGAGCCCAGCCTGGACCTGTCCGGCTGCTGCCAGCCTGCGGGGTGTGAGGTGCGGGACCTCTGCAGTCATCTGGGACCCAGTACTGTTGCAGCACAGACTGATGACTCCAGCCATGCTGGAAATATTCTGGCAGATTCTATTAAAATTAAAATTGCACATTCCCTATAATCCAGCAATTCCACTAGCTATCTTACAGAAAGAGTAGTATCTGTACTAACTGGGAAAAAAATTTTTTTAAATAAAATGATTGAATAGTCATAGGAGAAGGGTAAAGGCAGGCTAATATATTCATAAGATAAAAGGATACATGAAGCGCATGTTAGGAATATGGAAAGATCTTTGAAAACACATCACTGCATGCAAAAAACAAACTGCAGAGCCATAAATATGGTGTAATACTGTTTGTGTTTAAAAAATGCAAATCAATACTCTAAATTTTTAATGAATGTGTGTTTAAAAGCATTAAAAATCATGTGGAAAGATACAAATCCCCAGCAGTATTTATACGTGAGGAAAGGTACAACGCGCCATATTTTTGGGATAGGTCAGAGAGAATGGAAAATTTCAACAATGTTCTGATTTCTCCAAAGATAATAACATTCATATGTTAAGTATATAAGTAAATATACTCTGTGAGTGTGTGTGAGTATGTGTGTGTGTGTGTGTGTAAAACTGGAAATAATTATGTCTGAATACTATCACGGTTTAATTTTCTGAAGTATAAACTCAGATAACAGATAGATGATAGATAGACATGTAGATACATAGATACATAGATGATAGACGATAGATACATAGATCTTAGATAAATGATAGATACATAGATACTAGATGATACATAGATATATAGGTGATAGATATATGGATACATAGATGACAGATACATAGATACGTAGATGTTAGATGATACATAGACACATAGATGATGCATAGGTACATAGATATATAGATGATAGATAGATACATAGATACATTGATAGATAGCTGATAGACCCCTGATAGACGAAGGATGCGTTGTAATCTCTGGCCTGCAGCATTTCTCCCACAACGGCATGTCTTGAAGTGAGGAAGTCAAGAGAGCAAGTGTCAACAATTCTTTTTAGGAGTGACTATCTAATGATCGTGATATGGCTTGGGAGCAGCATGCTTGCTTCCTTATAGAACAATCCAGAACAGAGTAAGAGAAGGGTGATGTGCCGAGAACTGCTGGAGAGACATTCCTGATGGGAAGGAGGGCCAGGGCTCTGGGGGGCACATGGTTGGCCACTAAAGGACGGCAGGTCTACCTCGGTCAGGAGAGTGGGAGGCACAGGGAGGTGGAGGAGGCACTCTCTAGGACAATTCTCTTCCCAGTGGGCTCTGGGCAGCAGCTGAGACTGACCACCAGGTGCAAGCAGGAGGGACAAGGCGTTCCCAGGGGGCACCCCAGGAGCCCCCCCGCTGCCCTGATTCCGGGGGGGAGGGGCATGCTCTCCTTAGCATTTCTGGGTCCCCCGCTGCCACAGCAGCCCCTGCAGCCACCGTGCTGGGAGCGGAAAGTGCTACTTGGAGCAAAGGATGAGGCATTAACCCTTTTGTTTGCTGGTATTCAATACCAATAAGGACTGTTGTTACTACTATCACTATTGTTAGCTGATGCTAATATTAAGTAATATAAGTATTATATATTAAATTAATACATAATTTAATTGATTTATTGTAATAACACAGTATTATTAACTATTAAATAATACTAGTTAAACCATTTCTAGTTTTCTAGTATTTACTCTAGAAAAACTTGTTAATGGCCTTTTCAAATGTAAAAGGTAGACCGTTCTTCCTCCCCGGGGATCTATGTTCTAGGTTAAAGACAAATGGCATTTACTTCAGTCCCAGATTATGGAAATATGGCCCCTTTTTTGTTTTCATAGCATAACTTTTGCATACTTAACTTTCTTCCTCTAATTTATTAGGATAAAAAGTTTTGGGGAAGAGACTTTCCGCACCATGAAAATCACAAATCGGAAATTTTCAAAAATTTAATAAGCATTTATTCATGCTTACTACGCTTCTATGTTCAAAAGCAAGGGAAAATGAAATTAAACACTGTGTTACGTGGTTTCGTCCTAATTTACTTAGCAATTTCTAGCATGTCGTTTTACTCTAGTCCCTCCAAGAACCAAGCGACTTCCCAGCGCTCAAAGGGACAGATTACAAAATGGTATGTGCTGTGATATTTATGCTGGAGGGGTAGCACGTATTATATGCTATCCGTGCCGTCTTATTCAAAGGTGGACTGGTTCCGCTCAAGTTCAGATTCTAGTCACTTGAGATGCACGTGGCTCTGTGCTAAGTGTTTTCACATGAGGGAAGCACTTACTACAGATCCAGTCATGATATCGTGACCTCAAATTCACAGTCCGTAGAAGGGAAGCAAGTATGTCCAGAAAGACGTCAGAGGATCGGTTCTCATGATGGCAAGATTTCAGTGTTAGGGAAAAGTACTTTCTCCCCCACAGCACGGTTGGAAAGGGGTCCACTCCAGCCAGCTTCCCGCTCCGGGCTTCCTGAGGCCTCCACCTGGCCTCTGCAGGAGTGGAAAAGCGAGAAGACAGTGATCCTGGCGAGGAGTTTTCCTGAACGCAACCACGTTGGAAGGATCAGAATAAATTCCTAACTCTGATTTGGGTTTTAATCACTGGCAGCCTTCCACCCAAACATGTCAGAAGCTTATTTTGAATGAAATTACTTATTCAAAGACCACTATTCTCCTACATAGCAATTTAACTCTGCGATCTCAGATGGGGTGAAAATTCAGAAAATGTTTTGTCCCAGTGGAAGAGTATCATTTCATCCAAATAAAACATATGGTCTGATGACAGCCCGAATCTTAAAACATTTCCATTTTAATTTTTTAAAGTGTCAAAAAAAAGTCAGTGTGCTTTAATGAAATAAAAGGCAGTGAAGATCTTTTTTTCCCAAGGTCTTACAGTCAAACACACGGATGAAACCGTACGTGGAGCCTCTTTTCCATCTCAACTCCAGGCTAGAAAAGATCTGCCCTTGATCGTGAGGTTTGAGACATGAAAGACTTTGAATCTCTCCAAGCCCACGATGAGCACAGAATACTAATGCGTGTCCACGTGATGCACGAGCAAAGTCAATCCTTTATTTTAAACTGTTAGTGGCCCATTTTTTTCTCCGGCTCCATATTCCAAGTCCACCAGAGAAAGAACCTCGTCTGCATCCAGTTAGCTGTTGTTAAAATGAGCCGCTGAGTGTGTGTCACTCCCCGCTCACCCAAGGAACCTGTTCTGCCCCTACAACAACACGTTTAATCACACGCTGACTTCAAAGCATTTGTTATGGTGTCATTAGGGAGACACATCTGGCCTTTTGCCTTGAATGTAATGAGCCCAGGTGTGCCTTGGCCCTCCCAGCTTACTCTCTCCCTCAGTCCCACTCAAGTAATGAAGAGGGAGGGGAGATGAGGGAATTATATAGGGCTGGAGCCATATCACCAGACGATGTTCACACCATGGGAGTGCTCTGAGCTTCCCCAGGGTGCTTCATAGTGCTGCTCGCCGGCTTAGACTTTTAGGGTATGGGTCATTCTTCAAGGAGCCAACACCTGTGACAGCTCAGCGTGCTGGAGGCACAGGAACCTGAGGAAGACCCACCTGGGAGGGGCCCACAGGTGAGGCCCAGGGGTGGGGGGAGGGAAGGCAGGGCTCCAGCAGAGCAGAGCCTGGAGAGGGAGGAATGACCCTGAGCCAGAGCCTCTGCTCCAGGTGGAGCTGAGGGCCTGAAGGGTTGAAGGATTCAGACTCTATCATCTTGAGTGATTGATGGTTATGCACATTCATCCAACATGGAAGACAAGGAGCCCATGGGCCAGGAGATAGTGAGCTTGGTTCTGGGCTCCATCAAGCTCTGCCATCAAGGAAAAAAAAATTTTTTTTTCCTGAGTGTTTTCATTCTTTGACCCCTCCCTGACCAATGCAATGGCACATGTAAAGTGTTTGGAAAAGCACCTGCCCTGAGGAGGCTCTAAGGTGACTTATCGTTGGTAAATCCTTTGACCGAAGCATAGCATACATGCTGGGCTATAATAAGAGAGAACCTAGAAATGCTGGGTTTTAGGAGTCTTCCTTCAATGGGCTGCAGAGAATTAAAACACTCACATAAGCACACACACTTTGTAAATACTGACTCTGAATGATCACACCCAATTCATGCCTCCCTCTCTCTTCCTGACCAAAATCTTCTTGTTTCCTGAATTTACTGAATTGGACCAGGCAAGGGTAACAGTGGCCATGGGTAAGGGATGGCGATCAAGAGCAGGTGACAGGGTCCTCACCACCACCGGGTCCTGCCTCTCTCCCAATCAGTTAAGGGACATAGTATTATTTTATAGTTCAGAAGCATTCATCTCAAATCACTTAGGACATCTTACTTTCCTGTAAAAGATACTGAAATCTCCCTTCATCTCACCATATTCCTAGAAACAAAAACCTGAATTTATAGAGATGCCATAGTAGCAAACATGAAGCTTCAAAAAACTCTCAGATACAATTTTATTAGCAATGTGGAAATGGAAATCAAACTTATGTCCTGAATCTGTGCTTTGAACATTGATTTTATCTTGATTATAAATATTCATTGTTGAAAATTTAGAAATACAAAAAAACTGTAAGACAAATAATGTTACTCTTAGTCTCTCTATCCAGAGGGTTTTAACCTTTTGAGGGGTATTTTCCTCTCTCTCCTTCCACATATATTTTCTTTTTCATTTTATTTTTTTTAAGATTTTAATTATTTAATCATGAGAGATCCACAGACAGAGAGGGAGAGAGGCACAGGCACAGGCAGAGGGAGAAGCAGGCTCCATGCAGGGAGCCTGATGCAGGACTCGATCCCAGGTCTCCAGGATCTGGCCCTGGGCTGAAGGCAGCACTAAACCACTGAGCCACCGGGCTGCCCATATTTTCTTTTTTAAAAAGATATTTTATTTATTTATTCATGAGAGACACAGAGAGAGGAAAGACACAGGCAGAGGGAGAAGCAGGCTCCCTGCGGGGACCCTGAAGAGGGACTCAATCCCAGGACCCTGGGATCACGAACTGAGATGAAGGCAGATGCTCAACCACTGAGCTACCCAGGCATCTCTCCACATACATTTTCAAGATAGATTTTAAATCATACTATAGGTAGATTTTTTCATTTCATATTATATAATAATCCTATCATAGTGATAACAAAACTATTTCATGCTGTCTCCCTTTTATGGCTCTATATCATTCCATATTATGGTATAAGACTGGTTCACATAACCATTACTACTGTGTTGGTCATATGTTTATCATTAAAATATTAACTATATTTGTATTTAAATCTATTTTTAAACTAAATTCCATTATATTTATTCATTTATATTCTGTATCATGAATACTTCCCTAGAAAAAGAACTAAAACCTTCTACATAAAACATACACACAGTAAGTTAACATAAAGATTAAAAATAGATCAGAATTCACATAATTGCACAACAAACCTGTATGTGATTGATGATGGATGCTAAACCCATAGACACTGATTACATAAATTTTAGATGATAAACATGAATAATAAAAATGAGCAATATTTTTAACTTAGTCTTTCAGAAAACAGGATAGTGTGATTAAGAACAGAGACAGATTAACTCTTCAATCAAATGGATGGTTGTCATGACTGTTAACATTTCAAGGTCACCATCTGCCAACAAACTAGTGTGGTGGTGCTCAACTTGTTCCTAGGTCTTCGAATATCAGAGAACACTGTGAATCCAGAAATGTAAGCGAATTGAGTAGTGCCTGAATATTGATTATAGTAATTTGATTTACAAAAAAAAAAAAAAAAAAAAACCTTCATAAGCTGTGTAAGAGGCTAACAGAACCACATGTTCAATCACAGATACAGCAGAGTCTGTAACTCTGTGGTGAACTGCTCCTGGACCTTTCGAAGATCCGCTCAAGGATCCAGCTTTTGCTGATGTATCCACCTACTACTAAACTGAGTGTGGGTTAATGGATGGAATGGCCAAAAATGATTGTCTGGGAACCAGGCCACATGCAAAGCCATGGATGCCAGGAGCAAGGCTGCTGCCAGTCTCCTAAGCCATGATCCGACTATTATGGTAGCCTCAGGATAGCACTTAACCTCCGATGCCTCACCTCCATCAGCAAGTGGAGGTGGTGGTGATAAGAGCCAGGCTCTTGTCGCACAAAGGCGTGATTTGGATTTCAGAGTTAGCACGTGAGAACCTTTGATAAAAGGCAATGTGTGAACACATTGTTGAACGCTGTCTGAGAAATGGCATTACTGTAATCCTGAGCGCTTGTAATTGCAGGATCCAGGGTAACTAAATGCACCTTTCTCTGCTTTTTTTTTTTTTTCTCCCAAGGATTTATTTCCATTTTACTTGCTTAAAAGACTTGATCCTGATGACGTGTTCTGCTGCTACTTTTATTTTAAAGCACACTCCTATGGTTTTCTTTAAAAATAGAAAATATCATTAAAATCTCATTTAGGAATAATAGGATTCCCTGGCCAGACAGTTGGAACACTTGGTCTCAGTATATACAAAGTAATTTTTAAATGAATTCAGTCACTGTGCAATTATATTCTTGTTATACGTTATTTTCCACATTTCACCAAGTTTAACCAAGACTCGTATGTCACGGTATTAGAGCTGATGAAAAGACATTGTACAACTCTGTTGGTTGCAAAAATCAAGTTGATATCTTATTTCCCTAAATAGAGAGACTATGAGATGGGTTAATAAAAATAATCATGTGGCAATAGAAAAAAATACAAAATCACTCTAAGCATCAATGGATTTTGTTGGAAATTTGACATTATTGTTAAATCCAAGAAAGTTTGTACAAAGAAATACAATTTTCTTAAGTCTGCCACTCAGTCGACTTGAAAAATCTGTGAAAATACCCTTTGTGACAAAGGTGTGGAGCTCTCCTCAGTATATTGGTGTGCACATTGTATCAATAGCTGGAGACTGATGCTGGCTCTCTCTTGAGGATGACTCAGGTGGGCCAAATAATATTTGAAAATGAGATAATTTTTTTAAACTAGACAGAGGTAGAGACACACATGCACACACACACATCTACGATGACATTTTCTAATTACACATCATTGTACACATCTACGATGACATTTTCTAATTACAGGTTGGATTTATACAGCCATTTCATCCAGATACAGAGATAAATTCTGTATTAACAGAAGTTTAATATTGAATTTACTATAAATGTAGTTTGCTTTGCATTTGGTATGTTTTCCTGTGCTCTTATTATTCTATATAATTTACTGGTGACTTTGCAGTGTATGTGGTGCTTCTCTAGCTAAATAACAGAGTTTTTGGTTAACAAGAACCTTCCAACCACAACCATGAAAGATAAAGAAAAATTCACTGTGTTGAAAGCATGACTGGAACTGGAGACTCTAGAAGCCTACTGTCTAAGAGAGTGGGTCTGGTGAGGTCATACTTAATGACGGATTAGGGAAATACAGAATCCCTTCTTGTCGCTACATTAACTTTGGGATATGAGTTTGAACACCAACACTGTCTGTGTTTTCATCTCAAATTTGAAAATCAGGTTGACCTGATTCCCAGGAGTGCTGTGAAGCATTCACTCTGTAACTATGATATACCTTAACAACACAGAAGTACTTGGCTTTCAGTGTGAAATAGAAGGAATGTTATTAAAATAATTAGTTACACAATCTTAGAAATTCCACAAGTCTCCCTGAGCAGATAAAATATCCAGGGGAAGCCCGGGTGGCTCAGCAGTTTAGCACCACCTTCAGCCCAGGACCTGATCCTAGAGACCTGGGATCGAGTCCCACGTCGGGGTTCCTGCATGGAGCCTGCTTCTCCCTCTACATGTGTCTCTGCCTCTCTCTCTCTCTCTCTCTCTCTCTCTCTCTCTGTCTCTCATGAATAAGTAAAATCTTTAAAAAAAATCCACTAAATATTTGACTTGGTTCCATATGATAAAGTATCTCCCTCCACATCAGCTACGTCTTCTCATCTTAGTTTTAACTTTCATCTCAATACTAAATTTAAATTTTCGCAAAATTTTTTTTTCAATTCCGGTATCAGTAGAAACCACTCTTTTCTAGGGAGTTCCATCTAATTGGGTCAAGCTCTTAATTCTCTAACGAGAAATGTGTTATCTGCCCAAGATTTGCACGGATCTCCTGCAATTTCTGATTCTGGTGAGTCCGCTCATGCTTACCTGGACTCAGCTCTTGCTACACTGCCCGCCAGCCCTGTGAGCTGGGTTTCCTCAGGAACACCAATCGCAGCAGGCGTTTGTATTCTTGGAGGCTTTGCCTGGGTCAGGAGATGGCTACTGGAGCATCAGCCACCCCAGTAGGGTTGACTCCTCTCCATAGGGCTCCATCTCCAGGGCTCATGCTGGGCCCCCAGTTCTGCCCACCTTCCTTTCTTCTTCTCCCTTTCCTTCTTCAAATCTTCACTTATTCCCTCCATGTGGAGGCTTATTATCACTTCATTTTCCTTTTTCCTACCAAGATAACCCAGCAAGAAATGTTGCTAAAAGATGGCCGTGGACTTGGAAGGGAAATCACGTTACTCCTTTAGGAGCAGGGAGAGCAACAATCAGTGATAATTCTAGATAATTCTTCTTAAAAGAAGATTAATGTCTTAAAATAACTCAGAGATTTTTACTTTAAACTGTGAATATAAAAAAATGAATTTTGGAAATCAAAGTCTAGACTTTTTTCTCATGCTTTGTTGTCATGATTATAATTCCATTGTCCATATTTTGAGTCTACCTGTCCTCTTGGTGTTGAGGTATCTGCTCCTCTCACTCAGACCCTATGCTTTCCCTTGGAACCTATTTTGGAGGCGAGCCTATGTAGGATGCTGTTCCTTTTCCTCTTGAGTCTGTAGGTATAAATAGAGGGCTGGTGCCTTTGTAAGCTTGTCCTCTAACGGATGCCTTCTCTCCACAATATATGAGACTGTATCTGCCATGGAGTGACCTTTGTGTCAGCTGTAGAGTGGGTTCTGCAAAGGTGGCTCATGCTGCCCACTGCAGAAACTGTGTCCAGTTTATCCTGTCCCCCTAAGCTCCTCCGGCCTGTCGAGGTGTGAGACTATCACACATTGCTCAGTTATCATAGTCTGTAGAAAATCTCACTGAAGGTAATTCATCAAAAAGAAAATTAAAGAAGAAACCAAAATTATGGAGCCTCAAAAATAGATAATTTTGACAAGACACACAAGTGAGATGGTCTGATGCAAGACTTCACTTTATCATTGGAAGAAAGGTAGGGATCCTCCCTATAGATCAATGACCCTTTCATTCCATAGATTTAATATATTTACTTGTTAGGAATGACCTAATGATTGATTAGTGTGATATCTTTTTTCTTTTTGTTTTTTGTTTTGTTTTGTTTTGTTTTCTTTTTGTTGATATTTAAGACACCAGCTACTACCAAGGCCCAAATAGAAGTATTAGCTTATGTACAGCATCATCCTTCTAATTTACATTTATTCATTTTGTGGATATTTTAAAGCACTCCCTGAGGAAATTACTATTGAGATGTAGTTGAGGCAAAAATGTTTCAGGTGTCAAGGTTATACAAGTGTATTTCCATAAACATTGCAACTGTAGGTAAGATAATGTTTCCAACAATTCCGCTATAGGTTAGCTGGTCTATAACACAGGTCACAGCTTCAAACAATCCCAAAGGGATACAAATATCTCTTTCAGTTTCTTTGAGGATTATACTAGTTGTTTCATCCAAGGACACAAAGGGATCATTTAACTGATTGTTTAAGAAAGGCCTAGAGACTGTAGAGTTCTCTGTATGAAATTAGGCTCCGGCTTGTTGTTAACTGTTCCCCCGTGAGGAAAACCCTTTAAGAAACTTAATCAACAGTTTCAGTATTGCCATACATATTTATTCAATTATTGCTTCAGGGCACTGAAAATATACTGATAGGTTGAAATAGTGTGGCTTTTCAAACAATCTTTTTTTCCTACATGGGCTAAAATTACCTTTAATATTTAACTAATTAATAATAGTATCTATGTCCATACTCTTAAAGAAATTAAGTCTGGCAATTAGGGATTGCTAAACCATGAAATTCAGAATAAGAAAACCACTTATTGATAAAACTCGATTCAGTGGGAAAGTAAAATAAAACCACACTGATTCCTAGCCATGTTTCCATCTAACAGAAGACCCAGAGCTGGTGAGGTCATCTGGTGATAGAGCCCTGGGTTTCTATTGCCCATCTTTAGAGTAACACAACATCCGTTCCGAGTCCAATGCACTTCTACAAAAATGATAAACCTATGTAGAAATGTTTATTATAAAACAGGTTGCCAGGTCCTTAGCAATAATGTGTTATTTTTAAAGGTATTCTTGGTTTTAAGGGTAGTTACAGGCTAACATTAACAAAAAGAAGTCTAAAGAACACATTAGTGGTCATCAGAACAAAGGAAAAATAGGTAGGGCCAATGCTTGGGAAACAGAAAGATACTACCTGTTTCCACTAGAAACCCCATTCTTTCTAGGAAACTTGGTATTCAATTTAGAAATGTCAGAACAGAGAAAATATTTTCTTAAAATAAGATATTATGGGATCCCTGGGTGGCGCAGCGGTTTCGCGCCTGCCTTTGGCCCAGGGCACGATCCTGGAGACCCGGGATCGAATCCCACGTCAGGCTCCCGGTGCATGGAGCCTGCTTCTCCCTCTGCCTATGTCTCTGCCTCTCTCTCTCTCTCTCTCTCTCTCTCTCTCTCTGCGTGTGTGTGACTATCATAAATAAATAAAAATAAATAAAAATAAAAAAATAAGATATCATTTATTTATTTATTTATTTGAGAGTCAGAAAATGAGCAGTGGGGAGCACCAGAGGGAGAGAGAGAATCAGATTCCCCACTGAGCAAGGAGCCCAAAGTGGGCCTTGATCTCGGGACCCTGAGATCATGACCTAAGCTGAAGACAGACGCTTCACCAACTGAGCCATCCAGGTGGCCTCAGAGAAAAACATTTTTAAGAGAAATTAAACTTTTAGTCAATCCAATATGATTTCCACTAAAATAAATTATAGGTAGCTCTTTTTTTCCCATTTTCTTGTTTGTTTCAATGATACAATTGCAATGATAGATTTTCTAAAATATTTGAGAGTGAGTGAAAAGAAATGAAAGGACAAGATCTACAGAGTCACCAAATACTCGCCCTGTCTCAAAAGAAGAAAATAGTACCCACTAAGATTATATACTAGTGAGTTTAACAGAAAAGTGGCAAAATTATGGATGGTGAGATATTGGTTACTCTCCATTTCTTAAATTACATGTTGTTCATATAAACAACCAATCAATGGGTTAATTAATAACAAATAAATTAAAACAAACCTAATTTGAAGTTGTATTTCTAATGTGACAGGTCACAGAAAAGCTAAGGAAATATTGACTTTAAAATGTTACTGGAAAGTAAGCTTGGGATATACTTGTTCTAAGATGATGGTCCCTATAAGAAAGTAGACTCTTAGGTGGAGTTGATTCATAGGTTTCTGACTGCCTCAAGGGGGACCATTCGGCATGGGTTACTTAGGGTCCCTTGTTTGCAAGCAACAGAGATTGGCTGTCCAAAACAAAGGAAATTTACAGTAAAAATATTGGGGAGCTGGCTCAGAGATTTTACAACTGTTCCACAAGAGCGAAGTGCAGAAACCATAGCTACAACCTTGTACCAGAAAATGCCTGGGCTCCCTGTACCCATGTGATGAATAAACTGCAGCTCGTTCCTCCGTCCCTGCTCTCTGGCTCACAGTGCAACATCCCTGGAGGTAATCCTACTGGCTGAGCTCAGACCACGTGCCTACCACCTTGTGCTTGGAGACTGTCACCAAGATGGGGGGTAAACATGTCTGTCCCCTGTGCATTAATCATCTTCCCACAAAGACTGTTCATAGTGGAAGTCAGGTAATTATCCCTCACAACGTACTATTTTGTTTCTGAGAAGTGGGGTGGATGTTTGTAGTAAAGCTAACAAGCTTTCACCACAAATAGCCTATCAAAGAACTGTTTAAAGAAGACTTAGTAGATGAACAATTGATGTGGAGGTTGACTGGAATGTTTTCCTGACTGCCACGTAGTACTTGTCACATTGAAATCATGTAATACTGGGAGTTCAACAAAGTGATAAATGGCATATGACCCAATTGTTGTGTTCTAAGGAAATGGGCCATGCAGCCGCTGACTCAGACGCTGGATTTTGTTCACGGGAAGAAAGGGCACAAATATCACATATGAGGATGCAAGACTGAAGGGAAGAAAGCATGAAGTGAGCCAACAGAAGAAAAACAGTAGATAAGAGGGAAGCAGAAAACTGAGAATGTGAAAATCTAACCTGGTCTCTATCACAGAGAAACATCTTCACAGATGGAAATTATGCCTAATATTAAATGGGGAGCAATTTTTAAAAAAATTCTGTGGCTATTTTACTAATAAGTGATGTCTGTGAGGACCGCCTTCCTGCAGATGAATGACAAAGACCCACAAGCATGAGTAGGGGAGTTGTCAAGAAGGCCACACAGCCAAGAATATCTTTTTAAGAGGAAAGGAAGCAATTATCCTGTACTCCATTGACCCTGGAATATTCCAGGTGCCACATTTTTGGAGATATTTTGGAGATAGTCAACTAACAGAAACTATGACAAGATAGAAACCAATAGACCGTTGAGAAAACTGGAATTATTGTGACGGCATTACCATGAGTTTTCTTTTTCCAAAGGCCTGAAGTATTATTCAGTAAAGGATGACCATTTCTCTACTTATCTACAGTGCCATCTCTGTGGTAAATCACCCCTCAACACACATGTGCATCTTCATCCGTGGTCTCCACTCTGCTCCATTGCTCTACTCTGTCCTGGTCTTGGTATTTACCATCCATATTATTATACCCTCAGAATAACTCCTGATATCAACAGAGCAGGTTCTGTCTTATTTTCAGGAGTATCTTGATTATTCTTGTTTCTTTACATTTTCATGTTTTAGATTCAGCTTATTAAATCCTCCCCAATACACACGCATATGCACACACACACAGTCTGTTCAAAGTGTAGACCCACTTTCCCATCTTGCTTAATCACTCATATGCTGTGCTGTTTTTCTTTAATTTCAGATTAAAGTGTATTTAATGTTTATAAGTTTGAGGTCACAAATTCTATTTTCCTCTAGGTCCAGTTGGCCACTAAGCCTATCCACTGAGTTACTTTAAATTTATTTATTTATTTTTTTTTAATTTTTTTTTATTTTTTTTAATTTATTTTTTATTGGTGTTCAATTTACTAACATACAGAATAACCCCCAGTGCCCGTCACCCATTCACTCCCACCCCCCGCCCTCCTCCCCTTCCACCACCCCTAGTTCGTTTCCCAGAGTTAGCAGTCTTTACGTTCTGTCTCCCTTTCTGATATTTCCCACACATTTCTTCCCCCTTCCCTTATATTCCCTTTCACTATTATTTATATTCCCCAAATGAATGAGAACATATAATGTTTGTCCTTCTCCGACTGGCTTACTTCACTCAGCATGATACCCTCCAGTTCCATCCACGTTGAAGCAAATGGTGGGTATTTGTCATTTCTAATAGCTGAGTAATATTCCATTGTATACATAAACCACATCTTCTTTATCCATTCATCTTTCGTTGGACACCGAGGCTCCTTCCACAGTTTGGCTATCGTGGCCATTGCTGCTATAAACATCGGGGTGCAGGTGTCCCGGCGTTTCATTGCATTTGTATCTTTGGGGTAAATCCCCAACAGTGCAATTGCTGGGTCGTAGGGCAGGTCTATTTTTAACTCTTTGAGGAACCTCCACACAGTTTTCCAGAGTGGCTGCACCAGTTCACATTCCCACCAACAGTGTATGAGGGTTCCCTTTTATTTGACAGTTTTAAACTGCCCATCCGAATCACTTTGTATAGTGTAATTCCTTTTGCTACTTCTCATTTTTTACCCATTTTTCCCATTTTCTCCCATCATCTTTACCTGATTAATTGCAGTACTTTATGTATGTACTACAATATCTTGATCATGCTGGATCTGCTTCTCTTGGTTATTTTGTTTCTTCGTGGTCAAACGCTTCTTCCTCTTCCTTTGTCTAATAATTTTTTTATTGTGTGGAAGAATTGTGGATGAAACATTGTAAATGCTCAAGTTTTTGTTGTTTTTGCCCAAAGGGAACATGGGATTTTTTTAGTCATCAGTTAAATTGCCAGGTGATGCCTGGATCCTAATGAAGCTTAGTTCCAGGCTTTATCACAATGAGTATTTCAGTTTTGCCTTTCCCCAGAAGGCATAGGTAGCACTTAGGATTGCTTGTCTGTGCTGCATGAACTTATATCTGGAGTCAGCTCAGGGATACCTCTACTCTGGCTAGGCACATTCAAACATCTCTCCTGGACTGAGATCTCTGCTCAGCCTCCCATCATCTGTTCTCTGCTGGAGTTTTAGAATCTGGCCTGTGCATGTGTTGGTTTGGCCAAAGATCCAAGAAGAATTCTTATGCAGGATTTTTGAGATCTCTCCCTATGGTGCTGTGTTTTTTTTGTTTTTTTTTTTTTTTTTTTTTTTTTTTTTTTTTTTTTCTGGTAGCTAACCCCTACAAATCATGGTCACCTTAGCAGTCCCATCTGCATTCCTACTCAGGCAGACCAGTGAGACTGCCACACTCTGCTTGGGCTCTGTCTGCTTCACTGAAGGTTTTGGAGATGCCCTCAGGGAAAAAAACCTCTCAAATACTGTAGACCTGCATTGGTTAGCATCTGATGACTGCTGACAGTTGTATGCCCACACCAGTACCTGCAGAGATGTACTTATTAAAAAAAAATAGAGACAGTGTCTCTATTTTTATGCCTGTTGATTGCCACAGAGTAAACTTAATACCAATCTCTCTGTATGGCTGTAGCTGAAGATCCACAGTTATTTTGATGTCGCATATGTAAGAGATACGTGGATGACCAGGAAAGAGTGAATAACTGTAACATTGAAAGTTTTTTTTGTTGTTGTTGTTTTGATTTTGATTTTTGTTCAACACTCAATGCCAATATCAAAAATATCAAAAAATACTAAATACCGATACCCTCCCAAAAAGGCAAATTACATAAACAGACAACGAATACATGACATCTAAGAGCCAATGATCTCATGAAAGGAAAAGTACTGATATTTTAAAGGACACTTCATTTTCATTTTTCTCTAATTAAACCTTTAGAGCTTATAGAGGTTATAATTCCCATCAGTGATGAAGTTGAAAGAAAGCTGGGAAATCCTTGTTTGCTGTGGTTCAGTGTATGAATTAGGGCAGCCAACCTCTCTGGGGAGCAATCTGGTGATGTATACCTGATTTCTTTTAAAAATGGGAATACTGTTGTCCAAATGATTCCATTTCCAAGAATTTTCCTGAGAAGCTAGTTAAGCACATATTCTAAGCTGTAGCCACAAAGATGTTCATCTCATTATTGTATATTTGAAAAGGAAGAAACTGGAAACTATTTGTTAGAGTAGAGGGCGTAAATGTAAGGTTATCAAGAAAGAATTAAAAGTATAGGGAAATTTCCATTTGTCAAGTACAAAACTATAAAGTATATTACTCTTATGATCTTGTTTTGAGGGAATAAATATGTATAGAAGAATTGCAGGTGATTTTACATTATTTTTATAAGTACTCCTGTTATTTCTATAATGAACATTGATTGCTTTTTGAGGTAGAAAGATATTATTTTATCTTACAAAAAAAGAGAACACTTTTAAATGCTAAATTGCAATATAAATATAACATTTTCTGAGTTTTGACAGAGAACAGAATTTGTTTTTTGTTTTTTTGTTGTTGTTATTGTTAAGAAATCTATTTTTAAATTTTTATTTATTTATTCATGAGATATATATATATATATAGAGAGAGAGAGAGAGAGAGAGAGAGAAGCAGAGACACAGGCAGAGGGAGAAGCAGGCTCCATGCAGGGAGCCCGACTTGGGACTCGATCCTGGGTCTCCAGGATCAAGCCCTGGGCTGAAGGCAACCCTAAACCGCTGAGCCACCCAGCTGCCCAAGAAATCTCCTTAAAGTTGTTTTCCATCTATATCCCACTGGTTTATTCTCCTTCATTTCCTTTCATTTCTTTTCTTTTCTGTTTTGATAGATGAGAATCAAAGAATAATGCAAATGTTCCAAGACATTGATTCATTTGGATACATTTTTGGTAAACTATCTTTATGTTAGTGTTTTAGGTTTATAACACCACCCATTATTCAGATAAGCTTTTATTAAATTTCATAAGTGTGTGATTTTTAAAAGTTTGAAGGCAGTGATAGAACTCTAAAGGTTTTGCTCTACTGAAGACAAGTAGCTTAAAACTTGCCTGCTTCCAATTCTGATGGTATTTTTCTAATCCTTGCCTTTACTGCTTAGGTATAAATTTAAACAGTAGCTTAAATTCAAGCCACCAAGGGTTGGGATAAATACATCTTCAGCTGCATGAGATATATGAAAACAGCATGTGAGAATGGACTACAGAAAGTAGTGTCTCCATAAAAAAAAAAAAAATTGACAGAAATTGAGTTTGAGAAGCACACATGGAGATTTTTCTTCTAAGGCCATTTTGATTAATCTAATCCACCACGACAAATTCACAATTCAATATGAGAGGTAAGGGTGCCTGAAGATGCCCTTTACTATCATCCAAGGGAAAAAAAAAATATGTCTAAGTAAGAGATGAAAACATGGCAAGCCTAAGTGTGCGATAAGGATCTGAACTGTGGCTGGCGCGATAATGTGCAAGTGACAGCTCGCAGGAGAAGATGAGGGCACCCCGTGTTCTCTTTGCTCACAGGGACCAGGACAGATGGAAACCAGCTTTCTGTGTCAAATATGTTCCTTCCAGGATCAGCGAGGGAACGCAAGGTCCCACACGCTTCTGTTGTATGCCCACATCAGTACCTGCAGAGATGTACTTATTAAAGAAAAATCGTGTTTTCTAAGTAATTATGCCCTTGGGTTTTCTGAGACTACTCCTGGTGGAATATTGTTGAGCTTCCAAAAAGCAATTGTAACAATTTGCACAAAAAATGAAATAAAAGAAGAGGTAATTAAAGCAGAACATAGAGTAAATCTAGATCAACTGAACAAAGGTATATTATCTTTCTCTTGTTTTTCAGTTGATTAAGCTTGATTTCCGTCAGATAGTCTAAAGTATTTTTTTTTCCTCTGAATTTTCTGAAGTCCCTTCAGGTTTCATCTATCCACACACTTACCCTCCATCCTTCCAGACATCCATCCAGCATTGAATGCCCTCTGGTATCGGGCACTGGGTGACATCCGGGAGTAAACACCAGCACTTTCAGGCTCGGGGGGCACAGACAGCACACTTGGCAGTACGCACATGGTTAGAGCATCGCCAAGGCATGAGCAACGATGGGATGACATGGAAACATCACACAGAGGACATGCCATACTTGGCGAGTTTCAGCTCTGGGATGGAGGGGGAGTAACATTCGCACTCAGACCCAGCGTGGTGGGAAGTAGGGAGCCCAAGACAGAAGTAGCAAGGGGAGGCCATGAAGCAGAGAAGAGTTTAACATTTTTCAGGAACTGAATGAAGACAGCTCTGGTGAAACTCAAGGCGCAGGCAGGAGAGCCCTTGGAGTCCGGCCAGCCCTGGAGAGCTCTTCACTTTATTAGAAGTCAAGTGAGGAGGGACCGGAGGGTGTAGTGTCCTGGAGCAACGTCTTCTAATTTTAATATTTATAAGATCTAAAAGTTGGATCCTATTTGCGCATCCTGCTCAAGGTCAAAGCTGGCAGGTGAGCCAGCCTGGGATACACAGAGGAGGGAGAGAGGGGTTGGAGGAGGGGAGGAGAGGGAGGAGGGGGAGGGGAGGAGAGGGAGTCACTAGTGCCTGTGCTGCCTGGGTGGCCAGCCCTCTGAAGCCCCCGAGGCCAGGACCACACAGAGGGCCGTTCGGAAGAGGGTCCATGATGCTGAACTCTGCAGCTGGGTGCAGACACATGTCACTCAGAAGGCCAGGCAAGGCCGGATGGGTGGATGGAGGCCGTGAAGAGCTATTGAAAATGCAGTTCTGAGCATGGAATGCTTGAGGTGTTTGCCCCAAATCCAAGTCCAATAGAGTATGCAAAATAGAGGACAATTAAATGTATCCTTTCAAAGTTCAGCTAAAAGGTCCTGGCTGGAGGGCGCAAGGAGTGTGAGCTACATCATTTATAAATACGTTACAGTCTCTTAATTCATAATAACCAACAATACCATCACTTTACCTCATTGACCAAAGGTAAGGAAAGCAAAAATCAGATAAGGAAATTTATTGTTTCATGGAAAAGTCAGGGTAAAATCCCTCCTTATTAAAAAAAATATATATATTTTATTTATTTATTCGTGAGACACAGAGAGAGAGGCAGAGACACAGGCAGAGGAAGAAGCAGGCTCCCTTCAGGGAGCCCGACGTGGGACTTGATCCCAGGACCCCAGGATCACACCCTGAGCCGAAGGCAGACGCTCAACCACTGAGCCACCCAGGAATCCCTGTAAAATCCTGTTTAAACTTAAAACTAGGAACATTCACTAAAATCTGAGAAGTGCTTGGTAAGCCATCTGGCCCCCTCCCTGGACACCAGCACACTTCCCTGGATTCTAAGTGTACGTGGTCTTTGTCTCAGTCTGCTCAGGTTGCTGTCACAAATTATCATAGACTTTATTTGCTGTTTATTTCTCTGAGTCCTGGATTTGGAAAGCCCAAGGTCAGAGTGCAGGCATGGTGAGCATCTGGTAAGGGTGGCCTCCTGCTTCCCAGACGGTCACCATCTCACCTAATGCTTACACAACAGAGAGAGGAGGCAGGCATCCTGTCTCTTCCTATAGGAGCACAGATTCCACCAGGAGGGCTCTACTGTGTGGGTTCTTATGGGATCACTCATTCTTCCACAGGGAGCTGTCACAGGGATGGGACGGGGTGGTGAGTAAGGCAGCAGAGGTCCTGCCCCAAGGTGCTTTTATCACACTCTTTGGGTACCAGATGACCACACGTGATGAGAGCAGGGGAGACTTGTCACACCTCTCATGAGCAAAAAGCAAAGCAGGATGGAGTTAGAACTTGATAGTGATCAGGGAAACCCTTCCTGAGGAAGACTCGTGTGGACACAAGCTTATGGAGGACAGTAAACCAGCACCCAGGAACTTGTCTTCCAGTGGAGCAAAGGATGCGGTGGACTTGGAGGTTGGTTTGGAGCATGGCTACATGAAGGACATTCTAGAAACATAGAGGTGATTACAGATGAGCAAAGCCTTTAACAGGCAGCCCAGGTGAGGGGCAGAGTCAGATCACCAGAGGGAGGGAGCTAAAAGGATGGAAGGCCGTGTATCACCAGGTAGACATGGAGGTCAACCAGAACGAGGAGGTCATTGTTTACGACAGTGTTGTTCAAGGACAAAGTGCACAGTCTTAGCGTTGTTGGGGAGAATGTGCATGTGCGCTATTAAAAGAATATGAATCACTACATCCTACCTCTGAAACTTAAAAAAAAAAATATATATATATATATATATATATGAGAAGAAGCAATAGCAGATTTTGACAGAACAGTGTCTTTTAATTTGTGCACATCTGTTTCATCTAGCCGAGTCAGTATCTTGCATTGAGATGCCAGTGGTGGCTTGAGCAGTCTGCCCCAGGGGCCCCTGGAGCCAGAAGATACCACTGCTCTCCCAGAACTCCTGGAGACTGTACTATTTCTTCCTCGTCTTCTCAATAATTTCAATAGTCTATATTTGTCATGTGTTGTATGTCTGTCCTAATCCTAACCTTTTATCTTAAAATAGTAAACCTAAATTTCTTCACTAAACAAACTGTCTTCAGAAGTCCTACCCGCCCCCCTTGAATGCCATATTAAGAAAAACAATAAGAAATCCATGACACAATTAGCAAAGCCGGTTATGAGTAATTATCCTTTCTTACATATGGTTAAAAGGTTGACATAGCTTCTCTATGTTTAAAACTACATACTTTATATAATTTATTACATATATACTTTTTCTACTGGGAAATTTTGTCATAATGGAATTTGGTCTCCAAGGTCTAATTATAGATATTCTCTTTCAACCATACTATATATTTTAAGTATTAACTTTGTAAAACTCAACCAAAGAAATGCTTCCTTGGCTACCTCAAGGCAATCAGATGTTTTCATGCCCACACAAGTTAAAATACATAATTAGAAATAACATCTTTCCCTTTTACAGTAATCCCCTACAATCATTTCTAATGCTACTTTTTCCCACCCAGCATATTCAGGGCTATTTAGAAGCCAAATGAAATAATCACTGATTTACCTGCTTCTCCAACTATGTGAAATTTAAAATATGATCACTTCAATCTTCCATCTTAAGTACAAGGAGAAACTTTGCTTTTCATCTAAATATAACTGTGTACATGGAGGTAACTCTGAGTCAAGGCGTGAGGAGAGGATGGGATGCTTGACTGCTGCTGGACAGGGGAAAGTATCTTCATTTTGGCCACTTGTTGCTGGCTTGGAGATGCTTAGGTTGTTTATTGAAAAATTTTGCAGAATCTCAAGGAGCATGAGGGGAATTTTCTCAGGTGAAAACCTGAAAAATCTCTGCTTCTCAAACACCATCATGGGCGTGTGACACAGCTGTTACCACAGACACTGTGGGCTCTTTCTATTTGTTCATGATCAAAGGTGTAAGTCGCTGTGTATGAAGTTCCACTACACGAAAAATTTGCATTTGGAGGAATCCATCCACACAAGTAACACTGACCATTAAAACTACAAATCTGGGCATGTCATTCAAGATCGTAAGTATTAACAAAATAATGTTAAAATGCATACACGTCATTCTATTTTATGATCAGTCCCTATACTTCACCTTAAGAACATTAATGTAGGTGTTAGTGTTGGGTGGCTCCGTAGGCCGAGCATCTGCCTGCAGCTCGGGTCATGATCCCAGGGTCCTGGGTTTGAGTCCCACATCTGACTCCCTGCTCAGGGAGGAGCCTGCTTCTCCCTCTCCCTCTATCCCGCCTCCCACCTCTTACATGTGCTCTCTCTCTCTCTCACTCACTCTTTCTCTCTCAAATAAATATTTTTTTAAAAGAGCATTAATGTAGTTATGAATACATGACACGAGGGTCTTCATCGAGCTGTGGAAGGGTTGTGAACACTGCGTCTCTGTGTGTAGTGGCAGGAGACCCATCAACCTGTCCAGACCGATGGTAACACCCTGGCCTCCCCTGAACATGGAAATAAACAGATAAATAAGACGTATTTTTGCTGACACCAAGGTGATAGTGCTATTCTTTTGCCACTTTATAACCTAGAAGAACAAAGTTTAAGATGTGTCTGGTCTCCCATTTCACGTTTCCCTAATTTTGAAACCTTGGATTTGGAGGGTGAACAGTCAGTCGCACACGGTCAGCCCCGTGTGTCCCTCCGACTCTCAGCAGGAGGCACGTTCCAATCAGATGACAGAGGCGGTCTCTGCTCCTGCGAGGTCCCCAGGCCCTCCTGCCTCCTGTGCCCCTCAGAACGTCAGCACAGGCGTCACCTCCCACCGTGCGCCCCGAAGGCCTTTGGTGATGGAGGGGCCCTGTGCTCCACTCAGGAGCTCTCCTTCCCTCTCCGGTGACCTCCAGCGTCTGAACCCCCTACAGCTCTCCACGTGGTTGGCTAACTCTAATTTCATCCCTGAACCATGAGTCCAGGGGTCTCTTCCTCCGTGAGCCATGACGGTGACGGTGACGGCCCCCCGGCCATCGGGGCAGCCAGGGCGCTGGCCACTGGACTCCCATGCAGGCTCTCCTCATTCCTCCAGGGGAGCCTGCAAGGCCCTGATCCTACCGCTGCTCCACAAAGGAGGAAACTGAGGCTCAGAGAGACTGAGTGCCTTGTCTGTGAACACACGCGGTAAACACAGACCTGGACGTTGAACCTGACTCTGACTCGACTGCACCCGGTCCTTCCTTCCCATCCCTGTTGTACAGGTCCCCCCGCACACGGCCTGCGGTGTGTGCGGGTAGGACGCCCCATCCTTCCTTCCCATCCCTGATGTACAGGTCCCCCCACATGGCCTGCGGTGTATGCAGGTAGGACACCCCGATCTTCCTTCCTATCCATGACGTACCAGCTCGCCCCACACGGCCTGCAGTGTATGTGGGTAGGATGTAGCCAAGTCAGTCTGCAGGCATGGACACGTGAGCCTTTCCCTCGCAGGGGGCTCTGCGTAGGGGCACCTTCTCAGTACGTTCAGGTGATCAGCTCACTGAGAGGGGGCGAGCAGAGCTGAGATGGAGTAGGGGGCCCTCGGCAGTGCCTGGAGCAAAGGCGCCCTTCATGGGGGGCGAGGTCCCAGGAGGTGACCATGGCTCTCAGTGTCCCTGCATAAGGGAGGGGAGGAGAGGAGTCATGATTGGCCACCAGGGAGAACTTGACCACAGCATGTGTCTAAAGGAGCAGAGGTCGGCCTGATTGCTGGTTGCACACACACGGCTTTGCTGAGGGTCCTTCCAGCCTGGGCTTACCCACTGGTGCTCAGCCACGTGTGTTCATCCTACAGGGGAGGCTGAGCCTAGGGGGGCTCACAGGAGCCCCTCTTTGCTTTAGGCTCTGGAATCTTCTCAGGGGTCCGTGTGTAGCCACTGTAAACTAACCCTGAGGTGGCATCGCCATCAAAAAAAACACGTCTCAGGAAAACACGAGCGCATCCCTACAGCAGCAGGAGCGTGCTGAGCCCTCTGCTTCCAAGGAGCAGAGCCTCTGCACGCCCTGGCTCCTGCTCCCCCCAGGTGCTGCCAGAAGCCCCCATTCTGGGCACCTGGGCACCCGGGAGCTCCTTCCGCACCTCCTGTGCCCGTCAGAACGTCAGGTTGTGCATCCAAGGCCAGACATCCTCGTCCGCTGTTCCACTCGAATCCCGGAATGCATTCATAAATCCCTCCTCGACCTGCCCCCAGAGCATCTTTCTTGTACACACTCATGCCTCTCCCAGAACGCCCTCTGTCCTCCTCCTCTGGCCTCTCCTCACCGGGCAGGGCTCCATTGTTCCTTGGCGGACGTTGGCAGACATTCCTCAGTTCTTCACACAGAATGAGCCTCCCGGTCACACAAGGTCAATGCAGTCAGAACTGATCCACGCTGGGAGTACTTAGCATGGAACTTAGCACAAAGTAACCACCCAGCAATCAAAACTTGTCACCCCTATTCTCACCTGTGACCTCATCAAAGTCATTGCTTTTCTGTTATTACTTCGTTTGGCCTCCTTTGTTTGTTAGTTTATAACAGAAAAAAAAATCACTTCGCTCTATTACCATAATTCAATAATAATAAAAAAGGAAGTCTATTGCCACATTCGGTCTGTGGTTAAGAAAGAACGAGCACTGTACGAGTAAATTTAATAAAACCTATTTGTGACCTGATCATCTCGGAGACGTGTTAATTTCAATTTCATATATTTCATGCTATTTAGGGAGAAGGAGTAAAATCAAGCATTATTAACTCCAGTTGGGAATGAAGAGAGTTGAATAGATAAAATTTCATTGCTTATGATTCAATTTTATTTTTATGCTAAAGTCAGCTAGACGGAGAAGAGTATATGCCCATAGCCTCAGGAATAACGTCCCTACAATCAAATCAGCCTTGGAAGAGCTAATGGTGATCGGGATTTTTCAAGTAACATTAAAAACCCAAGTGACCAAAGTTGAATTTAGCACCACTGGAAGAGCTTATAAAAGAAAGCAAGGTCACTAATTGTCAATATTCTCATCCGCTCCTATATTCTGCGCATCTGTACACAAACTCATTAAGGAATTTTACGTCTTAGATCAAAATTGCATGTTTCTTAAAACTGCGAACACAAGAGAATACAGATCAGAAAGGAGCAGGTGACCCCAGCCTTGCCTTGCTCTCCTTCATTTGACCTCTGAGTCGGTAACCCAGGGGGACCCAGAGCCCATGCAGAGAATTATCTCTAGTTGCTGGTAAATTAGATCACCCAGATCCGCTGTCAGCAGCCAGGCGTTCTCATCCGATTCCGCCTCTGGATGCTGTCACTGACATAAAGTCATCTTGCAGGGTTTGGACTCTAAACAAATACAATTAGAAGTGGTGACTCCATTTTAAAAGAATAAATACCCAGAGTAGCATTTCAGAGCAGGTGAAAGGCAGCAAATGGTCTCCGGAGGGAGGAAGGGAAGTCGGGGGGATGCGCCGGGCTCTCAGGGCCGACTGCAGTGTATAATCAATATTAACCACATCATACACAGGGAGGCGCCGTCTGCAGAAAAAGGAGTGCGAGCTCTACTTCCTTTATCCCATGAAGGTCATAATAAGATGGGCGAGGTGAGGAGACAAATTGATGGGAGGCAGTTGGTTCAGCAACAGAGAAAAACACGTCTGTTCTGATGAGGGATTCTCACCAGCAATCTCGCAGAAGGACCCACCTCTGCTGTAAATTTGCTTGAGAACTACAATGGAAAGTTTAAATGAGGTTTTTAGTGATTTCTGGCATCACCGAGGGCTGAAAACGACAATTATTCAATGTCAGAGGCTTTCTTGCCTGGAAAAGGCAGAAGGAAGCCCTGGTTGGGCAGCCTCGCCTCCGCCTTGGTCCAGGAAACGCCAGGTCGACACACGGCTGACCACGTCCACACAGGCGTCCTCTGTGTCAGGTAGTGAATGGTTTGGAGAATTGATCCTGATTTCCGGGGAGCCAAGAAAGAAGAAATGGTTGTGAGTAATCTCACCACGTAAAATTCACGTGGAAACTACAAATGTCGGTGTTTCCCTGGGTTCTCTTTTCCTTTGGTGATGGCTTGCAGATTTCCTTCAAATGCATTTCTTTTCTTTCTTTTCTTTTTTTTTTTTTTTGATATTTTATTTATTTATTTAGAGAGAGACTGCAAAAGAGCAGAAGCAGGGCGAGAAGGAGAAAGAGGGAGAGTCTCCAGCAGATTCCCCTCTGAGCGCAGAGCCCGATGTGGGGCTCGATCCCAGGACCCTGAGATCATGACCTGAGCCAAAATCAAAAGTCAGGATGCTCAGTCGACTGAGCCACCCAGGTGCCCCTCTTTGAATGTATTTGAATGTCCGTGGCATATGTGACATGCTGAGCCCAGGCCTCAGTACACAGCCGGGAGGCAGGGTGGTGGTCAGCGCAGAAGAAGTGGTCTCCTATGGGCAGATGGCACCCAGGGAGGAGGCAGGACTGGCTGGTGACCTCACTGGCTAGGTACCAGGACACTCCGAGACTCTATCCAAAATCCAGACCTGGATGATGAGGGCTTCAACATGACAGTCACCTGGGAAGAGCAGGAATATTAGTTTTTTATCTCAGAAATCCCATGCCTGTAGAGCATTCTATTTTTATTTAAGTCAATATTAAAGAGGAAAGATAAGATGCCGCAAGGGCCGGTTGTTGAAGAGAAATTAGTATCCCTTTCCTTAGCCACAACTTTTATGGACACGAAGTTTGTAAAGCTGCTGCATTTGTGGACATAGATGTAGGTGTAGGCCGGGAGGTGGATGCGGGCGCTGGTCCCCACAGGGGTGCGGTGTGGGTGGAGGTGCACATGCTACAGAGAGAAAGGCACGGGTCCTGACGTGGATATGAACACAGAGACGACACTGATGACATCTAAATGTCGATAGGGATAGATATCGATGTGATATTGACAGACACAGGTAGACAGAGGTGCTGAGAGACACAGGCACAGGTGTGTGCACATAGGTGTGTGCCGGTATCGCCGTGGGGACTGACGGGGGCCCAGAGGCAGATGCAGCCAGTGACTCTGGTCGGCGAACTTCTCCCCTCCCAGGGAGCTGCAGGACGCCCACGAGCAGCTCAGGAATGCGGTTCAGGCCTTCCTGTCACCTTGCTTACAATCTGGTGACGGGAATTTGGGAGAAAAACCACCAGTTTAGTCACAAAATAGCCATATGACTACTGGAATATTTTATACCTTGGTGACAAAATCCATGTCCTAGAAAAACCCATCGCTGAACAGTTCTAGAGAAGCCACTGCTGTGTGTCCCGCCGCGAGGTCGGCAGGGGTTGGCTTCCTTGGCTTCACCAGGACATCGGCCCCTCCCTTTCACGACAGACCCTGGCCTTGCAATCCCACCAGATGGACCAGTGGGGACATCCCATCCTAGCGGCTCGTCAGGGAAGCAAAGGGGGTCAGACTGAACGACACTGCTACCTGGGAACCACTTGACCTCATTCCTGGGCTCGGCCTTCACCCCCCTGGGGTCTGATGCTCAGTGACGCTCTACTCCACCCCTGAGACATTTCGACATCAGGACAGCCACCACTTCCATGTGCCCAATAGGAAAATTATATTTGCAATATTTCAAAATCGTGCTCCATTTAAGAAAGCGGGACAGGTGCAGTGGGCCAGCCTGTTGGTGTCGCTGAGCCCCGTATGCTGCGGACATCAGAGTTCAGAGCTAGCATCTCAGGCAAGGCTGTAAACAGCATTGTCATTGACGGTCATGTCAGAAAAACCCACTCGCACTAGTGCCAAGGTGTTCCTTTACCACGGCCTGTAGAAGTGCATAAAAAGCATGGCATGCCTGAAATGCAAGTTGATTAGGAATATTTGGGTTATGCTAATAGTGTTTCTTTAATCCAATTATGGGAACTCTTGCCACAGAAGGAATTGCTTATCTGTGAGGAAAGTTATATAAATTAAGAAATGAGAGCTGTGGTAGAGAAAACTCTTCTGGAATGTCAGCTATTTCCCTTATCAGTAACACTTGGTAACTTTATGTGTGGGTGTGTGTGTGCACACGCGTGTGCACTCGCAGAGCACTTGAGCACCATCCCCAGACTCTGACGCACGGAGCAATCCCGGGAAGGAAAAACTGTTATGAAATGATGGGGACAGGGACCCTGAAGCTTAGAAACACCCTGGTAATGGGCCCAGGTCATAAAACCTGAGTGTTAGAATCAGGATTTTAAATCTAAGGTTGACAGATTCTAACCCCCAGACTCAGCCACTGCTGTGGGCTGCACAGTTCAATGAGAATGAGAGTTCATGAAAACGAATTTTTCTCTGTTCTCCCCAGCCCCGAGCCCACCCAATACCCCTGTCAGCTGACTGAGACTTCCAGAAGGCCCCTCGCCCTCGGGCCTGAACCTGGTGGCTGGGACACAGCCTTCCCAGCAGAGCTTCCTCCCTGGGTTCAGCGGAGAGTGTGGTCATCTCAGAAATAATGTGCACAGACTGCTGAGAGAAAAGCTTTACCGAGAGCCAGTTGTGGTCCTGTCCTCGAAAGAAGACAATTAAAAGACACCCCTAGGTATTTCTTATGCATTCATGTAAAGCCCTCCATATATTTCCTGCATTTTAGAAGCCAAGGAAGTTACTTCTGGGAGTGCACCTAAAGCGCTCTTCGGTGCTCTTCATCACAGGGAACAGAGTCGAGTCTCAGGACCACACGAGTCCCATCTGTGCTGGAGGGTGCAGGCCTCCGAGCCTGCAGTGGGCAGAGACCGTGGCAAACATTCTCTGCGATGCCCTTCACGCAGCGTCAGTGCGCTCGCAATCCCGCTGATGGAGTGCCACCGAGCATCTGTTTGCATTCCCAGGCAGCGCGAGGACCCGATTTCTAGAGAAGGGCTCTGTGGCATCTGGTTGAAATGAACTGTGTAATTTTAGTAGTTTTTATATTTTTATCTTGCCAAAAGAAACATCCACTTCATATAACGATACCTTATTGTTTTAACCCCAAGACTTAACTAAAATGGCAACTCAGAGTTGCAAATGTGTCTTCGGGCCTCATGTATATTTTAGAAACTAGCCGTAGGAAGCCCAGAGCTAACCAGGCTTCCAGAAGATCCTTGCTTTCATTGAACAACAACAGCAATGGATCTCACCTTCCTGACACCCATTTGAGGGAGCATTGTCACAACCACATCTGTGTTTTCTTCCCAAAGTCTCTCTGGTTTTATTATGGATTTTTTTCCTCACAGAAATGTAAAATAATGCAAATGCTTTACTGTGTATGTTCTCAGCCCACCTGAAAGATGGGTTTCTATAGCAGAACAGTGTCCCTGAGCTGGCAAAAGCCACAGCCATGCTCAGACGGGGTACACCAGTTGAAGGGTGCCCCTCTCTGGAGCAGGTAAGACGCTCCCTGCAGTGATCGGTCTGTCCATCCTCTGTCACAGGAGGCTTGGCTCTCTTGCACCTGAAAAGCAGGACATATATTGGAGGGAGATTGATGCCACTCTCACGGCCATGTCAGGGTTCATCTAGACACTTACATGGGTGACAATTTCTCCAAGGAAATAAAAATGGATCTTTGCTCTAAACATAGTTTTCACCATAGGCCACCTATTTGTGATAAATGTGTCTTTACTGCCACTTGAACTCAGGAAAACTGTGGTGATGTTCAACAGGACTGGACGTAGTTTAAGGGTTATAACTGAATCCTATTTGCTATGTGCTGTACATATAAGTGCATGTAAGGCTGCCTATCATTTAATTCTGTAATAATAGGGATGCCTGGGTGGTTCTGTGGTTGAGTGTCTGCCTTTCAGTTCAGGTCATGATCCTGGGGTCCTGGGATTGAGTCCCACATCGGACTCCCCACAAGAAGCCTGCTTCTCCCTCTGCCTGTGTCTCTGCTCTCTGTGTGTCTCTCATGAATAAATAAATAAAATCTTAAAATAATAATTCTGCAATAATATTTCAAACTAAGTAACAGCGCCCCACATCACTGGGTGATAAAATAGAACAGTGTCCTCAGCTAGACAGGGCCAGAGTAAAGATTTGAACCCAGGCCAACCCCACTCAAGAGCATATTCTCATTCTTATACATAAACCAACCAACCACCTGCTTTTTGGTTGGGATTGATTGGTTTGACCCATCCCACATGGGCACCCAGATAGAGACACCGCATCTTGGTTCCTTATTGTGTTTGTAGAGATTCTTAAAGACACAGCCCAGCAGTTTCCAGAGACCATCTAAATTTGTATTAACAAACACAAACAGAGCACATATTCAAGGTTTCTAACTTGTTTTCTGAACAATATTCACTTATTTTGTAAGCTGTCCATCTTCGGTGTCTGGATTTTCCTTTGCACACTTGCCTCAAGGACACTGCCACCCCTTGTGCCAAGTTTCTGAGTTGGTCCACTCGCAGGAGGCAGAGAGCAGGGAGCCCCTGGGGGTGAGCATGGGGAAGTGAGTTGTGCTGCGGGACGAGGGGAATCCAAGGGGGGCGGCTCTTGCCTCCCCACTGCCCATAACACTCCTCCAGGAAGGGGGTCGACCAGCCGCAAGAGCCCACTGCTCCAATAAGCCACGGGGGCTTCTCTAGAAGCAGACAAGAGAGATGGGGCAAAGGGATCGATCAAAAGCACACGTGTTGACTGACGTCCCGAGAATGACAGCCGCGGCAGTGAGGTACACACAGTGCACTTGGTCATGAGTGCGGGCCAGCTAATGTTTTCAATCTGTTCTTTGCAAGCCCGAGTGCGAGGTCTGAAAATGCTGCTTAGGGAGCCGTGGGAGAGTGCTTCCTTGGGGGAGTCCCACATCCCTGGCTTGTCCCCACCTGCTCTCCGAGGTGTGTGTCCTGGTCCCAGACCCGCACACTCCACTCGGCCCTCGCTGAGCCAGGTGCAGTTGGACACCTGCAGGTGGAAGCACCTGTCGGGCTCCGTAGCCATGCCCCCGCTGGCCCCGCCAGCTCTGCAGGCTTCCACGCAGGTTCCAGGAGCACTTGCAGCTCTAAGGCCACGGCCAACCCCTCCTCAAGCCACCGCTCGGCCTTCCTGGGGTCTCGGTCAGTAGGCAGCCAACAGCCAGTAACGCGAAGGATGGCTGGACTACTGTTTAAATCTGCTCCCTTGCAGAGGAACAGCTCCCCAAGGCTGGTCCTGGTTTGTGCGTAAATTCCCTCTAAATGGAGACACATTTCTCAATTAGGAGACTTTGCCACGGAATCTTAGCTGGAGGATGGTCTGGTCCCCAGGCAGAGCGCTGCCAAGCCCTTGCAGGCCGGTGGACAAGGCCAGGTCACCCAGGGGCAGACCCAGCACCACGAAGATGCCCCCAAGCAGCCACACGGTTTCTGCGGACCCCGGTTCCAAACTCCTTCTCCCATTTAAGGAGCATAAGGAAAATGTTCTTGTGGGCCACAGCGACCAGGTAGGGGATAAACTTCTGACTTTTACTCACACTTTCTGTCTCAGATGAACTGCCGTAACCTGGAGATGCCACACGTTTCCCCAGGAAAGACAGCTTTGCTATCACTCACCCACCCAGTAAATTCTTCGCTGGAAAGTTCCCTTATCAAGATCACACGCAATAGACAGAGCTATTTTGAAAGTCAATGTCTCCCTCTTTCTGAAAGCTTCACTCGAGGTATGTTTTTAGAGGCGAGCTTCAAACTGTCAGAGTTTTGTTGCCGTTGATAAAGCCGGCCTGGGATTGATGCCCAGAGGGGGGTCTGACTGGAAATTATGAGACAAAACTGGAATTAAATTAATTCCCCCCATAGCTCAGGGAAAGAAGGCAAAAAAAGACAGAGACTCCAAGCTGCACGAGTGGACAATTCATAACTGTTACTGGTCAATGTGTGACTTGCTTCTCTGCTTTAATAGCATTTCTTTTGCACTCAGTATTTGCTAAGATAATACTTCTAGTGACATTGGAATCCAGTAGACTCCTCCAGCCTCCACGAGACATCGCCAGCAGCATACTGAACACTCCTAGATGCCTGTTGGCCACACGCGTGAATATAGATCCCAGAAAGGAAAACAATTGTCTTTCATTAACAATGCTAAATATTTATGCTGTAAACCTTTGTTAGCTTCTGATGTGTTTTAAAAGACAATTTATAGTATGAGTTTTCTTATTCCAGTTTAGCTATTTTAGAACTTACCCGAAATTATTAAAACTTCTCAGTAAATACGTGGCCACACAAATGGTGTCAGGTACTCTAAGCGGTTCAACTCTAACATTACATGGCTATAATTTCTTTGGGGATGATGAACATGCTCTAGAATTAGATCATTAGGATAATTGTACAACTTTTTGAATCTACTAAAATCCACCAGTTCATACACTTTAAAATAGTGTGTTTTATGGTACGTGAAGTGTATCTCAATGAAAATGAAATAAACCCTGGAGGCCAGCATGGCCATCCACTAAGTAGACCAACTACTTCATGTGGGCAGTTGAGCCAGACTCCTCTGTCAGGGCTTTGTTATTTTATTTTATTTTGTTTTGTTTTGTTTTGTTTTGTTTTGTTTTGTTTTGTTTTATTTTATTTTATTTTGTTTTGTTTTGTTTTATTTTGTTTTATTTTATTTTATTTTATTTTATTTTATTTTATTTTATTTTATTGACACAGAGAGAATGAGAGAAAGCACAAGCAGGGGGAGGGACAGAGGGAGAAGCAGACTCCCCTCTGAGGAGGGAGCCTATTGTGGGACTCAATCCCAGGACCCCAGGATCATGACCTGAGCTAAAGGCAGACGTTTCGTAGGCTGAGCCCCCCAGGCACCCTTAGGGCTCTGTTTCTGAAATATTCCTCTAGTTTAACTTTTTTGTTTCTGTCCATTTGAGCAATAACCCTGGGTTTTTTAAGTTATGAGTTGTCGGCAGTTAACAGGGCCATGAAATAAATTTCCTGGCTGTTAGAACATATGAGAACAGAAACCCTACTAGGTTTCAGTTCCATGCCTACTTATGTGTTTGTTGGCTTGCAATGTAAAATGGGTCCTTTGCTGTAGTTTATATTTCAGAATTCAGGAAACCTGTCCAATGAGTTTCCCATGGAACTCTTTGTATCTGAGAATCGTGTATTTCTGTCCTTACTCCTGGCCATTTTGAGAGATAGAAGGGTCAGGCTATTAAGCTGATAATGTCTTAAGTGCTTAGATAGTACTACATGGAAGAATTCTCGAAACATAAAATAAATCAAACCTTCCTATCTGCTGGCTAATCCAATAGACTCACTCATTCTTCCTGCTTCTGGAACAGCCGAATGTAGTGAATGCTCCTTGCATTGTGAGAATCAGCGTCTCCTTGAACAGGTGCAAGACAGGCACCATGAACATCTCACCAGGACTTACAGGTGTGCATCTCTACCAAGGGACATTTATGCTAATAGAAATCATTACCTTTGTCAAAAACATTTATTATATCAGAGCCAGAAGGTGTGTGTCATTTTTTTAAATTTTTATTTATTTATGATACTCACAGAGAGAGAGAGGCAGAGACATAAGCAGGCTCCATGCACCAGGAGCCGGACGTGGGACTCGATCCCAGGTCTCCAGGATCGCGCCCTGGGCCAAAGGCAGGCGCCAAACCGCTGTGCCACCCAGGGTTCCCCGGTGTGTGTCATTTTAAGTGAATGAGAATTTTCTACAAAGACTTAACATGTTAAGTGGAGGGTAGGATGGCATTTTTAAATGAGCTGTGAGCCAGGCCCCAGATGGCATGTGGAGGGAAGGGAGGTCAAGGGCCAACACGCCAAGTTTCAAGGTCACCTCATTAGCCACTCAAAGGTCCACCCTAAGGCAGAAAAGTGAAAACAATGCCTCTTTAGGATCTTTATCCAGTATCGCAGGAGGAATGCAAGCCTTCCACCCCAACTCCAGTGTTTCTTCTTGGGATTACAGGTCCAAAGCCAAGTGTCTCATATGAACGAAACACCTCCTGCATGCCTGCGGGCACAGCAGTACCGACGGGAAGGCAGGGGTCCCCAGGATATGTGCAAACCCATCAGCGCACAGCTCTAAGACGTGATTCCAGGTGGCGATCTCCGTCCCTTTTTGGACCACTTGCCTCCATTTCCGGCTGCCCCAGAGATTCACCTTCATCCCTTCATCCTGCTCCCTTCACTCAGATCCACATCGAGGGAAAACCCCCACAGCCTCACAACCACTGGCCGATGAGACAGTGTCCACTTCTCTAGTCCTTCGGTTTACCCCGTTCACGTCAAAGCGCACCTGACCTCTGGGACTCATGAAGAAGTTGGTATATACCTGGACCTATAAGCTTCTCCTACTGGGGCAGCCCCCTGGCTTGCAGGCCTCGCCTCCTTCCATCATCCCTGGTTGTTCCCTGGCTGACACGCCGGCCCTGATTGTGTTCTCTGCATCCCTTCTATGGCGTCAAGTCTCCTGCATGCGGAAGCAGCGCGCCTGGATGGAGGGCAGATTTCACAGCTCGCTTGGCACATCACTGCCATAGCCCCCTCTCCAAATTCTCACTGGGGGAAGAAAAGGTAGCCCTCCAGCTGAGAGAGCATTTCAGGAAAGAAAGGCCTTTCGGGCCAGCAAGCCACCCTGGGATGTCAGGGCCCAGGCCCTCCCCCCACAGCATGTGCATTTGTGAGGGAGCCTCCAGGTATCCAGATGGAGCAGAGATGCAGGAGTGTGTCTTGCCAGCTGTCCTGCCGTCTCAGTCAGCCAGGGCCACAGTAGCATAATTCCTTCAGTAGAAGATATTTGTTTATCCCATTTTGGGGAGCTAGAACTTCAAGATCGAGCATCTGCTAATTTGGTTCCTAAGGGAGCCCTCTTTCTGGCAGAGATGGATGCCTCCTCTGGGTGTCCCCACATAGTGAAGAGATCTCTGGTCTCTCTCCCTCTTCCTGTAAGGGCACTAATCTTATCCTGGGGGTTCCACCTTCATGACCTCATATACACCCAATCAACTCCCAAAGGCCACCTCCTAGTACTATCCCACTGGGGGTACATGTGAATTCTGGGGGCACATGAACACTCGGTCCATAGCACCTGCTCACAACATGTGCCACGGAGAAAGGGGGACTTCCATCAGCCACCATGAGGTGACAAGTACATGAAGACTGTGGCCTTTGGGGCAACCAGAGACCTCTCCCTGACTCAGGCACCCACAGAGTCAGGGTGGGTGCTGCAGCTGTGGTGTCTGTAGGTGTGTGTGGGGAGAGGGGACACCCACACAGGGACAGTGGGGTAGGACTGGAAAAGGGGCCATGGCGAGGCGGGGAGCCCCACGGACAGACCTGCAGGGGTTCCTACATTGGTAGGAGAGGCTCAGAAGGACAGACCACGCCTTATTCCTGGAGCGGTGACCCTGACCTGGAATCCTGGGGAAATGTGGGCTTTTATGTGTAGCGTGCCGGGGGAATGCCCAGAACAGTAGGCGTGCGGGTGGATCATCCAAGAACGGCCGGCACCAGAGAGGCTCAGCTGCAAGGGGAGATCCTGGAAACAAGCAGGGGTGCTGGGATGCCGTGACAAGAGCAGGACGTGCCCTCGAGGAGGCAGCGTATGAGAAAGAGCAGTGGCGCCCTCAGCTCTGCTGGACGCCAAGGCCACGTCTCCAGGAGAGGCAGCCGGCAGCCAGTTGCCTTCCATGAGGGCCACAGTGTCACCACGTTGGGACCGATTTGCACACAAGAAGCCTGAAAGCAACAGAGGCTGGAAAAGCCAATGGCATCAATTCATTCAAGCAAAACCTAAGAGGGCAGTCATGCCCATGTCTGGGATTTTTACACCTCAAATTTTTTGCTTTCTCAAAACTGCCTTCCTAAAAATTTTTAAAATTTTTTCAAAGTTTTTTAAAAAGACTTTTGTTTCAAGTAACATTAAGAAAACGTTGGACTAAGTCTTCTCCGATTTATATTATGTGAAACTGTCGGAACTCCACTTCATAAACACTGAAGGACAGACAGCCCCAGAGCAGGTAAATTTTGATAGTTGATAAAAGCAACTCCCAAGGTCTCAGACTAAACCGATGGGATATTTGACTGGTTTTAAGCCACTTCAAAGAAAAGGAAAATGCATTTCTCAGTGCAAATAAAGGAAGGTTTTGCTAAGACTAAGGAGATCTGGAGTCAGGTTCTTTCTCAGCACAGGCCATGCACCGATCCTGGCGGGTCTCTGCTCCCCTCCGATGGGTGCCCATCATCTCCCTGAGTATCTTCAGGGCCCCTGACCCTGGGAGACGCCCTGCAGGAAAGGCTTCCAGGGGAATGGCAGGGGGCCTGGCGGTCCTGCCCAAAACACCGACTCAGGTTTTTGGGCCCAGCCGCCTGGCCAGGGCAGCCTACGCCACCTCCACGGAGCTAGCCCTGCCCAGAGTGTTCCTCCGGTAGATGCTGAGCTGCAGAAGCTTCTCAGGTCCTTCTGGTTCATAGAAAATTTCTTGCACATTTTCTGATGAAGCCTGTAAATGATGTTTATTTAAAAAGAAAAAAAATAGCAATTACTGTGCTTTGAATAGGTGCTGACTGGAAATCACATCAGTTGTGCCAAGAAAGGTCTTTCTGGAGAAGAGTTCACAGAAAAAGAGAAATAAATATATAAATCCAAGGATCTGTTTCTACTTTAGAAGATGTGACCATCAAGGATGAAAACAGGCCTTAACTTTGCTAATTTCTCTATTTGCTACACATTAACTTTGTGTTGATAGGAACTGGGCAAAAAGAATCTGAATTCTACTGATTTTATTTTTGCTGTTTAACAGCCTGATCTGGGAGCAGAATTAAATTTTGAACTATCGGTAGCCGCAGAAAGCCATTTTGCAGAGGGATGTTTCCCTAGAATGAGTAGTGGTTTTTGTTCATATTCAGAAGCTGGGAAAATTCAGTTACTGAGTGTGCGTGGAAATCAGGAAAGAACCAGAATGGAAACACCTGAGCTACCCTGAAACAAGGGGTGACTTTTTAAAAATATAATGGAAAGCAGTGCTAGCAGGGATCCAAGGTCAGAATGCAGCCTCTCTGGGATGCTTGTATTTTTTTTCAAGATTTTTTTAAAATTTATTCATGACAGACACAGAGAGAGAGAGGCAGAGACACGGGCAGAGGGAGAAGCAGGCTCCATGCAAGGACCTGGACATGGGACTCGATCCTGGGTCTCCAGGTCACACCCTGGGCTGAAGGCAGCACTAAACCACTGGGCCACCCGGGCTGCCCATGGGATGCTTGTATTTTAATTTTGGTTTTCAACCACATCCTTGAGTGTCCTAGTCTCTCCCTTCCTCGAACGGCCACTTAATTGATTCATTAAGGATAACTTTTTAGAAATATGATTCTCAGTGGCGACAGTACACCGTTGTATCGTTACAGAGGACATTTTGAAGGTATTTGGTGGATTGTATTGTAACCCCTGCCTCTCCCACCCCCACCGCGGACACAGGCCTCTGCTGTCGTCCCAACGGCCACTTCTTTGGAAAGACACTTCCTGACCTGTCAGAGTCATGGGGCGACCTTTCCCCCATCGCACTTGTCCCTTTACATTTGTTTGCAGGAGTTGGTGATCATCTATCTCTGGGCGGGTGCCACTCTGACACCATTTTCCCCAGGTCTGTGACAAAGCAGCCTCATCCTGGATGTACCGCTAACCCGATGGTGGTGTCAATGTGGGTGGACCGTCCCTCATCCATATGATGGAGGGGGCGGGGAGGGATCCACACCATTGATTTCCCAGAGCTGGGAAGGAAACAGGCTGGCAGCTTCTACTATGAGAGGCTTCGCTTATTTTTTTCTACCTCTAGTAGCAATCATTTTAGTAATACCTACTTGCAATCAATCAACCTTTCTGTTTCCAGGTAGAGTGGTTTCCAATGAGCCCATGGCATGGAAAAATAAGCAATGAAGAACTAAAGTATCCATATCATGACGGGAAAGAAACACATGGACACACTTGGTGGGGAGAGAACAAAGTTGCAAAGCCCAAACCATTTTGGGAAAGGACTTGTAAAGACTAGGGAAGCAGGGAATGGATGGAGTCGAGTGGTTGCGGGCTACATCCTGCCGTCCTAGGGCTGCACTAGATCTTGTCACCAACATCCCTTGAGCACACCTTCCTCTAATCCCATGGCTTTTAAAATAGCTTAATGGACGCACACATCACTAACTTTTAAAATCAGTGAGCGAGAATCCACTGAATCACTGGAACGCCGCCTCTGGACGTGCACAGCCTTGGGTGTCCCCAACCCTGATGGGCTCCATCACGAGCCCGCTGGGCCCCCGGGTGCACGTGCCCCCATGTGCCCCCCGCCGGCTGTGGCAGGTGGGAAGGGCGAGCTGGGGGAGGCTCCGCCACCTGTGCCTCACGCAGTAAGGGTTTTCTCCGTGTTTACTCAGTGGCAGGAGTGTTAGCCTCTACAGACAGAGACGGGAAGTGGCATCGAAGCTCCTCGGGGACCCCCCACCGCTGAGGACGTGACGTCCACGCAGTAGTGGCCGCTCTAGCTGTGCAGGAGCACTTGGCAAACGCCCGCCCCTGAGCGACGTGACATGGTGGTGACCGAGTCCGTACGCGGGGGTGGGGACCGCGGGAGGGCAGGCCGGGCTTGTGGGCCTTCCCGGCCGGCATCATGGAACTTTCTGGCAGGATTGGGATGCTCACGATCTGGCTGCAATGCTCCTGCTTTGGGGGGGAAGGTCACCCTCCCTGGGCCTGATTTGGAGAGAACGTCAAATGTCCGTCTAAAAGAACAGCTCTAGTTTTAAGTGTTTGCCAAAAGCTAAAAGTGTGTCTATGTCTGTGTGTGTGTGTTACAGTATCAGAGTCACGGGCCATTCTCTACTTTCTACAGGTTTCAGAAATGTCCATTCAAAGTGGCGCGGGGACCACGTGGGGATTCACAGGAAACCGACGTGGCCGGAGCTGGGCAAACCCCAGCCCCCCAGCTGGAGCGCGGCTCCCAGGATGTGGTGGAGAGACAAAGCCTTGGTGACGCCCCTCTTGCTTCACGGGGTCCCTTTCCGCTCTGGCGCTTTGTACCCCTCTGCGCAAAATTGTTCCTTTGTGTTCTTCAGCACGCCTCTTTGGTCTTTGATCCTGGGAGAAAGGTGGCCACAGTTCCTGAGTTCTGGACAAAGCTCTGCTGCGCTTTCACAACGTGGACGGTCAAGGCTTTAAGCCCTGGCACCTCCAACAGCACTCGTGCCACACTCCTCTGTCTGTACTTATGCCTGTGCAAAAAATGCTTTATTTTCTTTGCTAACACTACCTTGTTCTGTCTTTTTCAGGGGCATTTGTGAGGCTCTGGTACTTTCAGAATTATGATGTCTGTTTATTCTAAGAGAGGAGCTCTGTGCATGTCTCAAGAACATCGTGGCCTAATGTTACCTGTTTCTACAGATGCAAAGATATAGCTCCTGGGTGTGCTTATCGGTGGTGATGAAATCGCATCACAGCTATTTGCAGCTGATCCAATCTGCCTTCATTGCTAACTCCTGGAAATGGATCCCCTTCTGTTTCTCCAACACATTATACTTTAGGGGTTTAGCCACTTGCTGCAGCACCTCAACGGAACCTGCAGACCCTACATATTAGCATCGCCCTGGCCTCCTCATGAAGGGAGCAAAACACAAGAAAGAAATCTACTTGGTCCCCAGTCCCTGCCTCTGGCAGCGGTAGAGTGACATGCACAGTAGCTAGAAAGCGCAGTCGCCTCAGACTGTGAGCTCAATGCAAACAGAAACCACTCAAGGAGTCTTCAAGGTTCCCAAATGCATCAGGCTGTCCATTCTCCCCCCAACCCAAAACACAACAACATAGAAAGCCCAAAGCACCCACAATACATGTATGCAGGCACGTTCAGACTGTGGTGTGGAGCATCTGGCCTAGTGATGCACAAGGGTACCAGTCCTGGAGCAGAGAGTGTATGTGGTCATGACCCCAGCATCCTGCCTCTGACCCCAGGCCAGACACCTGCCGTCCTCCACCTGGGGTTCTCACCTGCTGGGGGAGCATGTTTATGACTATAAAGACATTGCTGCCTGCCTGGTGCTAACGAGTTAGTGAACACACATGTGTAAGTATGTGACAAGTCACCATTAAGTGATAGCTACTGGCAATGGAAGGTCACAGAGAAACACTAAAAAGTCAGAAATAAAGAGAACAGTATGTGATATAACAATACATGATAAATCCCTGGTTTGTCAATTTTCAAAAGACAGAAAAAATGAAAGAGAAAAGAAAGGTCCAGAGCAACAAGAACAAGTAGCTAGTATGCTTCCGACTGTGGCCGGGGTCCGTGTCCAGTCTCAGATCTGCAAGGAAACCAGAAATTTTGAGATCATCCCACCAGTCCTGCCCTGACAGCTCATGGACTTCACTCAAATATCCCCAGTCACTTCAAAAATCGATTCTGGTAAAACAAAAACAAAAACACAATGCTACACACAGCCTCCCTAAATACACACGTAGGAGCACTGACAAGACAGGGTTATAGTGAATGGCCATGAGCTGATGATGAGCAGTGTGAACGGTGTCAGTGGCTGGAATTTTACAATCAAAGTGTTTAGTAGAGGAAGTAGAAAAAGAATATACAACTTGTTATATTCTTGCATATGAAATACAAAAAGGAAAAAAATAAAAATAATAAAATAATAAAAAAGAAATACAAAAAGGGGCCAGTTGTTCGATGAATACACTATAAACTTCCAAAGTGGGGTGTTTCTGAGTAATCACAGATGCAGAAAAGCCACGTTATTTGGCAGAAGCGCCTTCGGCCAGTCCCACATCCTGCTGTCAAAATTGACGCCCAAGTCTCAAACCAGGACGCGTCTCTGAGACTTCTCTAGTTGTGTCCCATCTTTAATAACTCAGAAGGGAGTCTTCCAGAAACAAAAATGAAAACCATGTAGGAAAAATGGCGAGTGTCCCCATTTAGAGGAGGGGTGCGTGCCCCCCAGAGCCTCCTGCCCAGGAAGCCAGACGGAGGGCCTCAGCAAGCGGTTTCCAATTCCCTTCTCCTCCAACAACAAGCAGAGCACATCCTTCCGAGCAAGCTCCATTTCTTAGCAAACTTCTTGTCCCGAAGCACTATTAGCTAACACACCGTGCTGTCTGCATGCATTTTTTTTTTGCCAGTTTAAAATATTAAACACTCTCTAAAGGTGAAGCATGAGTTTCAACAATTTTCCTTGGAGGATGACGTATTTTACTAACAAACCTTTGTCGTTGCCTGTGTGTTTCCAGACCAAAAGAAATCACAGTGGTTTTCTCTCCCACACTGAGTATTTGGAAGATTTGTACTGACACAGGCCAGGCCTGGAAGCCCCCTGTGTGACCACAGGCAGAGCACAGATCTGAAAAGGACCATGGGCACCCGTTTCTTTTGGCAAGACACACTGAACGGCGCTCCCGACCCGCATTCCACTGAAGTTATTAGTCAAAGTAATAGTTTATTTTCTTCACCAGAAAAATAAACGTTGATGCACTCAGCACAGCGGTTCCCTGAGCCGCACGCGGGCTTTGTTTGACTTACGGAGGGCTCTTATTGAGAAAAATTATTCGGTAATGGATGAGGAGTCTGTGAAAACTTGTCCTGCACGACATTAATTTGCCAGAATTATATGGCACTGCCACTGAAAGGGACCACCAAGGGTTATCTGGGGACGGACGGGGCCGGAGGGGACGCGCCCGCCCAGAGGAGCGCCAGGGCCCAGGACGGCCTCCTCTGGCCCGCAGCCCACCGCCACCAGCAGTGAGAGCTGCCTTCCGTGGGAAAGGACGGCTGCCTGCTTGAAACAAACAGATGACTGGATCGATTTGTCCAGGTCGCATGTAAACAGGAATAACCCTCACACAGGCATGTCAAATGCGGGCCGGGTCCCGGCCACGACACGAGCCCTGGATGGTTAGCATTTACAGCCAGGGTACTAGTTACTCATGTAGACAGAATGTTGCTCAGCTTCATTTGGGACTCACATCACTGTTGCTTTCAACATAGGCAGCATCTTCGATGTCGAGGATGAAGCTTCACCTGGCTGTGACATTACCTGTCTTTCAACAGAATCTTGAAAAATCTAATGAGGCACTTTCTCTAAGAAATCAATTTCATGCAACTTTCTTGCAAGGTATGTGACGGTCACATCACATACCTCTCCTCCTTTGTCACCAGCTTGTGGGCTTCCCTGTGACACTTCCCCGGACACCCCACACCCTTTCCTTTCTGGAGACACAATACAGGTGCTCCTGAATCCAGACACTGCCCAGTCCCAGGGAGGTGGCCCAGGCCCCAGCACTTTGCCCGGGCCCAGCTCCATTTTCCCCATGGACACGGGGGCAGCGCTGTCACCAGGAGATCCTGTGGGTGCCGCTAGCCACCAGCTTTGTGTCACCAGAAAGAGGAGGCATGGTCATCAGATGCCCAAGGGCTTCCTTCTCCACGAGTAAATTGTGGTCCTTCCTCCTCATCCTCCTCCCAGGTCTTTGGCTGTTTGCAGGCCACCATGACAGGACAGAGATGCCACGTCCAGCCAGGACTCTGGCAAAGGGACTTGCTTCCTGCCTTTCTCTCCAACAGGCCCTAACTGTGAACAGAAACACAGGAGCAAGGGAAGCAGCCACAGAAGGCACGGTGTCCCAGGTCTCAATGCCACGTCCTGGGGCCAAGGGGCTGGTCCCCATCAACATCAGTGCACACTTCACGCTGTCCTGGGCCAGATGCAAACTCCAGAACCAGGTTACTGCGCCAGGCCCGTCTGGCCCAGAGCACCAGCCAGTGATGGGCACACAGGCTGCCCCTAAGACAGGCCTAGGGCAGATTTCCAGGGCAGCCCACCTCCCCCGTAGACGGTTCTCTAAGACCCAAACAGACGGAAATGCAGCGTGCCTACATTATGCAATTCCTGGGCCATCTCTACATGATAGATGCTGTGGTGTTTTGCACAATATTACCATTTCAACTAAAAAAAAAAAGTCCTCAAGATTATCCATCTTCAAAATTAAAATATACATGTATGTGGATTCAATTCATTCCATTAGATTCAGTTTATTGTAAATTAAAATTAGGACTGTGTGTTGGGAGGGGTAACAGATTTGAAGCTTTCAGGGGAAGTTAGAGAAGGTTGTGGCATATGCTAATTCAGTGAGGTAGGAGCCCAAACCCCAAAACCAGGAAAGCTCAGCAGCTGCCCTTGGTTCTGAGAACTGATGTCTTCTGCTCCCCCTTCCTGTCGGAGCTCTCTGACCGCACACCCCGCGTGGCGGACAGTTCTTGATGGCCCCTCTGAACCCAGGGACGGAGGACAGAGCTGATGTCAGTGGCGCAGGCAGGACTGATTCAGGGTCCTGTGGGAGAAAGGATTGCTCCTTCCCCAGAGCCACTGCCTGGGTCCCTGGGAGCCGGGTTCTGAGCACCTGCGGGTCTTGAGAGCTCAGCAGCCCCTGCACCTCCGCCGGGAGCCCTCGGAGCCCCAGGGGACCAGAGCCCCCCTCTTCCCAGTGCGGGTGAAGCTCAGCGCGGGCCCTGGGGGCGCAGGGGGCCCTAACCCCGGGCTGGCCCACACCCCGCTGTGGGCCGTGATGAGCCGCCTTCGGACCACAGCCCCGAACCCAGCGGCGACGTGGGCCAGGCCTCTGGCGTGGCGGGGCCACCTCTCCCATCTCCCCTCCCGTCACAGAGCTGAAGGCTTAAGTGCTTTTGTGTTTAGTCAGTTGTAAATAATCCCGGCTATAGCATTTCTAAACACGATGGCAAGTGTTTAGCTTTTCCCGGAGTGACACGGGGCCATGGGACCGCCGGGCCAGCCCTGGACGCTCGGCTGCGGAGCCAGTGCCGGCCAGTCGGGCCCCCGGTGCCCCGTCCCACTGCGGCCCGTCCACTCCGGGAGCCCCGGTTTCCGAGCCGACTGCAGGCTCTCGGCCCAGCCCGCGTCGGCTCTCGGGGTGCACTACCTGCCCCCCACACGACACAGCCCCGCGGCCCCTCCACCCCAGAGGGTCCTGGACCCCGGACAAGGTGGCCATCAAGCAGAGTGGAACCACAAGAGAGACGAAGGAATGACCTTACGCCCCGGGAGGCCTAGCTGAAAGTAAAAGAAACCCACTTTACTCTGGGTTCATGAAAAATGATTCAAAACACACCCAAGAAGTTGTTGTATTTGGGTAAATAAGGGAGGCCTCGCTGCATAGGGAAACCAGTGTGTGTGTGGTGGGGGGAGCCTTGTCTCCAGTGCGTAGAGCACTTCTTTGGATTAAAACTAAGCGTCTTTTTTATGTTGTGATAATTGCCGCATTTACTTCATTTAAATAAAGAAAAATATCACACTGTGATGGAATTTAAACTGTGGAGAGACTTTCATCTTTGAACAATTACACCATATTTTAACATATTAAGATACAATTAGCAGAGTGGAATATTTCCAGAGCGTTGGCTTCTAATATTTTCTGAATAATTTCTTTAAAATGTTTTTTTCCTTATTATGCTTTCCTGTGGCTTCTATAATTATTTTAATTATCAGTTCCAGTGGGTGTTTTGCAGGCCAGGCTGGGCGTAGCCTTCCAGCAGGACGGGTCCCTGGCTGAGGTTAATGCGGCCACCCTCCTGCCCACATCATCTGCGCCCTGAGGGAATGGGTCCCCACTGAGAGGGACACTTTGTGACTCGTGGCTTCTACTCCCCCATCTCCCGTCATAACCAGAGTGCCTGGCTATGTCCAAATTATCACACATGAGGAAAAAAAAGGTCTTAATTTCAAAACAAGTTTTATAATGCATATCTACCTAGTGGAGGGGGGTTGGAAATCCCTGAGTACCTCGTGATGGTCTATTAAGGAGATATTACAGTCTTCAGAACTTTTTGCCTAGAGGGAAACTGTCCTTTGCTTGCCAGTGCTTGGGTATTTGTTGTCAAGAGTGAGTTCTACATTTGAAATGGCAGCTGCTGGAGGGAATTCCATGCGTATGACCACTGTTCTGAAGCAGAACTTACAGTGGGAGCGTGGGGAGGCTGCAGGGAGGCTGCGGGGAGGCTGTGGGGTGGGCCTCCAGTGTGCTATGTGGGGCCGGAACGCCTCTGGAGGCCTCTCTTCCTCTGTGGCTTCACGCACTAATCTCGATGCGGGCTGTTCTTGCTATGATATGGCCAAGACACTGAAATCTACTGAGTTCAGACTTTGCACCAAAAATAAATAAATAAGCCAGGGAGTGTCTGATTAACTGGGATACACTATCCAAGTCCTGTGGGAGGAGCAGCCTTTCCTGTAAGATGAGGATGTTTTTCCCACACACATGTGGGGTACAGGTGTCACCATCCTACATGCTGATTTTTCTTTTCTGTGAGAAAATAAAACTCGAATATTACATCCCATGTTGCCATAAAGAAGTAGAACCAGCCCTCGCTGTTCTGAGCTGGAGCTCCAAAATGTGTTTTTGGGAACTGGGAAGCCAAGAGCAAAGGAGGTGCTGGAGATTTTCAGAACCCAAGCCCTCCGGCGCATGATGGGCTGACCCTGGGCTCAGGATGAATATTTCTCCTTCCCTGGACCATGCCTGGGGCTATCACATCCCAACATGGAGTCAATCAAATAGTCAATAAACTCGTATCTTTGAGAAAATAGTCAATCAATCCTGAATAAAATTACTGAACCTTCAACAAATTATTCTCTTCATGCAGAAAGATCAGGGTCTTCCTCTTTAATTGACACCAAATATCGGTTTTCCCTTGGGTCGGAACGTCTCCCATCTGGACAATGGGCACAGTGTGCAGCGCTTGGTTTGCGCAGCAGAATTTTGAATCGGAGGGTTGGGTTTTGCTACAAATTCTTCAGGTAAGCGTTGCCAACATCAGTCTACCTGAATGAAGTGTCACTGAGGTGTTCTGAGAGTCTTTCTCCCAGAAGGGCCGAGGCAGCCTATAGAGCTAACATTTTCAACACATGCTGTGTCCAGGTGTGAGCTCATCATTCACATGCACAATCCATTCTGTCTTTACAGCAATGCCATGTGGCTAAAGCCCCATGACTCCAGGCTGGAGATGCGGACCGTTAGGTTCTCACAGCTTCACAGACCTCCCTAAAGTGACACAGCTAAACGTCGACACTGGATTCTCTGGTTCCCTCGCTCTGCAATCTTCCCTGTGAGTTATCCTGCACGACACCGGTTGGTAAGAGGCCACGTTCACATGTGAGGATGCACAGGGCAGGTTGAGTCTGAAGCAAAAGTTAGTGAGAAGTAGCCCAGGGAGGCTGCTTATTTCATGCCATGGGGATAGGAATGGGCTGCGTGCTTAAGTCTTAAACCAGGGTAAGTGAGGATCACAGATTTTCCTTCTCAAAATGTAATAGAAGGCATTAAAAAAATTAAAAGATAAATAAACATGGACAAACAATTCAAAAAGGAAAGAAATGGTCTGGGGAAAAAGTAACAAAAAGGTCCCAACAGGGCACGGGGGTGGCTCAGTGGTTGAGTGTCTGCCTTCGGCTCAGGGCGTCATCCCAGGGTCCTGGGATCGAGTCCCACATCGGGCTCCCTGCAGGAAGCCTGCTTCTCCCTCTGCCAGTGTCTCTGCCTCTCACTCTGTGTCTCTCATGAATAAATAAATAAAATCTTAGAAAAAAAAAAAAGCTACCAACACCTCTGGGGACTTGCCCAATAATTTCCAAATCCTGATAAAGGGTTTCCACCCATACTCCACTGACCAATTTGGCCATGCTCACAAGTGAAAATGCATGATAACCTTTTACTTTTGTCTCAGAAGAATATAGTATTACCCAGCTCTGTTCAAGAAGTTCACTGGGTGGTAACCATTTAACAAGCTCTATATGGTGATAACACAGAGACAAAATCACACCGCAGGTTCTTTGATAAGCAATATCAAAAATACAGTTGGATATGTGACTCTTTCTTCAACATCTTCGTATGTATTCACATATTTAGAAGTATTTAAACATTTGGCCAAATTGACAAATTCTATGCATGCTTAGCTAAAACTGACAATGTTATTAAATAATTTGAGAGACTGAGGCAACTCTTAGATTTGACAGGTTAAGAAAAATGCCTTTGATTTATTTCGATTCTATTCTTCATCCAGTCTCACTCATCTTTTATATTCCTACCAGGTGGCTCCTGCTAACCCTCTCCCCATCGTGGCACTCCCTGTCCCAAGCCCTCCGTCTGTCTCTCCCCGCCGACCCCACTGATATAATCACAGGCTCCATTGTTGGCTCTGCCAGTTGGTGCTGTGTGATGTCGTTTCCGGCTGCTTACCTCGTTGAGCCTCTGTGTTCTCATAAATCCAATGTGATAATATTTACGTTGGATATGTTTCAGCCCATTGAGAGAATCTACTAAGACACTGTTGACCTCGTTCAACCTTCGAGAGCCCCCCTCGTGCTGTTCCAGGCAGGAAGGCTGGAGCCAAATAAATGTAGCTGAGTCCAATGGGTGCACAAGGCTGACCACAGGGCGCATGGGTGTCAGGGGGTGACAGGAGGCGGGACAGTGGGACCTCAGGTAGGTGGCAAGGATATTTGGTCTCTAACAGGTGATGTTTGAACTGAGAATGGAGGAAGGGAGGGGACAAGCCCTGCACATATTTGGGGGAAGAACGTCGCTGACAGAGAGAACACCAACATCCTAACAAGGGATATTGTATCATTAAATGCAGAAGTCATTATGAATTATTGCAGTGTTTTCAATACAATTGTGCTGTACCAGAGGTTTGTGTGTGACTGGTGATTTATTGAAGAAACTTTATTAGGAGTAGAACTTAGACGCAAAGTAGAAGAGTGCTTTTGAGGATCTGCATTCACATCGCCAGCACACTCAATTAATTTTTCCTTAATTTGCCTCCCCAAGTGTCCATGTATAAGAATTTACATTTCCTGTGGGATCTTTGGGTGGCTCAGCAATTTAGCACCGCTCTTCAGCCCAGGGTGTGATCCTGGGGTCCTAGGATCAAGTCCCACATTGGGCTCCATGCATGGAGCCTGCTTCTCCCTTTGCCTGTGTCTCTGCCCCTCTCTTTCTCTCTTTCTCTATCTCTCATGAATAAATTTTTTAAAAAATTTACATTTCCTAGCATCTTAAATATAAAAACTATGAATGATTCCCAATGTGGTAAGAGATTTGTGGTAATCCCTATTACTTATATTTGTATTTTTTCTTTTCTCTCTCTTTTTCTTTTTCTCTTTCTTTCTTTCTTTCTTTCTTTCTTCATTCTTTTTTTATTGGTTCACTGGTGTGGTTAAATAATTCATGTATATTTACTAGTATATAAAGACTGCCATTTTTTTATTCTTAGGCTTTTTTATTGCTTTTACGAGTTTATATACATAAAGACTTTTAAACTCCATTTGTAGTATTTTCTGATTTGTCATGTGTCTTTTAACTTTATGGTATTTTAGACAAATAAAAATTTTACATTTTTGTAACATTAAACTTCAGTAGTTCCCTCTGCAGTATATTCTTTTAATTTAGTGTTTAGAATGGCTTTGTCCACCCCCCACCCCCCATCGAGGTTTTAGGTTCCAGTGCTGACACTGAAGACTAATCCACCTGTAACTTCTCTTGCCTAATCTCAACAAGGAGAGATATAATTGTTACTGTTGTTTTCGCTATTTTATGGCACATCAGTCTACCCACACCTTCTATCCTCTAGTTTTCCCCTTCCTCAATCCCACACCTTCAAGTGGCATGGACCTGAAGGCATGTGTCCAAATCCCCTTGTTTCATGTACAGAAGATGCTAAGGTTTAAAGAACATGGCCCATGCCTGGCTCTGAGGCTGAAACCCCTGCTGCTCGGGCTGTCATAGCTTTAATCCTAGAGGAAGCTCTTGTCTGAGGTCTGGTCACTGCAGAGCCGGGTCCAGGGGACAGGGAGACAGCGGGGCCTCCCCAGATGCATCTATGGGTGCAGCCTTTTGTGGAGGGTATGGAGAATCACCCAAACTCTCAAAACTGGAGGTGCTGCCAATAAATGAGAAGTAGGACAGTTTCCCAGAGCTGGGTTCTGAAGCTTTCAGGTGCCCCCAGCACCTCTGAAACTAAATGCCTACCACACAAGGAGGTTTGCAGATCTGAGAGTATTTGTTCTGGTCTTTGACAAGAAGGGAGGATGCATTTTATTTAGAGTTGGCTAGAAAATAAGATCGTGAGGCATGCCCTTATTTTGTGATGTTATTTTGACATTTTCATATTCTAATAGAAGTGCTTTCTGAATATGTATTTAAATGTATCGAGGAAGATGGCATATGCTTCCCTGATAATATTGTTCAGCAACTTATAAGAAAGTCAGTTGGGATCTTCCAAATTATATGATTCAAAGGCGTGGTGGTTCTTCTCCTTCTCTTTCCCCTTCCTCCTTTGCCTCTTCTTCCTTTTCTTCTTCTTTTTACTTCAAAGTAAGCTTCTTTTCAGATTTGTTGGAAAAGTAATTTATGCTAATTCAATATAACTAAGCAAATAATTATGAAAAGTTCATGTCATGCTTCAAAGTGTCTTGTAATAAAGTTGCACTAGCCAACCAAACTTATTTAGAATAAATTAATATTAATTTATATATATTACATGTAGTTTCATGTAACACATTATATCTGTGATATTCAAAACCATATGCAAAGTTAATATAACACTCATGTAAGAAGATAACTCTTAAAATAACATTTTTCTACATAAATACTAGATAGATGTTAATAGGGAAAAAGGAATCTGTTCTTTTAAAGTATGTATCTTGGTAATCACCATAAGATCATTTAAAAATATAACTGAGTTTGATATTTTGTTTGTCATGAAACAGATTGCAAATGGTTATAATTTTTCTGAAATTAAAGTGATTAGACCCTCTTATTTGAAAAACATTATCTTTGATGCAGCTGCAATGAAATATCTACATCATGAAGTCTGTGTTTTCTTACAATTATCCTTTTCTTCCTTGAAAAACAAATTTGAAAAGAACTTAAGCAGCATGGTAGGAAGTCAGCACAGCCACTACATCAACTGCCCCATGGGCTCCATGAGGCTCCTCTCCTGGACCCGGACCCCTTCTCCATCCTCATCATGTGGACTGGCTTGCTGACCTCCTCTTCCACAGGGCGGTCCCTGCAAGTCTGGCCCTGCTGTTCCTCCTCTCGCTCACTCCCCTGAAGCTCCTGGAGGCCCAGCAGCAGTCCCAGGTTTCGTTCCTCCAATGGGGAAATTCAAAGATGCTTCCAGGGCCATAACCAGGTCCCAGTCTCACTGTCTCTGCAGGGGGTGGTGCCGAGGCCTCAGCCCCCTCCATGCCCAGCATGAATGTGGGAGCAGTAGCAGGTGGGTGAGTGAGACCCGCTCCCTTTCTCTGGCTCCTCCAAGACACTGGGTCTCACCGTCCTTGGTTTTTCCCCCTGCATAATCTCCAGGATGAGTCTGAGCTTTTGGAAATGAACTTCCCACCCACAGATTTCCCTGAGATGAAAAGGCATGAGTCTACTCTCCACTCTTAAGGGTGAAAGGCAAATAGAATATACAGTAATAAAAAATACAGTAATATTGTAAAATAGTATTCACCCATCACCCCGCATATTTCCTCTCATTAGGGAAATACACAAAGGCAAGTAGAGCCCAATTTGTTTGCAGAACACCCGCTTCCATGGAAAAGCCTTCTCTCTAGAGAAGTTTACTGGGGAAGCATACAGTTCTGAAGTGTCAGAGAAGAGGTGACCCATGGTGGATTTAGTAGCAGTTCTGTGTTGGTATCTTCCAACTTCTTTTCCTGAGTCCTCACCTGATTGAAACAATGACTTAGAAGGCTTTGGCAACAAAGGAAATGACACAAAAAGAAAACCGCATATCTCAAGGGCATGCTATTTATTGGTACACCCACCTTAGACAAGTCCTGATCTGAAAATGCAAGCTCCCCCTACAAGAAGTGGGGCGTGTACCCACTGGGCAATGGACGGTGGAGCCTACAGAGTTAAGAAATGGGATATAGGAACGTCCACTCATGTCTGAGGACAGCAGCGCTCCTTCACCGGGTTGATGGGAAAAGACCACAGAGAGAAAAGTGAAGCCACTATGCCAGCGTGTCCATCCCCTGATCAGTGGTAGGAGTCTGCATGGGGAACGTGATATCGTCCCCAGTGGCTGAGCCTTCAAGAGCCTTGTTGTTTAGAAACGTTACCAGGATAGATGCTGCCTTGAGTCACCAGAAGCATCGCAGATAGATAACCAGGGGCAGTGCGCTTGCTGGAAAACACCAGAAGCTGCACGTTCTCCTGAATCGTGGAGCAGAAATGACTCGTGTCTGGTCCCCTTTCTTACAACCGATAAATTAGGCTCAGATGTCCAGTAGGGTTTGCATTGCAAATGCTCTCGAGTTGTTTCTTCTTCGTCTTCAAACTCCTCTGCTCCAGAGGGGTTTTCTCTTCCATATTTGCTTATCCTGATGTTTCCCTTTGCATAAACAGCAATCCCATAATCCTGCGGATCAAAGAGCGCCGGGTTTATTGACTGACTTCCTGGTGTCAGAGGTTAGGACGCACTGTCAGACACAGGGGATATTAAGAAATAAAAAGAGTTACTAATATGAAAGCGGGGGATAAAATACAGGCACCAAAAGGGATCTTTAATGCTCTAATAATCAGCCACACTAGATTTCATATGCGGCTCCGGCAGCCGCGCCAGTAACCTGGATAAAAAAACAAATCGTCCCCAGCTCCATGGATCACATCGGGGAGATGCTGCCCTCTGCACCCGCAGCCCCAGAGGCAGCCGAGGGGGGCTGGGGTGGGGGGCCCTCCATGGGCCACTTCACAAGTGAAGATTGGAAGACGACAGGCCAAGTGACTCGCCCAGCTCAAGCCGCATATAGATTGACTTAATGCCCCCTCTGTGTGCCAGAGGAAAAAGAAAAAAAAAACAAAAACAAACAAACACAACAGCTTATCTAATGCCAAGCCTGCTCGGCAGCAGAGCTGTGGAGAATTTATATCACAACTATGGTGGAAGAAACCTGATGCCCATGTTTGGTTACTGTGCCGATATTTTTCATTAGCCTGATTAGACCACATCGGTCTGCTGCTTGGAGATTGTCATCTCTATTCACTGCAAGACCTTGAAATGGAGTCAAGGGGGGAGCAGGAGGCACCAACCATGAACCCATCTCCAAACCCTTGAACACGCCTGACACAGGCAAAAGATTAGGTGGCAGTTTTGTACATCTGACCATCGAAGCACCTTGCCCAGGCCCCACGGCCTGTAGACACACGGCCCAGTGACATCCGTGCAGGATGCAGGGTGTGTATCTGAGACTGTGTGTGTAAATGTGTGTGCCTGTGTATGTGTGCGTTAAGTGTGTGTGTGTGTGTGTGTGTGTGCTGTGGTGGGATGAGGGGAGAGGTTGGGAGACACCCCGTAGTATTTAGTACTCTGTACCTCACTCATGCTCTCAGTACGAGCACCTACTAAAGGTCAATCAAGAGAAAAGTACTTCCCTTGGAGTAAGGTTTCCTGGGTCTTCACTGCTCCAGACTCCCTCACGTGAGGATCACACACATTCCCTAGAGGTCTAGACTCTACATCAGCAACACGGAAGGCTACTGTCCTGCAGATAGCCATCAAGCAGTGTCTCCCTGGAGATCTAGTAGTGAGCAAACTCCTAAGTGATGGTGCACCTTTCTGCAGGCAACGGAGCTTCTCCTTCTGAGACCTTATCACTGTTGTAATTTGTGTCCTATAGGATCTTCTCCAATAAGCCAAGTGTATCCCCAATGCAGAGCCCATCTTCCCTGCCCACCCCTAGGGACCTGGGGCCTACTCTTGCAAATGCTCAACACAGGCCAGTCCATACATTACCTGGAGCTTGCTCCTTTAGTCTGTGAATCGCTATAGGGTCAGGACACGAGTGTTCACCATTGTCCCACCAAGTCTTGAGGTTGCCCCAGCATATTATAGATGCTCAATGCTGCCATGGAAAAAAACCCTCCCTCCCTCCTCCCCTCCTTCCTCCTTCAACAATTGAAGAGTTTCTTTTTTTTTTAATTTTTTTTATTTATTTATGATAGTCACAGAGAGAGAGAGAGAGAGAGAGAGAGAGAGAGAGAGAGAAGCAGAGACATAGGCAGAGGGAGAAGCAGGCTCCATGCACCGGGAGCCCGACGTGGGATTCGATCCCCGGTCTCCAGGATCACGCCCCGGGCCAAAGGCAGGCGCCAAACCGCTGAGCCACCCAGGGATCCCACAATTGAAGAGTTTACATGGTTACCATTTACCCCAGACTTCATTCCAGCTCACTGACAGGTTTGATGTGACCCACAGAGTGCTTTCTTAAAAGCACATTTAGATTGGTTGCCAGGACTATTTAAGTGAGATATTCCATATTTAAAAATCTAAATGCCTACCTTTTTTAAACAAACCGTGAATTCTGGCCATGTTGGGTTTGCTATCTGCATGGGTGGAACCAGCCTCTTTTAGGTGTGGGCAGTATATTCCATGTGGTCATAGTACCACTGGCCCCCATCAGCCCTCTGATGGCCGCTGGCCACTAAATCAACTGTGTTTGCCACCGTAAGCTGATGAATGAGAGTAACTATTGTTAATGGGGCCTTATATCCACAGGACCTCCTCCAGGGCCTGGCACAGAGAAGACAGCTAATTAACAGTTTTTGGATAGATAAACGAGTTAATGAACTAGTGCTCAAACTCTGTGCCCTATACATTACTATCTACACCAACATAAAAAAACAGGTTAAAATTAAAAAGCTGTCTTATTATTACATGTAGTCATACTCTGCTGAAAATAGTAATTTTTGTTAACAATTGCATAAATTATGGTATAGCCTGCTGAACTATGTATAAGACATTCAATATAAGGTTTAATCTAAAAATGTTTGCAGTGAGTAGGCTTCCAAAATCACCACCTGCTCTTCACTTTCTTGTAACATCTCTTGTAGTTGATGTAAGCATCTGAGGTCCAGCACACATTATGCAATCCTGGGTAATGCAAATGCTCATGAGTTAATGTGCTATTCATGATGGAATCACACAGACTTGTGTGAATGGTGGGTACTAAGTGGGACTGTGCCTAATGAGAGACTCTGTTCCTGTTCTAAAGACATGGTTCCTACAACTGGTTGAATCCAGAATTGCCTATAAACCCTCTTACTACCCTGCCTACTCATGCCTGTGGCTGCTGAAATAGTGTAAAAATGGGCCATTTCCCACATTTTGAACATTTCCCTGCATCCTAGATCTGTGGCTCTCCCAGTTTTTATCAGCGTACTATTTCTAGAGATTGTAGAAGTGAGACCTAGAATGTACAACTTGGTTATTGGAAGACTAAAGCATGGCATTCAGTGGACATTTAGTGGGTTCCTAGTGCCAAGAGTGAATACTGCACTGGGCCTGGGCTCCAAGGGTAGAGAGATTTTGACCCCCACTTTCAGAAAGTGTAAGTGTTGGGTTTGCTTATCCTTGGGGATCCAGGTCCTAACCCATGATGTATCCGTAATTAATGCTCAATAGGCACTGATTAGATAAACTTATAAATGAGGGGAAGTTTGGGGTTGATTTTATAAGCAAAAGCAACTCTTGGTCTCTGGCTATTGCAAGTGACAAATAAATCTGGATCCTGAGTCAGAAAGCACATATTTATCTTCCAAAATTAACCATTTATGATTCTAAGGTTGACTCCATGGTATTACCCCTTCACCAAGTAACCCACAGTCAACAGGTGTGTGCACTGTTTTTCTGCTACTTGACGACAATGAGCCAAGTTCTGAACCAAGGTGACCCCATGGCTACTGGAAGTCAGGGTGCAGATTCTCTAGGAAAGATGTGCTAACTTCCTGCAAGCTTCACACATGAGTGAGATGGCCCATCCATCTCAGCAGAAACACTGGAAAAGGTTCAGTCTCACTGCCTTGCTATGACAACAGGGGTCTTTCTAACACAGTGATGCTGGCAAAGCAGGTCCCAGAAAGCTTCAACTTAGAAGTAAATGCTTGAAGGACAAGTTCCTCCAGGAGGAAACTCAAAGGAGGGATATGGGACCACCCAGGGCCTGACTCTGGGGAAACCCTCAAGGAAATGAAGAATAAAATGAAGCCAGCAACCAGAGAATGTCAGTCCTGGTTGGGGGGACAGGGCAGTAAGAGTCCCTCCCACACTCCCACAAGCTAAGGTCCCCAAGGCCATGTCTCATATGCAGGTATGGGTGAGTGACTGCAAGCATTAGCTATTGCAGTTTTACTGAAACGACACTGTTCCTTGATGAGAAGACCTTCCCACACCCTGGGTCTGGAAACTCACACACAGAAGGTGCTAACCGAGGGCATGTTTGAGTCAAGAAAAGCTTGGGTGACCAGGGTCCCTGGAGCTCCAAGATGTCTAACCAAGGGTTTAAAGTTCCATCCAAAGCCTGGCCTGCTTGTTTGTGGGTCCACTGGGCTCCCTGATCCAGGTGCACATTGCCTGCAAGGAGAGCACTGGAGCTGCTCCTCCCCCACGGAGAGGTCATGCACGTCAATCATCCTTTACTGAACACAATCACGATGTGATACACCACTGAGGGAAGGTGTCCCTGTTGGAAAAGGAGCCACCATGAGCAGATACCTGAAAAGTTTTTCACTTTTATTATTCATTCCCATTACACCATACAGAGAAAGTCACTTACAAGCAAAATGTGGTTTTTTTTCATAGCATTTTAACACTGACAGGCTCTATCAGCTCTCAGATGTAATTCAAATAAATACCACTGAAATTTTATATTTAGTTAAATGCAAAAAAAGCCTCGGTCCCTGCATGTCTTCCTTCTGGGAGGGTTTTGTGGTACTAATATGTGTAGACCAAGAGCAGTGAAATCTGCTATGTTTTCTCTTGATGTTATTGCTGAGTGGCAAGAAAGGAATTTTAGTTTTATACAATCCACCATTTATGACAATTAATTGGTGTATGGACTGGTTGTTTGTGTATCACCTAAAACTCATATGTTGAAATCTTACCCCTCAATGTGATGGCATTTGGAGGTGGGGGCCCTCAGGATGCAATTAGGTCCTGAGGGCGGAGCCCTCATGAATAGGCTCAGCACCTTCTAAGAGAGCCCAGAAAGCCCTGTCCACCTGTCTGCCATGGGATTGCACAGCAAGAAGACAGCCGTCTACAAACTAAGGAGGAGTCCTCAGTAGCACAGTCTCTGCTGGAGCCATGGTCTTGGATCTCCAGCCTCCAGAAATGTGAAAACTAAGCATCTGTTGTTTAAGCCTGTGGTATTTCTATTCTAGTGCCCAGACTGACAAATACAGTTACACAAAGAAGCTCACGTTGCAGAGTGCTAATACCATGTGAGGGGCTCTTCTGAGTGTTTGCCACGTATTTATCCTCACGAAGGCCCTAGAGAGCAGTGCTGTTATGGAGAATCGGGTTTTGTTGACTTTTCTAGATCCCCAAAGCAATGGAAACTTGTGGTGAAAAATCAAATCATGGGTTTTCTATACATTGATTTGTATTTCTAGAAAATGAAAAAATACACATACACACACATACATATATGTATGTAGATACATAAATACACAAATACAGGTAAAGTTTTAGACAACAAGTCATAATATTAAAACTTCTTCATTGATGTGAATGAAGAAGAACTTGGATATTTGCTTTCATTTTAACTGGGAAAGAAATAGGGCAAGTGAGCAACTTATTTCAAAAGAACTTGACTACAGTGTTTTCACGTGGTCCTTGGGACCAGTTATGTTACGGCTGTTCTTCTCCTTTGGTTTCCACCATGGAACCTCCCACTGAGCCAAGGGACAAGCCAGAGGGAAGGGTGGGCTGGCAACTCAGGGGGACATCTATGGCCTCTCATGCATCAGGTGGCTGCTCTGAGGTCCATGATCCTCACCTGCTGCAGCTTGAGATGTTAGTGGCCCTGCCGCCAGATGAAGGTGAACAGTTGGGAGCATTCCAAGAGAGACCAAGGTTCTTGAAAGAAAAGTATTGAGTCAGCTGTGAAGACTTGCATTGACCAGAAAGAAAAGAGAAAATGGACTTCAGATTTTTCCTTTATATTTTTATCTAAGGACTATAGTTCTTTTTTTTTCCTAATAATAGGGACTTTTTTTCTTTGTTTTTGGCTTTGTTTTACTTATCTTGCAGGGGTTTTTATGTATCTTCATTGCCCCAAATGAGAATCTACTCAGGATTAGTTTTCCTGCACTGGAAGACAGGGGACATCCACTACCTGTCTCCTAAGAGCAGTGGATGCATTACACACATTACACACATTACACGCATGGGGGCCCAATCCACAGAGCAGAGCTGGGGATAAATCAGCATGTTTCCTAATGACATTGCCAAATACATTTGGATCATCAAAGTGTATGATGATGGAGAAGCAAAGGATTTAGGATATTTTGCTAAAGTTCAAGAGAAAAGAAAAATAACCCTTCTCTCCCCTTGGGTGTGGGCTGCAATGAGTGACTTACTTCCAAAGAGAACAGTATGGAAATGGGAAGAAATGGAAGAAACACAGAAATCCAGCAGACACTGCTCTGCCAGCTGATCAAGATGAATCTCACCCATGAGGAGTCACATCAATGTCATGTACCCCAGATATGATGTGAGAAGAATGCCACTTTACCTCTATGCTCTTCTTCCCCCAAATCCATACACCCTGTCTAACCATAAGAAAAACATTAGCAAACCCAAGCTGAGGGACATTCCACAAAAAAATCTAACCAATACTCCCCGCGATTCTCCGTGTCACCGAAAACAAGGGAAGTCTGATACCATCATAGACCAGTGTGAGGGCACGACAGAAAAGGGACATTAGGGGGAAACTAGTGATGTTTCAATCAAGTGTGGGGTTGGTAGAGATGTTGGTTCACAAATGTGTAAGCTGCATCACAATGGAGGGTCTGGGAGAGGGAAAACAGCTAGGGACATGCTAGAGCTCCCTGTGCTATGGTGGCAGCTTTTCTCTAAGTCTGGGTACATTCTAGAAAGTTCGTTAAATATTTATAAGAAACAACGTCCTCACTGCAGTTCTCAGATGTGTTGTCCTGGAGTCATCCTGCCCCGAGGCAACTCCGTCCAAGGTGTGTGGCTACCCTTCTACGCAAGGCTGCCTCCCATGGGTTAGGACCAGACTCCTCAGGCACGTGCAGCGGCCCTGGGACATTACACCCCGCGGTGTTGGCACAGGGAAGGCAAAAGGCATCCAGGCCACTCTTGCCATCGACGAAACCAAGCCTTCAAGGACATTTTTCTAGCAGGGCATACAACGAGAAATCTCATTTGGGGCAATCCCGGAACGTTAAGCAAAGAGCCATCTAATGACGCTGTTCACAAAAGGTGGAAGAAAATGAGAGCAGTTGCTGTACAGAGTTAGAGGTCAGGGGAACAGCTTCCACCGGCAGGTGGCAGAAAGCTTACCACAAGGTATAAAATATTTGCTTTCAATTAGAGTCATTATTGTTCATTAAAATATAGGGGTGAGGGTTACAGACTGAAGCTAAATTTTACACTGTTTGTATTATTTGTATAAAGCTCTCCTCAGACATGTAACCTGGAGCTGGGCATTTGCCAGAGTAAAGTCAAGGGAGCTTTTTATGAATAGAATAGAGTTTTACACCAAAGAACATTCTTTCCAGGTGAGCTGTATGAAAAATCTCTTCTCTAAACACATAAGGATTAATGGATAATTAAACGTCCCCAAGCTCCAGTCTTGTCTGCTCTCCCCGTGCCAGAGGTTTGTCTATCCCCCCAGCGCCCACGCCCACATCAGTGCTGGACTGTGGGGGTGCTGCGTGCCCCACCTGGGCCCTGCTGCCCTGCCCAGGCAGGGTTGTGCAGATGGGGAGTGCCGTGGGCAGAGCAGGGAAGAGGAACAAGGGGTGACCTCACCTCTGCTTTCAGAGAGCCAGGCTCCGAGGGGGAGGCCCCTAGACCTGCGAGGGGCCGGCGGGGAGACAGAGCCACACCAGTCATCCTAAGGGAGGACGTGCTGCACACCGGGCAAGTGGGAAGGCCCCAGAGCCCACTCCACCATCTTGGAGCAACTGCAAAAGGCGGCCTCCACCCCTCGGGCTAGGGGAACAGACAGAAGCTGGATTATTAGCTTTCAGGAACTTGGGGAAACAAACACCCCACAGTGTGGCCACTCAAAGATTGGGGGGGTCCTGCCCGGCCAGTGCTGTTGGGTTTCGAGGACACCTTGAGACTGATTCGACAAACTGGGATCCTCTGTGATGAGTAGAACAACTTGCACCCACCTGGGGAACCAAAAGAGGCCACAGCGAGAACAGGAGGCCAACAGGAATGGCAGGAAGAGTGGCCGCCCTGCTTGACCCAGGTGCCCTCCCTCTGGGCCCACTCTCGGCAACAGACAGACTTCCCGGGGCAGCTGGTCCAGGACAGATGGACATGGAGGCCCAGCCCCACATGCAGGGCAGAGCCCACGGTCACTGTCCCACCAGACACTTGGTGACCCTCAGCGGATGCTCCAGAGAGTGGAGGCGGGTGGGCAGCCTCGTCCCTGCTCTGTGAGCCAGACCCTGAAGGCAAATCCTAGATGGAGCCAGTGTGATCAACTACCTCATGCCATGTGTTTCTGAGTGAATTGGTGTCCTACACTGCCTCAGTGGCCTCCTCTGTAACCTGGAAAGACGTTTCAGGTCTTGATCCATTCCTAACCAGGATGTTGCAGAGCAGGTTCCCACGGCTGCCCCCGTTGCAGGGCCAGCCATGGTACTCCTCCCAGACCCTGTGAGATTCTTACCTCTGACAAGTGAGGATTGTTTGGTTCGCAGGTGTAATTCACCTTCAGAAACCCGCTGTGTGAGACGCCCGTGTGTCACTTGACTGAAGGCACAGGGGCGTCCGGCCAGTTTCACATGGATGTCCTTATGGAGGAGCTCCCTTCAATCACCTAAACGGGATTCCATCCACCTGCTCTTCTCAGGTGACTCTGCAATAAAGCAAGATGGATCAGAGCACACGGGCATCACAAATGAAGTCCCCATCACAGTGACATTTGTCACATAGTCTTCAGAGATACCTTTGGATAAATGAGGGAGAAGGAGAATTTCCCGTGGTCATGACTCTGAGAACTCAAGCCTCGGTCCATCTGGGAACCAGCAGCTTGGCTGAGCTGGCGCGGCCCAGGGTGGAGGCTGCACAACCATCGGAATCAAAGCATCCTGGTCTAAAAACACGCGGGCTGGTGGTTTTGCCGCTCCGAGGGTGAGTCAGTGACTTGGCCCCTTTATTTCAGCAGGGTAGAGAAATGGCCATGGACCCCCTCTGGCAAAAGCAGCCGATCCTCCCTCTGCCACCCTGAATGACTCGGTCTGTTACGTTCATGAACCTTTGGGAAAGCAGCTTACGTGGCCAACTGCCAGAGGTGCTTTGTGTCTGAGAAATGTCATGCTGTGAGGTCCACCCCCTCATCCAGGAATCCTGGGAAGCACCCCCCAGTCTGTAACCCAGAGATGGTGAATCCAGAAGCTCCCAAGCCTGTACAACTAGCAAGCTCTGCTGCAGCTAGTAAGTGGGACCATGGTTCGCCGTTTGCTTTTTCTTACTTTCCAGACCCCCCTCACTCAGGAAGCCTTTCCCTGCACATGAACTTGCTCCATTCAAAGAGCTTTGGGGATGGGGAAAGCCATCATTGCTCCTTTGTAAATGGGGAAGCTTCCTTACCCAAGGTCCCACAGATGCCAGTTCAAGGGGTGACAGGGACACTTTCCTCACCCCAAGGATGAAAGCCCACAGATGCTGTTCAGAGCTCATCTGGCTCGCTTTGCATGAAGGGAAAAACGTTACACATTCTTGGTAAAGAGTTTCATCAAATATAAATTGATATATGTGTATATGGTATGTGCTCTTTCATTAAACTGAGATCCTAGGACCATTTCAGTCCTGGGCCTGAGCCCTCTGCATCCCCAAAAGTCCCAAAGAGTTGGCGGGCATTCTGGCCTACACTCAGTTCCGTGGTCAGGGCCCTCCAGAGAAATGGCACATGTAGGGTATATATAAAGAGACTGATTGTGAGGAGTTGGCTCACATGATCATGGAGGCGGCATCCTGAAACCTACAGGGCCAGTGGGAATTTGGGGACCCAGAAGGGCCGGTGGTGTCGTACCTGTCTGAAGTTGGCAGCTCGAGATCCAGACAGCTGATGTTTCTGCTCAAGTCTGAGGGCGGCAGGGAGGAGGAGCTCCCTGTCACTGCCTTTCTGTTCTACTCAGGCCTTCAACTAATTGCTTGAGGCCCACCCACACTGGGGAGAGCAATCTACTTGACTCAGTCTACTGACTAAAATGCTGATCTCATCCAGAAACTCCCTCACACGCCCACTGGGAATAATATTTCACCAAGTATCTGGACGCCCCATGGACCAATCAAGTTGATGTATAACATCAGCCACCACTTGGACTAAGTGGAGTTAGTTATAGTCCGTAACTGTTTGCTTTTTAACAATGCCCGAGTCTACTTTACCCACAGATATTGAAGAACGGCATTGGGGGCTTTAAGACGTTGGTCAGGGTCTTGACTACACCTTGTCAAAGCTTCCTTGAGCCCACCCTTGACCCTTCCTCCTTCCCAATTCTGGCAGCTGTGGGCTCATGTTCGAGCCAGGGTTATGGCACCAGTTGGAAACGTGCGAGGAAGAAGGGCAGGCACGCCCATCCACGTGGTCCCCGGTGACAAAATCCACCGCCGTATCTAAGGTGATACTCATGAAGATCATTGAGTGACTCCGGGACCGGCCTTAACTGCCCCATTGTCGTAGACACAGGTGTGGAGGGAAGCTTAAATGCAGTGGGCACAGAACCCTCAGAACCAGTCTGACCCCTCCCCAGTCATCAGAGCAGCTCTCCGTGTCCCCGCTGGGCTCCCTAGCTCTAGAGGAACTCTGATTGGGTGAGTGGGCAGCTGGGTCTCAGTGCCCCTGGGGGCTTCTGGGAACACTCAGGACACCCCAAAGCCCCTTCTGTTTCTCTTCCTATCACCATTTGCATCTGTCCTTGGTCGACGGCTAGTCTCTGGGTCCAGCTCCTGGGCACAGGCAGTCAACGGGGGGCTGGCACAGCCCGGCTTGAGGTCCCCCGCCAGCCCAGAGGGTGTGACTGGGCCTCCCCTGTGTTCAGCGTGCCCGGAGGCTGCCAACCCAAGCAACTGGTAAGGGGTGTCGAGAAGGTGTAGTGGGTTAGCAGGTGAGCAGGTGAACAGGTGTAGCTCAAACGTTAGAAAAGAGTAGCCACGCTGCTCTCACTTTCAATGTATGAGAGGTTGTTCCTTTTGTTTCTCATGTGTTATATCTGGAGCCTCACATTTTGTGTTCCCCACCTACCATCTCCCGAGTCCTGCCATCCCTAAATACGGGATTGGAGCTCTGACTCCGCAGTTGTTCAAGGGAGGACCGCCAGCTGTTGGACTGCCCAGGCCTTCTCTGTGACTGCCTCCGGAGCCATCCCCCGTGGGCCGACATGTCCTATCCCCTCCTCTGTCCCCCACCGGTGGATACTGTGGTGACCTAATAACTGCCTTGAGGAACTTTCTTTGGGGAATCCTGTAACAGGCCCCAGATTGAGCTGGCTGGACTCCTAAAGTGGGCTCTCCCAGTCGGCGCTACATTTCCAAGGCTCCATCCCACACAACTAAGGCAGCTCTGCTTTTAGTAACATGTAATTACTGCAACCAGAAAACCCTTACAATTGACGTCCGGAGCTTCAAAGGGGATGGAGAGTTATTGGTAGAAGAAACTCTGGATTTTAACAGAAAACTCTAAGCCAAGAGTCTATTCTCAGAGCAGATATTTCTGCAGCTCCAGAGACACCTCCCAGCAGGTGTCATGGTGTTGATGGATCATCTGGCACCACGTCCTCTGCCAGTTGACACACACCCCCAAACGCAAGGGCAGCGAAGCTCACACATCTGGACCATGTGGCAGGCAATGTCACCTCCCACCACTCCACAAGCACCACCTCCATCGGGCCCTGTCACCCCCACGGGAGGCAACACCAGGCATCGACCCAAGTCATTACACATCCACTTCCACCCATACTGGTTGTTGTAAAAGAAGGTTGACTTAGTAACACCCACTTCTCCAGGAGCACCTCTGAGCCTCTAAGGAACCTTGGCCCCAACTCAGCCAAGAGGCTGTGGTAGTTCTGGTGGTAGCCCTGGTCGAGGGGAGCAGGTGGGGCAGAGCTGGACCCCAGGCTACATCTGGGCCACCTGCTAGGGGTAGGGAGGGGCTGGCTATTTTCAGAGCATGGAAATGACTTAACGCCACTGGGTTCTGATTTCCAAGGCACCTTAGTTCTTCTGTTCTCAAGAATTCCTGGTAGACAATCCGTGGTCTCCAGAAGCAAATCTTCCTCTTGAAGGGGAGGTTCTGCACCTGAGTGGTGAGGGAGTGCCAGCAGGTGTGGCCCTCAGGGCCCTCAGTAGGGTGAGACGGCACGTCACCCAGGAACACCCGGCATGGTGTGGCACCGAGGACGGAGTGCGCAGGCTGTGACATCACGCCCTCTACGTCCGTGTTGGCTCGCTGCAGAATACCCTTCCTTTTATAGCTGTTTCTTTGTGTTCTTTATTTATTTTGAAGATTGGTTTAAGGCAAAGGAAAGATCTGTCCTGGATACACCATGTGGTTTTGAATAAACAAAGCACTTTTGAAAGTCAGTAAGACAGGAGTCGGGGCGAGCTCTGAAAGGAACTTCTGTGAGCTCTCGGCGCAGATGAAGTTATACTTTATTCCTTTCCTCTGCACATATACATCTTGATTGATTTTTTTTTGTTCCTTTTGTCTTTGCATAGAAAGCACTGCTGTGTTTGTCTTTCACTTCCTCTCTGAGAGAGACACATTCTTTCCTAAAGGCTTTGCCAGCCCCACTCTCCATCCCCGAAAGGGCAGAAACAAGGAAATGGTCAATCCGCCAGAGAGACCCCAGAGTGAGTAACGGGCACGGAGCTCCTGCAGCAATGCTGAGGGGTGCACTGGGCAGGGGCCTCTGCAGCCTGCATGCACCCCCACCTGTCCGTGGGCCCTGGACCTGGCACAGCCCCCGTGGTCCTGATGTCTCCTGGCACCCAGCTTCCCACAATGGCCCTCTCCTGTCTCTGACCTTACTGCAAATGGGGGCTCAGCCCTTCCATGATCAAAATCACACACTTCATCTGTTTCTTGAGCACAAACCATAATGTGTACTTAGCTTTCTGTGCACAGCATAAATGCAGAGTTCTGTTCACCCGCAGCTGCACAGGCTTGTATTCTGTGCCCTGATTACACACTAACCTTCCTGAGGTCTGTAAGATACCAGAAGCATGGAACCCTGGATGTTCTAGAGGCTTACATCCTGGGACACCAAAAATCCCCATATTTGCAAATCCCTACAGGTGACTGTGATTTCTCTCACTTTCCTTATTTGTAGAGTGTAGTTTTTGAAATCGGTGGTTACTAGGTTTGCTAATTCAGGAATGTGCTGGACACTATACATTCTTATTTGACTGAACAAAATTAAACCTATGTATTAGGGGCACCTGGGTGGCTCAAGGGTTGAGCATCTGCCTTCGGCTTAGGGCATGATCCTGGAGTTCCGGGATCAAGTCCCACATTGGGCTTCCTGCGAGGAGCCTGCTTCTCCCTCTGCCTATATCTCTGCCTCTCTCTCTCTCTCTCTCTGTGTGTCTTTCATGAATAAATAAATAAAATCTTTAAAAAGAGAGATAGAAACTTATTTTAAAACAAAACAAAAACCTATGTATTATAAAATCATAGCTGCTGATTCTGAAAAACTTAGATTTTTTTTAAAGGTTAAGTAACGCAGTGTATAGGTAAGCCACACCAGCACTCAAGAAATGTCTATGGTGTCAGTCAGAGTCCTCTGGAGAAACAGAATCAACAGGAGGTTGAGAAATCCCAAGATCTGCAGTTGCCGAGCTGGTGACCCAGGAAACCCCGTGGTGTAAGTTCCAGTCTGAGTCACAGTCCGAAGACAGGGGAAAAGTGATGTCCCAGCTCTAAGGCAGGCAGAGAAAAAACACAAATTCTCCCTTATTCAGCCTTTTGGTTCTACTTATGCCTTCAACTTATTGCATGAGGCCCACCCACATTGGGAAGAACCATGTTTTACTCATCTACTGGTTTAAATACTAATCTCATCCAGACACACCCAGAATAATGCTTGACTAAATATCTGGCATCCGGTGCCCAAATTGACACATAAGATTAACCATCACATCTATTAAGCCATTAGCTCGCTCTGAACTAAATCCTGGGCTACAATCTTCATTTGGTTTAATGTCTGCCCTCAGGAGAAAATGTGTAACCCTCCTGTAACATGATGGGGCTGTGCTGGGGAAGCAGCTGTGTACATGTGGAAGATAAGGAGTTTCTGAAGGGACAGGGTTTGGTCTGGATGCGCAGGGCACAGCAAGGATGAGCGAAGCCCTCACAGCTGACCTGTGAGATTGTTAGGCATGACTGGAACATGGCCAGGCATCCGTCTGAGGACAGTGAGGGCTGACTTGCATGCTGGGCTTCCCCAGGGCAGGAGGTTTCCCATAGAGGAGTGATATGGAGCAGAGCACCAAAGGAGAAGGCACCCCAAAGGAAATTTGCAGTGGCCAGACAGTATCCGGACTGGTTTGCACCCAGCAACAAAATTCACAAAGGTTGATGGCAAATGGGAATATTGAGGAGGAGATGGCCAGAAGGCTGAGCAGCCTAGCAGCAGCATCCCCCTAAATGTATGTCCCAATAGTACATACAGCTCCTTTCATACAGTTTTACTTTCATACAGTTTTATAGCTCTCCAAACCGTGTATTCTTCTGAAGCATCAGAGGACATGATTTCTCTTTTCAAGGGGGAATAAAACTGAGATACAAAAAGCTAATGTCTGATCCAATGCCACAGCCCTAGTATGGCACCAATTCAGTAATGAAATTAAAGATGTCTGACTCTTGACCCGATGGGCAAATAGTTTAAGAGAGAGGAGCAGGGACCCGATCTCTATTGTTCCAAAAGGAAAAGTATCACTGCCAAGTGGAAGTAACAGGAAAGCAACTGTTACCTTGATGTAAGAAAAGATCTTGAGACCATCAGAATCCTTTAGATTTTCATGAACTGTTTGCAGAATGGCTCCTGGAAGGATGGCAACATGTGCTTAGTGTGATGGTGAAAAGGAGAATGGCAAGATGAGAAGGTGAAATCAAAGGCACCTTTGAACTCAAACAAGCAGGGTCAAGAATCCGGGAACTATGTATAAGTGTGAGGATTTTGACAGGGCCACATTTCAGGTGGAAGTGTGGCTGGAGGGGGGGACGTGGCAGGTGAGTGGGTCTCTCTACACCTGCCAACAGACCATCCTGTTGTCTTTCAATGCTGAGTGCCAGCTGCTCATGGCCGAGCTGCATTTTCTTCTTGGGATGGAGTAGGAGCCTCTGTCATGGTGAGGCCCTGGCCTTTCCCAGATTCACTACCAGTGGCCAGACTCACATGGGCCTGGAGAAAGACGTGAAACTGCTTCTCTGGGCCAGCTGACCAACCCAAGAGGAAAGGAATCCCCACAGACACAGCCCAGCCAGATCAGCAAGCCTGGTCCACACTGCAAACCTTTCTGCAGAACAGTAGGATTGTCTACACTTACTTCTTATACCAGAGTAGAGAGCCAAGGTCCCTAAGCTTCAGAAGAAAGCCTACAAGGTGAAAAAAAGACACATATACACACACATTGGTTTCCTAAGATGTGTGTGTGTGTGTGTGTGTGTGTGTGTGTAAAGTGAAACTACAAAGATACATTACAGGGAGATAACAGCTTCAAAAATAAGGAGGTGATATCCTTGTAGAGACAGAGCTTGTCTCATAGACCGTGCTTGAAATAGTAATGGGATGCTATAAAAAGGAATGCATTTGGAGGAGAGGGAAAAAAAGGCTCCTGTAAATTAAAAATATAAAAGTAGAAATTAAAATTAAATTTAAATTAAAGATGAAGTTGAATGAAATGTGTGGAAAAAATTAAGATGAAGACAACAGTAAAATCCTGAATGTCCAATATCTAATAGGAAGAACAGAAAAAAACAAAGAAACTGGAAAGAATGAAATAATCACCAACATAATTCCAGAAAACTCCCTACAACAGAGGCTAGGAAGTCCATGTCTAGAAGGAGCATCATGGATCAACATGAGCACACCTGGCATTGTGGACTTAAGAACACTGTGCTTAGAGGAGCTCCAAGAGCCGTCCTGAGGACAACGTAAACACAGGTTCCATATGAGTTTTGATCTAGAATTGTATTGCAGGAACAACTATCCACAAAGTATGATGGGAGTAAAAAGAGACCTTCAAGCTTTCCAGATCTCCAATACCACACCTTCTGGGTCAGAAATATCCTGGAAATGTGCACCAAGAAAACGAGGTAGTAAACCAAGAAAGCAGTCCACACAGAAGGGAGAAAATGAGGTGCAACCCTGGAGAAAGGTGGAGGGTCCCTCGGGAGTGAGAAAGCCAGACCCTGTGGGAAGCACTGGGATGCTGCAGACCCGGTCCCCACCGAGCAGATGGGGAGTCGCCCAGCGGAGGCCCTTCAAGTGGAGACGGCCCTCTGAACACTCTCATGTTTGGTTATATCAAGAAGATTCAGACGGCTAGTGCAGAGCTTGGACATGAATTAGTGATCAATATCTAGGAAATTAAACTGACAAACAAGATGCTTTTAATTGGAAAAAAAATTTTATAGGAAAGAGAAAGCAACCGCATACCTCATGACTCAGCTTTGAGTATATGTTACATCATTGTAATAACGACTCAGCCGTAAGTACAATTCACCTTTACTGGGAGGTAGAGAGAGTGTGTGGAGTTATGTGGGGTAGGGAGAGGGTCTCGGAGGGGGAGAAGGAACCTCAGACCTCACTTCCCAGAAGGAAAGCCACAGACAATATCCCAAAGGGAAGATACAGAAGGAATTAACAACACTCAAGAAATTGGTATTTAGGTGGTACCAAGCTAGAGATGCAATATTATACATTATCTCTCAAAAAGCTACAGTCAAGCATCAAGTTTTCACGTATTTGTGGGGCTGCACCCGTGCTTCCCACTGTTCGTACTGGTGGGTTATCTACCTTTGCAGTCATACCACACACGGGAGCATTAGCGGTTTGTAAGCTTTGATGTTGAGAGGCCAAGTCTCCACCATATCCTTCTCATCGAGGAGCTCATTCTTCTTTCTGGATATTTTTCTTTCCTGAAAAGTTCGAGAAGTGAAAAAAATTTGAAATCTATTGTTCTCAGGACACCTGGATGGCTCAATCCATTAAACGTCTGCCTTCACTCAGATCATGAACCCGGGTCCTGGGATCGAGCCCCACGTGGGGCTCCCTGCTCAGCCAGGAGCCTGCTTCTCCCTCTCCTCCCCACTTGTGCTCTCTCACTATCTCCATCACTATCTCTTTATCTCAAATAACTAAATAAAATCTTTTTAAACAATTGTAAAAGTGTTGCTTTTATTTTATTGGAATTGTACTGAAGAGAATATACAAATGAAATATTGTCCAACATGGGTCATATCTTCCTTAATGTTAATCTTCCCTAAGAGCTTGACATCATTTTTTCTCTTCTCTACCCCCACTGAGTTGTTTGACAATTCCTCCCATCTCCTGACTTTAGATAGTGTCTCTCCTTTGACAGCTCCTACCTGTGCCTCTAGCCTGGTCCATCTCCAGTTCCCATTCTTCCTCCATATCAGACTCAGATGTCCAATGGGCATGCTCAAAATTCAATCTCTGAAAGTCACACCTTAACCCACTAGACCCACCATCTTCCCAACTCCCAACTCAGTTGGATAACTCCATCTGCTCAGTAGCTCAGGCTAAAATATTTGAAAGCAATCTTGACTTTTCTCTGTCTCTCACACTATTTCAGAGCCAGGATCAGGTCTGTCTCTCTCCACTCCAACCCCAGCCATGCCCCTTCCACTCAGAGTAATGCAAGTCTTCACAGTGGATCTGTGGTGCCCTCTCTCTCTAACCTGTGCTTCTGCTCCAGCCACATGGTCGCTGTGCTGCCCGGGCACACCAGGCGCCCTCCCTCCTCAGTCTTTGCTTTGCTCATCCCTGGACTTGCATGCGATGAATTGCAGCTCCCTCCCCACAAATGTCTCCAGGAACCTCTCCTCTTTTCACTGGCCTTTGTGCAGATGTCACCTTCTGAGGTACCCCTGTCTCACCACTCCTTGCAGGCAGGTCCTCTGCCCATGACACCCTCCAACCCGTACCTGGCTCTCTATCTTCCATAGCACCTCCAAACAGACTATACACTTTGCTACTCATCACATTTATTGGTCAAGGATTTCTACCTTTCTTCAATGGCATAACCCCATGTCCAGAACATTCCCGGTCACACAGTGAGTACTCACAAATATTTGCCAAATGAATAGAGACTTATTTCAGAAGCATATCATTTACAAGTATCTTAAAATCGGGCAAGTAGTTGATTGAATATATCTGTAGGTCACATCTTTTAAACACACAAATATTCTAAAATTTAAATGAGACTCAAATGTTTGTTTGCTACATTCTGCAATTGCACATGGCCTGAAAAAAATTAAAAAAAAAAAACTTCAGATGCAAATGGCCATGGGCTCCACGCAGGCATACAGCCTCGGTAGATCAGTATTCCAGGTAATTCTGCAGCTGAGGATACTGGCTATCTGGGTTTTTATCCTAATGTACTGTTAACTTGCCCTTTTAAAAAGTCCTTCTATGGAAGGAATTACTACTGGGCACATTGATGGAGAAATAATAATAGAAGATAACATGCTTTCCTTCAAGCTCTTAAAGAAATAAAGATACAGACCTCAAAGTTATCTTCTCCCTCTACTCTTCGCATCTGAAATTAATGAGTTCCAGCTTGGTACCTGCTTGGTGCGACTGCACCCTACAGGGACACGGACCACTGAGATGCCCACAACACCAGCAAGAGGGTCTGATGCACTGAGGGGACAGACGTGGCCTTGGGCTTGGCTCAGATTCCATAAATTACCTGTCATCACCAACCAAAGTTAGGAGGAGTCACCCAGTGCCAGAGACGGGAAACCAGCCATTCCAGGAAGACAGACATAAGACGCATGCCTCCTCCCCAGGGCTTAGCACACCAGGTAGGGATTGTTTGTTTCATCTATGGTGTGAGGATTAATTGATCAGGGATACAAAATGGTGGCCTGAAAGATGGATTTTTTTTCCCTATAACCTTTGACTTCAAGATGTAGGATAAATCTTATTTCAGGATTTAGTGCTAGCAGGAACAAGAAAGAAGCTGATAGACAGCAGAGGCATCAAAGATTGGCTGAGACATTTTTCTGCCAAATAATCTTCCACATCACTCTAGGGATTCCTTTTTCTAGGGGGAAACGAGATTCTACTTTCTACAGCTGCCAGTAGTTCTGCTGCTTTATGAAGAAAAAAGGGATTTCAATATCCGCTCCTGCTCTTGTGAATTTCTTACAACACCCTCCCCCCTCCAAAAAAAAAATCACTCCCAAAAGAGAAAAAAGAAAGAAAGAATTTGATACAGGCTACATTTCAGGCAAAGAAAAATTAAAAATTATCACCTTTCCTGACTTTGCGCAGATTGTAGTTTGTTCTGGGAGTTTCCCTCAGACCAGCTGATAGCCCGGATTTGCATTCAATCTGGATCAATCCCCAATAAACTCTGCATGGTGCAATTCTGATTAGAAATATTTCAGAATGACAACTGCCAGGAGTCAGAGCACATTTCACATCACGCACCCACACGTGCACGTAGACTCATCTCCTTGAATCCAGTGGCTCAAACCCACCTCTGTGTGTGTGTGTGGGATCTGAGTCCCGGGGACCCGGTGATGAATCCACAGCCATGCTGCTTATTTAGAAGCAGAACAAGCACCACACCTTGGGTCTCCCAAGTTGTCATCACAATCTTTCTGTGATTCCAGAAGCGTTCTGATTCCTTTCAGTACTTCTGTGTGCCAAATGCTATCTCCTCGGGCACAAGAGCCCACCAGTCTTGTGGCCACCTCTTGAGGGGGTGGTGGTACCACCCTGACTGCAGATGATGCCCAAGACTGGGAGTCACCTGCCTGGGACTTGTGATTGGCTCCGTGGAGGGACCCAACCTGGCCACACTGCAGAGCATCCTAGATTCCAATTTTAAATTGGCCTCCTTATAGCTTTGCTACTATGCATGGATTTGTCTGGGGGATACTGTGTCACTTTTTCTTGTTTAAATGGAAATTAATTAGTTTCCTAAATGCTTATTTAACTTTAAGCTTTATTAGTTGGAGCTAATTAAAACATTTGGGATGAACTGACAAGGGCAGTCACCAGGAGATGCAAAAGTGACACACCCCAAGCTAGCATAACATTTTCTACCAAAGGATTCAAATGTCTTTGTGCCAAACTCGTGCTTTGTAGGAGACGGGGAGATGCATGCTTACATTTGAAATGGAACAGCGTATGACTTGGATAGTCACACTTCCAAATTGTGAGGAATATAAGAATTTAAAGTTTCTTTTAAATATAAAATAAAATAAAGTTTCTTTTATGAAACAAAAGGCAGTTTATCTAATATCCAGATCACACTACTAGGAGGAACCAGAGCTCCTTGGAGAAACGGTTGATTACTGACCTGGGCTAAGACACGGACAAAAGGAGCCTGTAGAACCTCATCATGCAAGAAAGGGTGGCATGTTCAAAGGCCATCAGAGCCAGCTTCAGGGAACTCCCACTGGCCAGAAATGGACAATCTTGGCTCCCAGCAATGCCAGCCTCTATTGGTACCACCTGGCCCCTTCTCGAGGAATCGCTCCTGTCCAATTGTGTCACACTGCGCTGCCCAGTGCATGTTTCTGCAGACAGTGATGACTGTCGGTGGCCCGTCTTCCCGTGGAACTCCAGCGGGTTGAGGGTGGGAGCTGTTGCTCATTTGTCACTGTTTCCTCAGTTCCTAGGAGAGCACGGTGCTTGCGTTACATGCTGGATGAATATTTTAGAATTAATCTTCTCTCTGAACTTGTGCCTCCATGACCCCAATACAGGACATTTAGAGAGCCGCTCAGCCCTCTCTCCTGAAGGGTTGATTCTCATGCATTCGGTGATTGCATCAGCTCGCCTGGCAGTCACCAACTGCAAACACACTGTTAACTTTCATGTGTCACTTACTGTCAAATACAACAGAGGATTAAAAAAAAAAAAAGATGGACTAGTTAAGGTGCAGAAAATTATGTTTCTAGGGAGCTGTGCTGGCCTTTGAGGAGGCCGGTCAGGGTCTCTGGGTGGTGGGCCACGTCCTCTGGCACACAGACATGTGGGCGGTAGACACAGGCCATATCATATGCGTGTTTTTGGTGATGGCGCTGCTGCTGGCAAATGTACATCACGATAAAGGGATCCACGCAGCATCTGCCCAACAGCGTTGTCAATGAGCTACAGACAAGAGCTAAAAATAAAAAGAAGCAAGCGTGGGTTTTTTTTCCCTGAAAGGAGAAATTTGCAGAGAAATACGTTTGAGCCACCTTTCTTGTACAAAACCTGCCCCCCCGGTGAGAACTCGGACTTGACCAGTGGCCGGGAAGGTGCCAAGCTCGGGCGAGGTGGAGACTGTGGTCTGGTTTAAGCCTCCACCAAACATTTAGTGGTTTAAAACATCACTAAACAGGCAATTTCATTTTTGTTCCCCCCCCAAACCTCAACCATCTGAAGTCTGTTATGCAGACCCAGCCACAATTATTAAGTCCATCCTCAGATATATATTTTTTTCGAGGCAAAATGCATTTAAGCTTCTCTCAAGGGGATTTATGTTCAAACCTTGTATCACTTTGGGCTCTCTCCTGGAACTTCCCTAAGCTCTCCACGTTGTGCTCATTTTTTCCTCATTCCATTATATCTGTCAGACTCAACTCCTCCGTAAGTAGTTGTGACAGTCAAAAAAGGAAAGAAAAACCCTTCAAGATTCAGAGCATCAAAGCCTGCGTCTCTCAGGTTATATCTTCAAGAGCCTGGCAGCGGGGCAATCTTTGTGTTAAACAACGAAAAATGTGACATTTAAGTAGGGACAGATGCCTAACTTTATGATATAATAAATGCTTGGCAACACTGTTCTAAATCTGCAGTGCACACAAGTAGCATTAGAGGTCAATTTTCCAAATGATCCCTAATTCTTTCATGACAATATATCACTTTACCGATGACCCCAACAAAAGCAGTTAGCTGCCCTCATATCACACAAACCCCAGAGGCACACAGAATGATTTCATGCATAATATAAACAGCCATTTAGAAAATAAAATCAAATCACGTAAAATCATGGTGGAGAAACAGCCACAATTGAGGCTAACAACTTCCATCCATGGAAATGTTTTTCTAATCTAGGATAACTCATGAGCAGCAAAGCCACGAATTGATGTGCAAGCCGTAATAACCAGCAAAGAGATCATTCACATTCAGAGGGGCATGGTTTTCTGCCCCAGACCCCTGTGTTTATAAAGAGATGGTTGTATGAGAAAATGACAGGAGGCACAACCAAAATTACCAGGCACAAGTCAAGCCTGTAGGTAGTAATTGCCTTGCGCACATCCTCACAGGGGTGCCCCCCACCCCCGTCCTGGCGCTGCGGGCCAGCATGGCGCGTCTGTCACTCTGTCATAGGAAAGCAGCAAATTAAAGAGGCGTCCTTGCCTTCACCCCTTGAGCTATTTAACGAGTCGATGACTACTTGATAAAAGTATGTGCCAAATGAGTCAATGTAAAAAACCAAAGCAACAGTAAGGAGGCAAGAAAGTCTGCATCGAGAAGCAAATTTGGGACCACACATCAGACACAGAGAGCATGCGCTGCCACCCTGCTTTGGGTTTGGGGCTGCAGATTCTGAATACCCTGGGGAGACATTTCTTCCGAATGATGAGCCCGGGAGAAATGGGGATGCGAAGCCCAGTAATTCTGATAGGGAAGACTAATTCTATGGAACCATCTCTTCTTTTAAAAAGTAGGATGGTTTCAAGTCATTGTACTCATTGAGCCTTTGCTACCTGGAGACTTATGCCAAGAGGCTAGCATTTACCTTTTCCTCCTCTCCCTCACAGAGCCAAAGTTTCCATCGTTTACAGTTCCACCAAATTACGACTCATCACTCTTCTTAGTATCCAGCAAGGAAATTATCATCCGCTTCTAGAACCAAATGCTAGCAGAGGAATGGGCAGGGAGGGAGGAGGACGTGCAAGGGGGGAGGTTTAAGGGGCCACTGTGGTTCTCTGTGCTGGGGCGCCTGCCCTGCTCCCGGGCTCGCCCTCCATGGCCCCTCCTTCTCCAGGATGCAGAAACTCGCCTTGATTTCTTTTGTCAGTGATGCTTCTGATAACAAGATGCTTTTGTCAGATAATTTCTAGAACACCTTCATGTTATTCCTTAGAAGCAGCGTGTGATACAGCTGATACAGCCCCAAATAGGATCATAGTAAACACAGTCATTTGCTCTCAACAAAAAAGGTTAAAAGAATGAAAATGTAGGTTTCCGCCACATTTCCCTCATACAAGATTGTTAGCTGTTTGGAAAGTGACCTCCCTTCGAACAAGCTAATACAAGAGACCCAAGGATGACGATTACAAGGAGGCTCTCTGAGGCTTATGTGGCTTCAGAAATCCACACTAAACTGTTAGATAAAAGGATTTGCTTCGCTTTGTTTTGACACTGCTATTTCCCGGTAGCAGGTGTATAAACCTTGGGGTTTTTACTGCTTCCTGCCAATCCAAAATGATGGCAAGAAAGAAGCATGAGGTCTAGATGTTCCTGGAGAAATTCTTCTTTTGTGGAAACATTTATGTCCAGCAGGAACGCAGAGGGAGCTCCCATTGACAGCAGTGTGTTCAGGGAGCGACACAGGCACATTTGGGGAGCAAGGATCCCAGTTCCACAGAATGGGGAGGATGCAAGGAAGCCAGCTCAGATGTGCCCCCAAGGTAGTGTAAGGTGACCTTAGCCACACCCAACAATTTTGCACTGACTGTGCTCTGCTGACCACAGCTTCTGTTCCTCCACATGGCCATTCAGACGTTCAGGTGTCCACTCACGCCCTGGACAGCAGGCTCAGACAGGAGTGACAGTGTGACCCAACAGAGTCCCTGCATCAAGCACCAGCTTGCCTGGCAGCAACAAGGAAATGAATGAATCAATGAGTAAAGAGCAAGTGAAGGAATGAAAAGCAACATACAGAGAAGATGAGCACCCAGCAATGAATTTCCACTGATCGTGGCCGAGGGGTAAGTTGGAGCAGCTATTGAAATAAGAAAGGATTTGCGCATGTGTCTCTTGCTAGGCCAGCCCTGCCGCCCATGGGAAGGAGGAGCGTGCCCTCACGGGGGCTGCCTCTGTTACCCACCCTCAGTGGCCGGGTGATGTCACTCCCAGCCCACACCTGCCACTCCAGCCCGAGAGTGTGGTAGGAAAGAAACCCTCTGTCTTTTCAGCTCCTGGCAGAGCCATTCTGACCCAGGACTACTGGGTCTTCACACGGCCAGATGTGCAGAATGGGGCCCTATGACGGATCACCAGGACACTCCACCCTGGCACCATTCCCTAAGATTTCTGCCCATCGGGGTCCGGCTGATGACTGTCATGACTTGGGAATTGGTTCTGCAAAGAGCTTCCAACAATTCCACCAACTTCTTATTTTAAAGACATCCCACTGCCTATATTTGTCCATCTCTAGACACTGATTCCTCCTAACGTACCACACAAGTTCAGTGGTACAACCATCGGCACAGTCTCAGGGCATGTGGGTGCCATCCCAGGACAGGCATTTTCTCCATCCTGTGTTGGAAGATCTACCTGGACGGAAGCTGGGAGTATTGGACCCCAGCCCCAGAATGATGCCATGGCCTGGGTTGAAGAACAACCAGGAGCAGAGGATCTGTGTTCCACATGCTGGGAGATGGGGGTTCAGGGACATGGGCTGGGGCAGGTGCTGCCCACCAGGTGGTACTGAGTCCGGGCTCCCGGATGCCCCTGACCTACATGCAGGGACGATGCAGAAGTTCCTACGGGGAATACACAGGATGCTTGTGGGGGAGCATTGTGGCCTGCTATAGGCCTGGGACCTGGGGGTGTCACACTGAGCCCAGCAAATGCTGCGGAATTGAGGTGGAATACATAGATGACCATGAGGCCTGGCTAACCCAGGAGACAGCCCCAGGGACTCCCAGATCTGAGGACACTAGCTGGGCCTGAGGTCTGCCCCAAACACTCACCCCAATGGAGGCCAGACCTACAGTTAGCTCTGCTGTCCCGGTCACCCCGCATGCTGCACAAACTGCTCTGTGTGCCAGGTGCCCAGCCAAGGGATAAGGATGCCGGACTCCAGCCCAACCCCCACCAGTGAAGCAGGGCCCTGGGTTCTAATTCCCCGAGAGGTGCTGGAACTTGCCCCCCTCCATGGCAGGGCCACCCAGTCCAGACCCCTACCCACCATGAGAGTAGGGTAGCAAGCTTTCTGCTGCAGTCGGGCGGTGGGAGGGCAGGGGTGCCCCAGGAAGTGAAGGGAGATGCACTTTAAGAGTTAATAAGCATATGCCTGAGGAGAGGCTGTTGAGAGCAGAACCCCCAGGGACTCCACACCAGACGACGGGGCTCTGATCCAGCTCACCTCCTTGCCCTGGGGATGCAGCCTATCATCTTCTGCCCCCTAGGGTCCTTGGATGGAGGGGCTCACACCTGCCTCACAGGGTCGACGGGCATGGAGGCGTGAGCCTGACACAGGGTGAATGTTATAGAAGGAGGGGGTGGGCATAAGTAACAGAAGTTGGAGGTGGGTGCCACAGGGAACCGAAACGGCTGCCTGGAAGTCTCACTCTGGCCCATTTACTCAGGGTGCTGGAGGCCTGTGAAGCAGGCGTCGTTGGCTTTGGAAGCAATCGTCTGTCATGCTTTCTTGAGACGGGATGATGACCGCGCAGAGGGACAGCCCGGGCCGCATTCCATGTGCAAGAACGGGCAACAGGAGCACATACTTTCCATGAAGCTGGCAGTTGGGGATGAAAAGTGGGAAAGGAGGCCTTGGCCAGGCAAGGATTGATTGTCCCAGGGTTCGTAAGAGATGGGGGCCTCTCTGACACCCTGGCAAGGGCTGCGGGGGACAAAGGTGGAGATGGGGGGCAGAGTGTCGCCTCTCCACAGGGAAGCCTGGGGGGGGGGAGGTCACCCCCAAACGGAAGGGCAGGAGGGGAGGCGGTCAGGTGGTTAGCACGAGGACCTGGTCACACCTGGTGCCCAGGGAAGATTTACGTGAGCTCAGGACCGTCCCCACAGGCACAGCGCCTTCCCACGGCCGGGGAGGAAAACTCACAGGCTGGGCTCTTTCCTTAAGGAGGCCCCTGCTTGCCCGAGTCCTGACCCCGCAGAGCCTGGGCCCACCCTGCACACCTGGTCCTTCTGTCTGTCTGAAGATGCTCTTGTGCCCAAGTTACTGAGAAGGCACCCAGAACCTTCCACGGGAGCCCTAAACTCCCGTGTATTCCCTGACTTTGAATGTTTTCACCAGCACTTTGATTTAAATATATTTTATAAGAAGTCATGCTTATATACGCATCACATCCAATTAACAAAATATCACAGACTAGGGGCGGGGAAGGTCTTGAACTACAGAAGTTTATTTTCTCACAGTTTGGAGGCGTCAGGAGGGTGGTTTCTCCTGAGGCCTCTCCCCCTGACTTGCAGACAGCTGCCTTCCCGGGGGCCACGCATCCCTCTGAGCCTGTCTCCATCCTAATCCCTACCTCCTCCAAGGACCCCTGTCATGCTGTGAGAGGACCCACGCACAAGGCCTCGTTTTACCCTAATTACCTCCTTAAAGATCTGACCTCCAAGGAAGTCATGCTGGGAAATGGGAGTTAGGGCTCCAGCTATGGTGGACACAGCTCTCCCGAAACACCAGCTTCTGCTTCCTGAGCTCTCAGTACTTTTTCTCCCACAGCAATAAATTCTCCTCGATCAGAAGCTTTGGTGAGGGGTGGTGAGGGACAGGAATCCCCTCTGTGCCGCCTTCCACAGAGCTGCGAGCAAAGATCTACTCGGGAAAATAAAGCCTTTCCTCCAAGTATTTGTCCACTGGTTCCTTTAGAAACTACTCTAATTCAGGTACAAATTTATTCTTTTACAGTACTTCTAGTTACAAATATATGGTTATTCTGAAACAGAACTTTAAAAATTAATAACATATTTAAGTAGAAGACTTTACAGGTTTTAAAACATAAATCTAAAGTGTTTCCATGACACACAGTAATAACTCTCTGAAGTGAGAGTCGAACCGCTAAGTGTAAACTCCCCTTAATGTCATTCGTCAAGACGTGTTAGCGCAACATTTATAACATATTTCAGGAGCGATGTTAATATTTCATCAAATCTGAAGCAAATAGCCTTTCAATCCATATATTAAAATCCTAATAGTTGCTATTACACTAGAGGCTAAAGGCAACAATAAACCATATGGAAATAAGACCATTCATCTCCATCCAGAGCGTTCATATTTGCAGAAATTACGTTGAGCTGTTGGCTCCCTGACAGCCCTTGTTCCCATTACTACTTATGTTTATTGCACATCTTTATGGAAAAGTTAAAAATATTGTAAGAGTAAAAAATCTTAATAGAATATAACCTGGAAGAAGGAGACGAGAGGTATCAGAAGCACATTGTTCCAGAGAGGGTCGAAGGGGTCCGTGTGGCTTCCGTGTGAAGGCAGCCAGCCACGTAAAGGCAGTAAATTACAGACGGGGGGACGCAAGGGGCCGTGCTGTCAAGTTAAACTCCTCAATATGAGAACCTTATGGAAATGTGTGATCAATAAAGCTTACCCAGGGGTGAGCAGAGGGAGGCGTTAAGTAGTTATAAAAACAATTCCTAAATTGCTTTTTTACATTTGAAAAATAAAACTTACATATGGTATGTTTTGCATTTATTGAAATGCCATAATACCGTGCGTTAAGTTTTTTAATCTCCTAAGGCATTACAAGGAATGGGTCGTCTTTTTCTTTAAAAAAAAAAAAAAAAAAAAGAAAAGAAATTTTAGCTTTATGTAAAGTCTGTCTCAATTCAATCTTAAAAATGTAGCATATTTGTTTTTCATACTCATTACAGATTTATAAATACCGACATCAGTTGTGTGCCTACTTACCTATTATTCTATTCATCAACCAGAAAGATTAGCCGGTAGTCACTTTTGCGGTGGAGATGAATGACGTTTAAGGCAAGTTAAAGCAAAAGCCCATATGATTTTTTCTTTTTTCTTTTTTTTCGGATTTTGAATAGTTTGTGTCAACTGTGTAATTTGAAGATTGCATCTTTCTCATTTTTAATGTAGTGCATTTAATGATTTTTAAATCATGCCTCATGGGAGGCAGCCCTTTCAGAAGCTGCACTTGGTACCTGTGTGTGTGTGATAGATGTGAGGAACGGAAGTGAGGTCTGCAGAGAACCGCAGAGGACGGGCAGGAAGGACTGCGGATCACACAGGGCACACTCCGTCCACGAACACTGGTGTTCAGAACATTTGTAAAATTTGTAATTCAGAAATGTCTCCAGCGCCTGCTGGAGACATATCAAAAGAAAGTAAACATTCATGGAGGGTTTACCCCAAGCCAGTGTAAAAAGCACAGTGGAAAAAAAAAAAAAAAAAAGCACAGTGTAATCTCGATGTATTTACCCAATACTGGAGAGTGGCCAATTGTTTTCTGCGTCTTTGTTTCCACGTTGTGGTTAAGATCTTACTGTTGTTATATTTTTATAGATGAAAAGTCTGGGCTCGATGATTAGGGTAAGTGCTGTAAGTCAGCTCAGGGTTTGCAAACTCTGTTATAGGAAGATAACATTTTGATTTGGAGAAATGGCAAGAGCCATTTCAGTCCCAAGTCTGTTGGCTGATGTGGTAACACCAACTGGAGGATTTTGTAAACGCGATTCTTCAAAAAGTTGCTCGTAAGTATAATGCTGCGTGTTCACGGGGCAGTTTTGATGCCATTTCCACCACACATCTGACGCGCTGTCTCCCTTGCGGATGGAGCCTTGCTCTGTGCCTTCCAGATGCTCAAGCCACCTCTCGCCGGGACCTGGGCCCCAGGCCCCACACCAGGGCAGCTGGCACATGGCACAGGTTCTCAAGTGGTCCCTGCCCCTCCTGGGGCCCCATCGATCTCCCATCTCCCTCCTTGGACTTGATTGTTATTTTTCTTTTTTCTTTCTACTTGTTTCATGTTCTAAGTGACACTACTTTGGTTTCCTCTGGGTTTTTAGGGAGCCCCTTGGGATCCATACCCTGTGCTATCTTTTGCGGAAAAATAAGTTATGCCCTCAGAATTCATCCAAAGTACACACTTCAAGTTGTGAGATAAATAAGCACTAGGGAATGCGGACAACATGATGGCCATAGTTCATTCTGCTGGATGGTGCAGAGGAAGGCCGTGGAGACAGTGGATCCTGGAGTTCTCATCACAGGGAGAAATCAGCTTTTCCTTTATATTGTATCTATACGAGTTGATAAGTACTAACTAAACCTGTTGTGATTATCACTTTGCAAGATGTAAAGCAAACTACCACGTTGTACACCTTACATGTATATAATAAGGTATGTTGATTTCTCCATAAAACCAGGGGGAAATTCTCCCCAAACGGTTATGTCAAAAGGCAGTACTATTTCATTTTTTTAAATATTTATTTATGATAGACATAGAGAGAGAGAGAGGCAGAGACACAGGAGGAAGGAGAAGCAGGCTCCATGCAGGGAGTCCGACTTGGGACTTGATCCTGGGACTCCAGGATCGCACCCTGGGCCAAAGGCAGGCGCTAAACCTCTGAGCCACCCAGGGATCCCTGGCAGTACTATTTTAAACATGCAAGTCCTGATATTGAGTCTTAAATGACTCAAAATGGGTGTGAACAGTAAGTATTACATAAACACACATGTTGTTTTTGAATTACAAAAATTCTTTTTTTTTATTACAAAAATTCTAATTCAGGTTCTGACATGTGAAGTGGCTAAGGGACAGTTCATTTGGAAGTAAGGATGAAAGGATGGAGCAGGGATGTCTTTAGAAATATATTTCCCTCTCCTATTCCCATTGACCTGAGAACAACAGTTATAAGATAGGAGAAGAGAGAGAGGGTGTGCATTCTCTCCCTTTGGTCCTTGCTGGGAGGGCAGGACCCCTCTCCCGGTCCTTCGGGCAATGATGAGAGTGGCCCGTCATGGTGGCGCCTGAGCAGCACCCCAGGCTCACACTCAGGTCAAGCTCTTCTGTGAGTTCTGGTGTAAGACGCCCCGGTTTGGAATGGGGTGGTAGAGTTTTGGATCAACCCCATTGGATCTATCTCCCATCCCAGGGTTTGGATGAGAGAATCTTCTCCCCACATCTTCATGTGAGAGACCCTTTCCCAATTTCTTTGACCCTGAGTCCCTTTTCTGGAAAGATGGTTTCAATTAGTTTCCTGAGGAGAAAAATATTACTTGTAATTCTTTCTCAACTCCCTGCCACTCACTGCTCACATCTCTTAAAAGGTTGGCACACTTACAGAGTTGAATTTGTTCTCTGAAATATTCAAATATTTAACTAAACCTTTCCACATTGCACTGGTTACAAACACAATCATCATTTGTAAAAATATTGCCACCATGATCCTAAACCCTCAAAACATTGGAGATTGATCCTCTGAAATATGAAAGCCCCAACAACCTTCTTGACCATAAATACACAGCTAACATGTGATGAATAGACGTGAGATATTAAATAGTAAAATACTCATTCTGCAAGCCCCGAGTGGATTTAGTGCCCTATATTCAAGAACATGGCGGGGCAGGGGGCGGTTAGTAAGTCATCACTAGGTAGCTCAGTATCACCACAACACAACCCAAGAGGACAGTCCTCAGGTGCCTCCCACACCACTCCACTCATCAGAGACCCATAGACTAAGAAGACTCCATCTCTAAGGAAGATCCCTTCAAGTACAAACCTAGGGGATGAGTCTCTTAACCAACATTGTGTCTTTTCTATTTTGTGTTATTCTCAACCACAACATGGATGGCCTCATCAACGTTCTAGATTCTTTTAATTCTTTAGATAAGAACAAAGTCAGTCTGACAAGCCCACACCTGCCTGCAATATGCCAGACTCAAGGGGAATTCATTGTATTCCAACCATTCTGCACCTGGTCCACTTCCCACACTATCCCAAGGAGTCCAGAGGGAATCTTGGTTCATCCTGACCCATACAAAAATGATTGACTCGGGAACTGCAAAACTCACCCTGCTCTTCAGAATCCCTGAATTCAACTACCTGTGTCTCAACAGGTTACAGGGCCCAAGGTGAGCATTCATGACCTGGGAGAGGCCTTTGTGAGTCATACACTTCTACTCCCCAGGCTTGCTATTCTGTAAAAAGTGACCTTAGGGACACAAGTCAATTTGCAAGACTTAGTGTCTGACTTTAAGGTACATGGAGAAGGAGCAAGTGGAAGATGAATCAGGGCTTCATTCCTCATTCATGTAGAGGTGTGCAACTGAGGCAGAGGAGGGGGTGCCTAGGTGTGGAGGATCACTAAGGCCTGGAATTCACATCCCAGCATCCGTACCTGGAAATCCTATGGTCTCTCCAAAGCCCAGAAGGCTACCTCTTTCTATCTGTTGACTCTTGCTCAGAAATGAGCTGAAACAGATCTCAGTGAATGAAAGGCCTATTCTTATGTATGTTGTTTATTCTATCACTTACACAACAACCTCTATGTTCCAGGCCTCAAATACCGAGGCCCTGAACTTTCATAATAAACCTGGGGGATAGGTATTTCTATCTTACAGGGGAACCTGAGGCACAGGGAGGTCACACAGTTAGTAAGCTAAAGAGACAAAATTCAAATCCAGAAAGATCCAGTCTATCTCCAGCATCTGTGCTCTTTGCCTTGACCCCAACGAGCCCTCAAACAAATGCCCACAGAGCTGGGAATGGACCCTTGAGGGGAGAGTGGATGGATACCCATCAGAACCTCACACCTGCTCGTTGGGACAATCCCGGGCATGCAGCCCATATGTCTGCTCTATAAATGTCTATCTGTGAAAGACAACCGGGGCGGCCTAAGTTAGCAGGTCACCTGGCAACACTACAGAGTCTTTTCTCTGTGAGTGACGGTCACAACACATGTTTTTCTCGCCTGAGCATGCTTTATTTTTAGCATTTTTTAAATGAATGAAAACATAAATTTGAGTGGGAAATACATACTTATTGGGCTGAAAAACTATTTCATTTTTTGTCACTTATGGTCTAGAATATATCCAAATAATACTTTTATTCAGTGATAAGAATAGATGCAACTGAATAATAGTCTGACAAACATGCAGAATAACCATAATTAACAGTATACATAATTTAAAAATGTAGGAGCATGGGACGCCTGAGTGACTGAGCAGTTGAGCTTCTGCCTTCAGCTCAGGTCCTCATCCCGGGTCTGGGGATCGAGTCCTGCATTGGGCTCCCTGTGAGGGATCTGCTTCTCCCTCTGCGTATGTCTCTGCTTCTCTCTGTTTCTCATGAATAAATGAATAAAATCTTTAAAAAATTAAAAATAAAATAAAAAAACAAAAATGTAGAAGCAGGTGATTTAGAAACATATTTGTAAATCATCAAATACCTACTATTGTGAATAAAGAACATGATACAATATTTGGTTCTTAAAACTTAGGACTGATAGCTAATGCTCGTAGTACATCATCACCTCAGCACCTGACAAATGAAGGAGGGTCTCTACTCTCATATTTATGTGCTCTGATGTCAGAATCGTTGGATTGTGATTCTCTTGAGTGGCCCATGATGGACATTGATGAACCTCACATCAACTTTCTGATCCATGAATCCAGTGGATGGCATCTCTGTTTCTATGGGAAGAGCACAAATGGAAACCAGGAACAAGATGGTGGGGGCTGTAAGGGAATGTTGCCCAAGTCTGGGCTGGGCACTTGATGACCAGGCTGTCATACACCCACCCACTTGACCACCCCAGGAAATGACTTTGTGATTCAAGCTCAGTTCCCAGGAGGCACGTTTTCTACCCCAAAAGCACTGCCTGGTGCACTTGTCCTTAGTCCCTGTGGAGAAGGGAGGGTATAAATGGAGCCAAGCTTTTGGCTGCTGGGAACCTCCAGGGCCATGCTCTCTGCAGGGTAGCATTTAAATGTGTTAGGAGCGGCCTCACACTGAGACATTCTAAGGATGGACAAAAGACTTCCATTTTAATGGCACCTTTCATTAAAAGTTTCTTTAAGGGAAAAGAGATATTTCAATGCTTGAAAGATTACAGCCCGCCTCTCCACCCCCTCAGACATGCATGGGGCTTGCTAATTACCTTGCAAGGTCGCATTGTATCAGCAATAAAGTTCACTCAGTGCTGGCTACTGGACTTTAGAAATCTCTCTAAACTGATGAGAAGGACAGGAGGGGGCCAGAAATGAAAGCATCCCAAGCATCCCACCTTTTTCTGATTAGACGAGGTTAGTTGCGCCTGACCCACTGCCTTGGCACGGATTCACTCCATTTACGTGTGTTTTTCACTCCTCCCTCAAGCTCTGAAAGCAAAGCAGAGGCTTACTGCATGCCATAAATATGTAATATGAACGCCATGCTGGCTGGCTGAGAATATTCCAGGCTTAATGACAGTTCTCAAGATGTAAGTTTTGCAGATCCGAGATATCACAGGTGCCTCAGCCCCGCGCGGAGCTGCAGTCATGCTTCTGCAGAATGTATTTGAATATTTCAGCATTTTAAGCTATTTGCATGCGTCCAAGGCTAACCCAAGCCTGAAATCGTAGAGTAAGTGCTCCTCACAAATCTTGTTTGGCAATCACAAAGGGAAAAAGTCACCAGCAGAGATGGACTGATGTCTTACAGACGATCCACCCACTCTGAGTGCAAAAAGACACTGTCAAAACAAAACTTGTCCTACTTTTTCCAAGAGAGGCACCTAACAGGAAAGTGTGCTGAGTTAAACACAAAGCAGTGCTAGAGGAACAGACTTGAACAGTAGAATCATGTGCACTGAGTGCTCTTGGAGGATGCAAGTGGCTCTGCAGACCCCACCACCGCCAACAGCTAATTGCAATGGCCCTGGCCTAGGAGGCCCCGCTCACACATGTGAGAGCTGGCCTTTGTCTGCAAAATTCCGCTGCATACACAATGTTTCATGACATGGCACTTATGGACATTATTACATCTGTGCCAGTTGTATCCATGATTCATCATTTGATATATAGAAGTGCGTTCACTACTCTGATTCATACATGCCCCTCTCTTCCTCACATGTGTTTCCAGGTTAATGTCATTTGATATATTTGCTCAGAGGTGGGACCAAAAAAAGTCAGAAAAAAATCCTTATTTTAATAAGATTCTTCTAAATGTTTTTATTAGACCTCAGTTTTAACTTTTCAAGAATTTATTTGATTCTAATTTTTTCTTCTTTTTTTTTAAGATTTTATTTATTTATTCAAGAGAGACAGAGAGAGAAAGAAGCAGAGACACAGGCAAAAGGAGAAGCAGGCTCCATGCAGGGAGCCTGATGTGGGACTCAATCCTAGGTCTCCAGGATCACACCCTGAGCCTAAGGCAGATGTTCAACTGCTAGGCCACCCAGGCGTCCTTGATCTTTCTTCTAAGTTAATAGTAGTTTCATTTCTGAGATTGGATCCATACAGCTCCCCAAGTTCTGTAGTAGACACTAATATTTATGTTTATATACACATACACATGCATATATATTTATGTATGCATATATTTATATATTATATATATATATATCTCCATGCCCCTATTCATCTCATATAAGTTTTGTTAATATTTAAGTTGTATAATTGATTTGTATGATGAATTTGACAGTCCCTACAGGGTCTGGGCCCTTCCAGGCCAGCACTTGGCAGGAACAGGATGCTGGTCAGCCCATGGAGCATCCGTGGTGCTGAGGGTAGAAGAACCCATCACTTATGGAATCCACTCTATGTTTCTGTTTAAAAAGTGGGGCTCAGCTCATATTTGGTGACAGGTTTTCTATTGTGCCTTAACACTTTCTAGTGAAGTACACTATTTACATTCCTAATTTTACGCTTATAAGGACCTAATCAGACAAAACAAAGCTGAATTGATCTGAAAGCCTCAGCAGGCATATACAGCCTCTCCTCACTGTTATAGAGGGTGGAGCCCTTGGCTCCAGCAGGTCTTGATTTAGTGAGGTGAGATTCACCCTTAATTTTCCAAACTTGCTTTCCCCCCCACACTCCTGAACTCTTCAGAGAGAGTTATACACACATCATGGAAATTGGCAAGCCTCTCCTAACAGGTGTGTGAGAGTGTCTGGGATAAATGTCTTTTTATGCCAATTGTAACATTCCAATGGACAAAACAATATATGGCAAATAGACGAACAAAAAACCAGAAACCATCAGACTTTGAAAAATGTTTATAAACAGAATTTCAATCAAGTATTTCCCTACACAAAAGAAAGATTATCTACATTGTAAATAATGAATTCAAAAGTTATCAGTTGTTCTTGGGATTTTATCTATGTCATCATCTGGAAGGCTGGGAGGTGTGCACCGTTCATCTGAATGTGGGGAGCTTCTGATCACATCTCCTAAATGTGCCTCGATGAAAATGTTTTCTTCTCTTCATTGAAGAACATCATAGTGTTTGTTGGTTTTCCTTGCTCCTTAAACCTTGCATTTATTTCACAGAACTACATAAGGGAGGAAAATAAGATGTAGATATGGTTAAGAAAATAAGGATATGGTTAAGAAAATAAGGATCCCTGGGTGGCGCAGCGGTTTAGTGCCTGCCTTTGCCCCAGGGCGTGATCCTGGAGACCTGGGATCGAATCCCACGTCGGGCTCCTGGTGCATGGAGCCTGCTTCTCCCTCTGCCTGTGTCTCTGCCTCTCTCTCTCTCTCTCTCTCTCTGTGACTATCATAAATAAATAAAAATTTTTTAAAAAGATTAAAAAAAGAAAATAGTGCAACAAGGTTGCATATTTAGTGATAATCAGGATGGGCTCTTAATCACAGTGAAATCACTAAAGAATAGACACATTGATTACATCCATCTCCTGAAGTAGTACAAAAGAAGAGAAACACAAATTAGTTAATCTATAATACTGGAGACATGAAATTAGAAACAGAAGACCCCAGAAAGAAAGAAAAAGAAAAGAGGATGATGGATGGTGAGAAGGAAGTTGGGAGGAAGAGGGAGATCACAACGAATAGGAAAACGGGTTCATTGGGACCTCTGGGTCTTCAGGGGTTCTGCTGCCCTCAGCTTATCTTCTCACCTGTCTTTATACCAAGGGCCTGACATAGAGGGTTCCCTCTGCAGGACACATCACCGACCAGAGCAGTTGATGCCCCGGGGAACAAGTGCAGGCCAAGTACCTAGACAGGAGACAACTCCTAGGAGGAGAACCAGGTGTACTGACACCACATGGGAGTGTAAGGCAGGTAATGGTAATGGGACAGACTAGGATTGGAAACATGCCTCATTGGGGCACCTGGGTTGCTCCGTGATTGAGCATCTGCCTTCGGCTCAAGGCATGATCTTGGAATCCCGGGTTCGAGTCCCACATTGGGCTCCCCATGGGAAACATGCTTCTCCCTCTGCCTGTGTCTCTGACTCTCTGTGTTTCTCATGAATAAATGAATAAAATCTTTAAATAAAAAGAAAAGAAAACATGCCTAATCAATAGCCTTTCAAAGGCCCTGGCCTTTGAACCCATGGCCCTGTGTGTCTCCACAGAGATGGTTTCTATCTGCTTGACACCTGCTAGCTCCTCCATTCCTGCAGTGAATACCAGAACTAGTTGTTACTATGACACTCATTTTGAAGATTAGGAAACAGGGGCACAGGGATTAAGTAAATTACGTAGAGATGGAGGGAGGCAGAACCAGATAGGAACTCAAGCAGCCCACCTCCAGACGAGAAATTACCCATGTTGACATGATGAGAAGCAGAGCAATTGAAAGAAAGAGCACACAGATGGGAGGGTGTGTGGCATTCATGCAGGTAGAGCAGAACATCAGCCTGAGAGTTTCCTCAGAGAGCAGAATGGAGAAGAGACCTGAAAACATGAACGGAAAAGTCATGAGCTAAGGAGGAAAGAATTAAACATGTCCAACATCCCCACAAGATAAATCCAAAAAGAGAGGAAAGAATTGCAGAAAATTTGTTCAAAACAGAGATGAAAGATCCCATGTTGCAAGGATTCAGAGGAGATCGAACAGGCTGAGTGAGGAAAACCCAAACTAGGGCACATTGCAGGGACATGTGAAAATATCAAAGAAATATATTCTATTAGCAGCAAGAGAAAAAGAGCATATTGTCTACAAAGGAACAACAAGCAAAGTCACCATGGTCCTCGACAACAACACAAGACACACGAAGATATAGACTCAGATTTTTAAATGAATGAAGAGACTTAAAAAACCTTTGAACCTATCATTGTATGTTCAATTCAACCATTATTTATATGAGAGAGCAAATTAAAATATCCTCCAGCACACAAAATCTCAGTGGCTTAGGTACAGAAAGATCTACCTTGAAATCTTACCTAGAGGAGGGACCCCTGGGTGGCACAGTGGTTGAGGTCTGCCTTCGGCTTAGGGCGTGATCCCAAGGTCCTGGGATCAAGTCCCAGATCAGGCTCCCTGCGGGGAGCCTACCTCTCCCTCTGCCTGTGTCTCTGCCTCTCTCTCTCATGAGTAAAGAAATAAAATCTTAAAAAAATAAAATAAAATCTTAAAAAGTAAGACCAAAAGCAAAGGGGAACATAAATCACACTCACCCAGAACTAGATTTACAAAATTCTTCATAAAGTGGCGATGGGACAAGCAGAGGGAAAAGCTGTTAAAAAAGGACATCAAAATACCTCAAGAGTATTGGAATGTTTGTCAGAGGACAGGAATGTTTAAATTTCTTAAGACATCAGTGTTCCTCAAGTTGATCTATAGATTCACTGCAACACTATTGAAATCCCAGAAGACCCTCTTTAAGGAAATAAGCTGGTTTTAAAATCTAGATGGAAATGTAAAGAATGCAGTGTAATGAGAACAATCTTGAAAAACAAAAGCGAAAGTGAAGAATGAACACTGTGTGCTTTCAAGACATGTGATAAAACCACAGACAGCTTGATATTGGCATGAGGATAGGCAACTAGATCAATGGACAAGGTAGACCGAAGCAGACATTCACATACATTGTCATGTTGTTGGAACAGTAAGTAGCCATCTAGAAAAACATGAAGCTACTTGCATCCCATCTCATTCTGTCACCAAACATCAATCAACCTAAATGTGAAATTAAAGCCCATAACATCTCTAAGAAAACATATAACAGAATATTTTCACAATATTAAGGTAGCCATAGATCTCCGGGACAGGACAGGAAAGTAGAATCCACCAAAACTAAGACTAATTACTTCAATTTCATCAGAATTAAAAATTTCTGCTGATCCAAGGAGATCATTAAAACAGTAAATCAGTATATCACAATTTTGGAAAAAATATTGGTAGTACATGTATATGAGTTTACATAAAAATTTTGGAAGTTCAACCATAAAGACAGTCCAATTTTTTTTAATTGAGCATTAAACATGAGTATAAAAAAACAGTCACAGGAATGACTAATAAACCCATGCAAAGATGGTGATATCATTAGTCATCAAGGCAATGACGATGGAAATCATGATAAGATACCATCTCACACTTACTGAGATGGGGTAAGAGAACAGAGAGTCCACATGTTGGAGTGGAAGTGGAGCTACTGGCTGTCCTGTGCACTCCCAGGGGAAATGTGAAATGGCAAACACTTTGGGGGACTGTTTGCCCATTTCTTAAAAAATTATACTTGTGTGTACTCCATGACCCACAGTTCCACTGGTGGGTATTTACTCAGAAGAGATGAAAACTTATGACCATAAAAAAGACCATACAGGAATGTTTATAGCAGCTTTATTCATGATAACTCAAACTAGAAGCAACCAAAATGTCCATCGAAAGAAAAATGGGATTTTAAGAATCATGGTATATTCATATGTTCATAGGGTGGAGTGCTCTTTAGCAGTAGAAGGGAATAAAACACAGATCATTGCAAATATGAATGATCTCAAAACAATTATAGCAGGCAACAGAAGTCACACACTAAAGACCTGAGGGATGTCTTTAATCAGGAGTACGAGCATAAGCAAAGGCATCTAAGGAGTCAAAACACCGTCCTCTCTAGGGGACAGCAGAGACTGGCTGAGGGCATCTTGGAGGTTTCTAGAGTAAAGCTGATGTTCTTACATGATGTGGTGGTTACAGAGGCGGGTGCAGTTGCCAGGACTCATCAAACTAAAGACTTAAGCTTATGCATTTTATTGTAAGTTAACTTTACCTCAACTCAGACATAGCAATAAAAGTTAATAAACATAATTATGGGTTTCTAATTTTAGGAAACCACTATAAGAGTGAAAAATAAAATCTATAATGCTAACTTGTAATTTAAACCTGGTCCATCCAATAAAGGACATGAAAGAAGAATAAAAAATAAACAAGTATAGTAAATTGAAAACATGAGTTGAGGGTAGATATAAATCCTAATATAACCATAATTGCAATCAATGAAAGGGTGTGAAACTCAGCAAAAGAGAAACCAAGAAATCCAGATTAGATTTTGAAAAATAATATTCCTTTTTCTTCCAAAAGAATCATGAAAAGTTAAATAGAGGAATAGAAAAATACAGACCAGGGAAATGTTACCCATAAAAAAGCTGTAATGACAATTTTAATATTCAACTAAACAAATATCTGGACAATATTATCTTAAGGGAAAATGCAGAATGTTCTACTAGGAAAAGTAGCATATAACCATCATGAACCAATACATCCTTAACAATATATACTCAAAATATGCAAAATGACTGGCAAATTGAGGGAATAAATTGATATATAAATAATAGCAGTTGGAGATTTTACACCTGAATGAGACAAAAATAGAGATAGAGAGGCTACGTGGATAACGTAATTAGTAAGCTCAAGTGAATTTGTCTGTTGCTCTGAGCCTAGCAAAGAGAAGCACAGCTTTCCTGGTTACTCAGTGCCTGCCCATTGCTGTCACTTCCCCATCTGCAATGACAGAAGTATAAAAATTGAAAGCATTCAAAAACTTTTAAATAGTTTGGTACTGCTGAAACATCCAATTACATGATCATTTTTCTCATGTCTTCATTACATCAAATTTTGAAAAATAATGGTTTGTGACAGAGCGGAAATTAATAAAACAAATAAACAAACAAACAAACAAAATACAAAACAAAAGCCCCTCATCCTTCAGCATCGAATGCCTGAGGAACCCTGGTTCTGAGTGAGCAGAGAAAAACCACAGACTGGAATATGGGTTAGACTCCAAATGAGAAGCCCGTGTCATAAACTACACTCTCCCACTACAGTGACTAAGACCCAAAATTAATTAGGAAGCACAGCCCCAAAATTCCTTTTATTTTAGAATCCCAACATTACGTATTTTGCTAAAATGGGAAGTATAAAGGAAATTGTGAAATATACAGGAATGGACGACATGAAAACACTGTATTTTAAAATGTGTGGACATATCTAGGATAGTATGTAAAGTTTATATGTTCCAATACATTTTCATTAGCAGGACAGATTGGAAACAAATGATCTAATCAAAGGGAAAATAGGTTGAATTTATTACACTAAATATGGATTGATTTTAATGAAAAACACATGGACAAAGTTAGAAACAGATAACGGATTGAGATAATATATTTGCAACATCTAAAACCAACAAGGGACCGTACTATCTAGAATATGCAAGAAATGTCTATAAATCAAACAGAAAAAAACACAATGGACAGGGAGGCAGAGAACGTGAAGAGGCCCTTCACAAGAAGAGGAACCCTGAAAAGCTAAAAAGATAAGAAGATGACCAGGTTCTTCAATAATTGGAAAGCCGGAAGTTAGAGCCACAAGCTCTCACTCTGCAGCCAGCAGACTAGCCAGGACCCGCAAGCTGGATTTATAGGTGTGGGCAGGTCCGCAACACAAAGACAACGCCTTGCCCTAAGGTAGCCCCTGGGGTTCCCACCCTGTTTTGAAGAACAGACACGCACCACCGGGTTAAATCCTAGACACATATGCTGCTCACCCCTGCCCAGCAATTCCGTTCTTGGGAACAGCACAAAGAAAACCTGAGACTCGCAAGAATGTCCCCCACAGCCTCCTTTGTGGTGACCGGGAGTCAGAGGGATTCTGAATCTTGATGTTTTGGGGAAAGATGAGTAAAATGTTGGCGTTGTGCACCTTGGAACAGTAGGCAGGCAGCAGTCAGTAGCCACCAACTACCAGAACATTCCGTAACACGAATAGATCTCTGAAGGGGAGGGAGAAGGGAAAGAGAAAAGAACAGAATGAGATTTCTAGCATTTTACCATTAATATCTTGGTTTAAAAATTTATTGTAGTAAAATAAATAAAATAAAATGTATGATTTTAACCAATCATGTGTTGCTCTGGGGCATTGAGTATGTTCACAAAGTTGTACAACTATCACTGCCACGTCAAGAACTTTCCCACCTTCCCAAAGGAGCTCTATACACATTCAACCCTACCTGCATGTCCCACTTCCTCCAGAACCTGGAAACCCCCATGCTACTTCTTGTCTCCCAGAATTTAGTATCTGGGTGCCCGTGCAAGGGGCATCATGCAGTGTTTATTCTTCTGTGATTGGCCTATTTCACTGAACCCAATATCTTCAAGGTCATCCATATTGTAGCGTGCAGTTTCCTTACCTTTTAAGGTTGAATGGTAATCTTCTGTTGTGAGAAGATTTGTGTTTATCCATTCACTTGTCCCCAGACATTTGGGTTGTTTTCACCTTCAGGCTATTGTGAGTAATGCTGTTATGTTATGATCATAGATCTGCAAATATCTGCTGGCGTCCTTCTTTCAAATCTGGTGTGTATGTAGCCCAGAAACAGAATTATTAGATACCCTGATAATTGATGCCACCATCAACAGTTGGAATCACCATACTGTTTTCCACAGGGGCTCCACCATCTGACATTCCCACCAGCAATGCAATTAGCAGCACTTATCAAAATACAGGCACACAAGGCGACAAGACTGACCTTTATGAGGCCACGGGCCGGGCCAATCGAATGGCACACGGCTCACCCGCTGCATGGGTATGGGGTGAGGGGTATGAGCAGTGAGAGTGGACCTAAGGGGAAAAGTAGTAAGTAAGGAGGGAAAGTGTTCCCCAGACAAGTGAAGTGATGCATCAGGAACGAAGGGTCTGGGGGACCCCATTCTCTGCAACTTCCAGGGCTCCCCAACCAGAACTGGTTCTCTTCTTGTTTCAAACACCTGGAGCTCCTCCTCTCTCTACCTCTGGCAGAAACAATACTTAGGGTCACAAATTACTGAATGACTGCCTGTATAACTTTCCATTACCTCCTTGGCATTTCTTGGCGAAATTGGCTAGAGTCACGCTAGGCAGGTATGGAATATACCTTCCCAACCGAGCTGCCAGGGCGCACATGCCCCTGGGAGGACTCTATCAGCTCTAGCACCTGCACATCCCGGGCTCTCTGTCTGTGCAACTGGCCCCAGGAGCACCCTGCTCGGACCGTGGCAGTGAGGGGCGCCTCAGTATTCCCACAAGAGTCTACGAAGCCTCTAGAAAAATAGCCAAAATGCTTATTATCTGCTCTTGCTTGGAAATTTCCATGGGTTCCATGCTCACGACCAGGGGACAAAAGCCCGGGAGCGGTTGGGGGAGGGCGGGAATGGTAGAAGCCAACCACGCACCACTACAATTTTGAATGAAATAATGGTATTTGGCAGCACCACTCTCTTCTCAAATCCTAACCCACCCCTGTTTCATGGAGATATGGTGTTTGGAGGAGACGGGAAAGCATTTACGAGGAGGGCTGGTGAAACTCATAATTTGTTTATGTGGAAATTTTTTCCAGAATGGTGCACTGGGGAAACATCTCCAAAATGAAATAGTAAAGGGGCTAAACCAGCCCGTTGGTCTCTTCTCCGACCGCAGATGCACGTCAATCACAGATTGCTGCCCTTTATAAGGCTGCTCTGGAGTCAGCGGGAGGTGGCCCGGTGCCAGGAGAAGGCAAACTCTTGTCACCATGTCCCCCCACCGCACCCAGCTGCCGTGGACACCTCAAGGCCCACTGGTGGGCAGGCGGGCTGCAGGGAGCACCGTCAGCCCCCTGCAGGGGAGGAGCGGTGCTCTTGGAGTGTCATGGTAGGCTCGGATCGGGGATGCCTGGGGCCAGAGCTCTGCAAGGTTGCCCACCCCTGCTGAGCAAAGGAGGGAAAGCCATCCGTTCCCTCCCACATGGGAGGAAGAGGGGTCGGTATCGGGCATGGGAGGGGAGCACAGGTACAGGGCCACTTTTTCCTTTTCCCCTGCCTTTGCTTTGGGGCATCTGCAGTGACAGAAGGCCCAGTGGGTGCACACCAGGTGTCCTGGGAATAAGAGAGTCCAGGGGCATGCAGCCACCCTGGGAGCAGCTCGGGGCTGGCACCTGCAACTCATTCCAGGCACCATAGCAGGAGAGAGACTCTGCGGGGTCCAGGCCAGCATGAGAATCCCTCTAGGGCTGAGGGGCCTGAGCTGGCCAGGGCACCTGAACCAATGAGTCACAGTGGCAGAGCAAGCAAAATGCACCAGGGACTGACGTAACTGGACATGGGGCTGTAGTTTGTGTAGAAGGAGTCATGTGTCCAGTCCTTTCTCTCCCGCCTTATCTTTCCAATAAACAAAACAAACACCTCATGAGATGCTATTAGTGATAGAATGTACTCTTTTACATGTAGTCAGTTTCCATTAATAAAATGCTAAGGAGAGCAGGATCTCCCAACTATCGGATTAACCTGTCAGTTGAGGATTAAGCAGAAACTATCTTTATATTAATCTTATTGCTGGAAACCTTTCTAAAACATATCAGTTCCATTTTCTTGCCTCTCTAGGCAATGATGTTTGAGATGGCTCCATGTGTTCACTTGTTCGCTAAAAGCCCATTTGAGTATCTACCGCATGGGAGGTGTCTGAGAGCACTGAAGGCAGGAAAAGACACCACCTTTTTTTACCTCACAAAGCTGGAGTTCATCCCCAACCTTGTGGACAGTCTCTTCTCAGCGGAAGAACCCGGTTCCTTCACAGTTGATGTTGGGTCCATATGCTGGATTTTATCCCTTTGATTTTATTTGATTATGTATTTTACTGGATTTCACCTCCTCTCCCCCCTCCTCAATTTCCCTGCTGATCTAACACCCTCCCTTTCCCCTCTCCTCAATCTGGGAGTTCTATTTGTCTTTCCTTAAGCTTAACTGTGCCTTCCTCACACTCAATCAAACACATGTTTCTTCACGATGTGACAATGAGAAAACCACTCACCACATCAGGTTATTTTATCTTCCCCACCCCCACCCCCTCCACTCCAGGCCTGACTCACATGAAATATTAGGTTGACATGTTTGGAATGGTTTTACTTCAGCACCACCCGCCTTCTGCCCTAAGATGTTCTCCTGGGAACGTAATTACTCCTGGATTTGCCCAGAGGATTTAGTAGATTTTATTTTAGATCACTCTAAGCATTTCCCCTGGATGTATGTCTCTTCTATTTCAAGAAACATAACTTTGCGTAAATTACATGTTCCCAGGTAGTATATAATCAGGGAGAGAGAGGCCCTTTGGGTTCAGCATAAAGCAGTCCTGGCTATTTCTGCCCCTCCCACTCCTGACCCAGGTACACTGTGTTCTTTTCAAAGTCTGTGCCCAGGCCAACTCCTAGTCTGTGTATTCTCAAACATACATATCTATCTGTAATAACTTTCACCTTGTTGAGTCAGTAATAGCGTGGCTGGGTATAGAAATCCTGGTGTGCGGTTCTTGTCCTGAGCCCTATGTAACTGATTTTACTACAACTTGCAGTGTTAACTGTGCTTTACTTGTACTGTTAATACTTAAGAAAACTAATAACAACCTATGCCTTTATTTTGTTAATAACTTCATGTTTGTGCCTGAAAGCTTGGTCAATTTTTTTTTCTTTCATTCTTGTGTATTAGTTGGTTAGCCATTTCAATCTACCAATGGGGTGTCTCTCTAGTTCAGAAATTCTCATCTATTTTTTTCTTAATTATTTTTTGCCATATATCCCTTTTCTGCCTCTGGAACACCAATCATGTTATAATAGATCTCTCAGATCCTTCCTGCAATTCTCTGACACCCTCCCCTTTTGTGTCCTATCTCTTGGTGTTTTGGCTCTTCATTTTATAGGCCACTCATTTCTGGTGTCACAGTGTCAACCTTTTCTTCAATTTATTTCCTGATTTGTTGTTTTTTGTTTTGTTCTGTTCTTTGGTTTAGGTCCATGTCCCTGAAAAGAAAAAATCAGGGAATAGATATATTCATTGCTCTGACTGTTGGCCTGTCCACTGAAATTTCTTTGGCTCAGGGGTGATGGACAAATTGGCCTGGGATCTGAAAGTGGAGGAAAAGACAGATTCTTTTCTGTAGAAAAGACAGGCCTTTTCTTAGAATCTCTACAAAGATCGAGATGAAAGCTTAAAAGCATAGTGGGCTAAATAAAAACTAAAAGAAACCAGAAAAAATCCTTTATAGCAATACAATACACACACACACACACACACACACACACACACACAATGTAAGTCAGGGCAGAAGTCAGACTACTAGAAACAACGTGGAATTGGGGATTTTGTATAGAGATCTGATTTGCTGTCCTTGTAGAAGCTGCTAAAACATTCTTAGGCATCTGGTACTGAAAGCAAGGTCCCATGCCAGGAGGCTAGATTGGAAGATGGATGTAAAGAGGGGGAGCAGGGTCAGAGGACTGAACCTCTAGGAACCCATGAGAAAGGAGCTTGAACCCACATCCAACTTCCTCTGGAATCTGTGAGGCCTCCAACCTGGGTCACTTGTCTTCCTTAGAGAACATGCACCCCCAAACGATCCATACCATGGCCACGGCCCCATGGCAGTTCCTTCAGAGCTCAGGCAGGCCAGATGCTGGCTCTTTTATGCCCACCACTACACACAGCACATACCATGTTGTGTCCTCTATGAGACATAGCACAAAGACCAGAACTGAGGGGCCAAGTAGGTGGGGACTCAGGCTCCACTGTTATTTGGAGCATGGTGACAGTGTTGTAGGTGGCAGCCCATTCTTGGCAGCAGCCCCTAACCCATCTTCCAACAAGACCAGTCCTCTCCACATTGTACCAGAAATCATCCATTTCTTGGGAAGGAAATGTTACATTTCAAGAGTGACCTGTACGCAAAGTCATAGAAAAGTCATGCAAAAAGTATTTACAAGCTAGGAGTAGCTAAGCCCCAGGACTAAAACGGGAGTGTTGAGAGTCAGAGACCCATTTAGTTGAGAGCCACTTGTTTCAGGAAGCACAGTGTTCCGACATCACACTTGCTGCTGGAAGTAGAAAGAACAGAGGCGCTAGGATTAGTGTTTACATTCAAACTGGGGGGGAGTGTCTGGGGTGAGTCCTTCCCTGTTCACCAAGGCTTAGGCTAACCCAGACCCAGGCCACACTCACTTGATGGGTTTAACAGGCTTTACACCAAGTGCAGCTTATATTGAATTTCTTTGTTTCTTGTTTTGAAGGTCCCTGAAGACAAGGCAACTACAAAGCAGCCCTGAATAACAGGAATGTTGGAGCAGATGCTATTTGGGCATTTCCACATAATAAAGACTTCTAATAATCCCCAATGCCCAATTATCCTAACAGTCCCACCAAAGTTTTCGCTCAGTGCATGATAAATGCAGACAATATCGACTTGAATAAAACCACAATTATTTAGGACATGGGTGATGCCAATCAAAGGAGACATGCAAACAATTGACAACCACATTTTTTGGACCAAGATTAGCCAATAAACCAGCTTTGTACTGACATAGAACCAATTAGTACAGTAGTAACCACCTGATAGGGGAGATGTACTCCGAGGAAAATAATATTTTCTGTATTTCTAGATCAAAACTATCATCATGATGGTTAATGGTGGGCGTTACCTGACCACATACAGTGTTTCTATCCCTTGCCCTAGTCAGAAGGTGGTGATGTAGGGTCTGGGGAAAGATGTTGTCTTCCTGAAGTACTTTTATTTGTTAGAGTAGAGAGGTCCTGGACAATTGCAGAAGAGGTAAGAAATGGTAGGCACATCACCTATTTGCTCTTTTTCTTTTATAGTGAAAGTGCAAGCAGAACAATCCACAAATGCAGCCTCTGATAAATTCCAGCTCGAAAATGTTTCTACCTGAAACAAAAATCTCATTTTCTCTACTGCATTTCCTACTCCTTACACTTAGCTCCATGCTTTGATGATACTAGGAGGTTAAGATTAATCAGAAGCACTTGCAAGGCCAGGCCAAACCGTTTCGATATTCTCATAACAAAAGCACACAAATATCTTCCCCTGTATACAAATAATACATATTTAAAAAGGAGGCAAATAACATTTGGTGTCAAAAACCCACGTCTGATGGTTGACATCTAGCTACATGTGAGCTCTAATCCCTTCTGAGAGACACGTAAAAGAATTTAAAAGAGAAATCAGAAATTAATAACCCTCCCCTCCACCACCCAGATAAAAGAAACAGGAGAGCAAGGGGAGCATGGTGAACGACACACGCAATGCCCCTGGGGATTCAGCTTCCAGGAAACGCTGGGAGGTAACACAGGTGTAAGGAGACATGGATACAGCTTTGGAGGAAGAGGCCACATCTCCTAGCAGTGGCTTGCCACCCTCAGGATGTTCACCCTGGGTGGCACGCAATCCACAGACATACCCAGGGCCACTCTCTGTGGCCTTCCTCTACCTTTTGGGTGCCACGGATGACTCTTTCAGCAGAGGATCAGCAGCCCCCGCAGCCCCTATGCCCCACCCACTACTTGGATCATTTAGGGTGATCATAATGAGAGTACTTGAACCTCAAGCTCAGCTGCCTTTGCCTTCTTATTGCATGGGGGCAGAATGACTTTCAGCAGATGAGGCCTCTGTCAGTTTGGGCAATCTGCTTCAAATACATTTCTCTTTTCAATTTAAACATGTTTTTTATAGTATATTTCAAACATACCAAAAATAACACTCTTGTGTCCATTATCAAAATTTAATGTTAATATTTTGTCATGTTAGATCCAAATGACAGTTTTTAAAAGACATAAAGCCTCATGAAAATCATTTGTTGGAGCCACACAGATTTCTAGAAACCTCTGTAAGTGAGATGAGTTCCTTTATGTGGCCAGCAGCACTTTGAGATGGCAGGGTCACCAAGAACCTGCTCTTCCTCTCTGTCACCCCCTAGTTTTTAATGAATAGTATTTACATGAATAGTGGTCACCTCTTGATGTCATCTTATAGTGAGGTTCTTGTGTTGGACAAGCTAACCCACAAACCCAGACATAGTTCCAGTGAAAGGAGTCACCCCAGACTGAACATGCCCAACTAAATGCTGCATTTCCCAGGTCCCAAAAGGTTGCCATGAAGGAGGCAGTTGAGTCTTATAAAAGCCTCATTTGATACTCAACACAAAATGTCACTGGTAAAAGTAATGACAACCTGACCTTGGAAGTCACAAAACAGAAACAGGACCTAGAGACAACACTACGCAACACTACGCACTACAGACCAAAGGCTGGTCCATGAGAGGAAGCGACTTGCATTTGGGGAGACCAGGTACCATGATCCAGACACAAAGAAAAAAAATGAAGTAACCAACATAATAAAATCCACAACTACTGACGCCTGGGTGGCTCAGTGGTTGAGCATCTGCCTTTGGCCCAGAGCATGATCCCAGAGTCCAGGGATTGAGTCCCACATTGGGCTTCCTGCATGGAGCCTGCTTCTCCCTCTGCCTGTGTTTCTGCCATTCTCTCTCTCTCTGTCTCTCATGAATAAATAAATAAAACCTTTAAAAAATTTTTTCACAAAGTCCTCAGACGATCAAATCACCAAAACATAACAATTAATTTAATAAGGAAAATAAGAGTATAAAAGTATGACAAAAGAGCGAGAGACTTTCAAAATAGCCACACAACTGGATAGACTGTAAGAGAAGTATGTAGAAGCATGCAGTTATTACATGTACATATGCAAACATGTAATTATGTAATTATTAAGAGAAGAAAAACCAATAGATGTTTAATTATTACATGTTATACAAATATTAGAGACACTTCAAAGGAGAGCTGAACTGAACAAGTTATCTAAAGAAAGTATGGATAATATAGCAGAGATAAACAACAAGATACATAATTAAAGCAAAGGTTAGAGACATAAACTATAGAGTAGGAAGATCTAATATACCTCTATCTGGCACTAGAAGAATAAAATAATAATGAGGAAGAAATAATATTTGGGAAGATAATGACTGGCCATTTTCCAGAGAAGGTAAAAGACAAACATGATTATATTAAGGAGGCCTGATAAATCCCACAAATGATAAATAAAATCCACACTAGATACCCCATGGAGACTTTGCAGAACACCAAAGACAAAGAAGAGAGCTTCAATACAACGAGAACTAAAAAAGAACTCATAACCTAATATTGAATGCCCCAGGATACTATTTTTCAAGAAAGTGGGCAAATAAAGACATTTACCTACTATCAGATGCCAAGTGAAGACAGAAGACAAAGTGTCTGTGAAGGAAAGTCATTGGAATGAAACCTGAGTTCTCAAAAACAACAATGGAAAGCAAACATGATGGATTATTTTCAAAGTAGTGAAAGTTTCTGCCAACCTAGAGTCGACTTCCAGGAGTCCCTGTCTTAAAGAAGAGGACAGTAGAAAATTATTTTCCCAAAAAACCTATAATGAGAGAGGGTTTACTACAGTTGGGAAAAAAGAATTTGAATGGAATATCTGGGATGCAAGCAGGCATGGAAAATGGTAAACATGATGAATCAAAGCAAATGGTGTCTTTATGAAATGAGGATAACAAGGTCTAGCCTATATTAAGAAAGAAAATACAGAATTAAAATATCAGAACATATAAAATGCTAGAATATATGACTCAAGAGGGAGGTAATTAACCCTAAAGAATGCTAAGTCTCTTATGTTGTCTAGAAAGACAAGAAAGATGTGTGTAGTTAAGCTAATGTAATGTTAAAAATTCTTAAAGTTAAAAATGCTTAAATCCTGTGGGAACCACTAGAAGAATTTAAATAAAGTATACAACTTTAGTAACCAAGTTAAAAGTTAAAGTCAAGTTAAAAGTTCTTAAATCCTGTCAATCCAAATAAAGTACACGGCCTCCAAACTTGTTGAGGACAAAAATAGGAGAAAAAGAATTTAAAGAAAGAAATAAAGGGGCAAATGATAAAGAATAAATATCACATGGCAGAAATAAATCCAAATGTATATGAAATCATTAAAAAATATGACCCTCTAGGGGTGCCTGAGTAGTCCGTTGGTTAAGCATCTGACTCTTGATCTCAGAATCATGAGAATAAGCCCCATCAGGCTCCATACTTAGCACGGAGTCTGCTCCCTCTGCCTCTACCCCTCGCTCCACTCATGCACACTCTAAATACACACACACACACACACACACACACACCTAAAATCTTTTTTAAAAAAATCACCCTCTTGCTTAAAAACAGATTGTCAGATTAGCTAAAATGCAATTCATCAATATGCTCTTAAAAATATACATTAAAAAAAAAAGAAAGAAAGAAAAGGAAAGCTTCCAGAAAGTTTGGAATTAAAACACAAAAAAAGAAGGAAATGGCCAGAGACTGATCTAAATCAAGCAGATGTGGCCATGTTAACATAAAGCAAAATAGATGTAAAGGAGAGAGGCAGTATTAGTGAATAATTCATTAGTGGGTATTGAAACCATTTAAGTTCTCAAGAATATACATGAATTTTAACCTCCTATAAATGTAATAGTATGGCTCCAAAAGAAAAAGAAAAGAAAAAGAAAGAAGAGGAAGAAAGGAGGAGAAGAAGAAGAAGAAGAAGAAGAAGAAGAAGAAGAAGAAGAAGAAAAAGAAGGAAAAGAAGAAGAAAAAGAAGAAGAAAAAGAAAAGAAAGAAAGAAAGAGAAAAGAAAAAGAAAAGAAAGAAAGAAAGAGAAAAGAAAAAGAAAAAAAAGAAAGAAAGAGAAAAGGAAAAGAAAGAAGAAGAAAGAAAGAAAGAAAGAAAGAAAGAAAAGAAAGAAAGAAAGAAGAAAGAAAGAAAGAAGAAAGAAAGAAAAGAGAGAAAGAAAGAAAGAAAGAAAGAAAGAAAGAAAGAAAGAAAGAAAGAAAGAAAGAAAAATTTAAATACAGCAAGTTGAAATATCTCCCATCCTGGTAAGAGATTACAATATACCTCTCCCAGAAATTGGAAGATCAAATTGAAACTGACCCCAAAGTTTCAGTATGGCTACAATTTGAACAGAAAACAGGCATGATGGATAAAACCTGAGCAAGTAATAGGCTGGAAAGCAAATCTGAAAAATCTCTAAAGATCTTATCATACAAAGGCTAGTTCTGGGGGATAAAGTTGTGGTGTTGGGACTTTTTTCTACCAGATAACAGGATTCAGCCACAGCAGTGAATGTGTGTGGAACGAGCCATAAAGTTAAAACTTAAAAAAAAAAAAAAAAAAAAAAAAAAAAAAAAGCTTAAAAGAGGCGAATATCTTTCTGACGTTAGTGTAGAAAAAGATTTTTAAGAAAGAAAAAAAATTGATACAACTGACACTTAATGAGAAGCTATAGATCAGGCTGTATTAGAATTAAGAACTTCCAAAAAGGTCTGTGCAGAAAGGAGGGGGAATGTGCCAGTTCCATACTCAACAGTAGAGAAGCAGAAATTAAACATCAATTTATACAACCATCGGGTTGGAGTAAGTACCACATCCACCAGTAGCAAGTGTTGGCAGGAACCGCAGCAACCCGGGAAACTCGCACGGCTGATTTGGCCGCAGCAACACTCAGCAAAACGGGCTGGCGCGCATCACCCAGCATGTTCCCTGGCAGACGTGAGTGCTCCTGGGAAACCCTCCTGTCTCCTCAGGGCACAGGTACTAGAAGGTTTCTAGAAGTGGTAACAAAACCTGGAAAAATGGGTGCCCTGCAGTATTCCTGGGGAGAAATTGCATAGCGAGGGGAAGTAAGCGAAGGCGGGGGCACGCCCACAGGGACTGGCATCTACAGCCATGACAACGGATGAGAAGGCGCATCGCCGTTGACTGCATTAAGTGGGATTGTTTGCACGGTGTTGAACGTGCACACACAAGCAGTATGGGGCTGAGGTTGCACCAGCCAGTCGTAGGACTGTAAGAGACAGGGGGATCGGAACCACAAAATGCAAGGAGGTGTGGGGATGCGGACAGGCTCAGGGAGGGAATCCAGCAACCATTAAGGGCGGCGTGCTTCTGTGTCTTAAACTGGGCTCAAAGTGTTTGTCTTACTCCCGTTCCTTTGCATTATGTTCATTCCTTTGTCCACGTGCTACCTTTCAGTGAAGAAAAAGGCTTCCCTTGTTATGGGTGTGATGCTCAACGCTGGGGAGGAAAGGGGGAAAAGAAGTCAAGTAATGACTACACATGGTTCCCCTCCTTACAATGTAATCCAGTCAGAAAAGCAAACTTTTGTCTGGAAGAATTTGAAGCTGAGTTTTGGGGAAGTAGCTCAGGTACAGGAGAAGCCCCCTGCGGGCTGGAGAAAGAGGAGCCACGGGCCACCTGTGCCCCAGCACAAGGTCCCTGTACCTGGGGGCCACTGGGGGAGAGAACTCTCCCTTCTGGCCCTGGCCTGCCTGGCAGGGCACACAGCCAGCCCTGGACCAATCCCCAGGTGCAACAAAGGAGGAAGGGTCAGGATTGAGAAGGGAAGGAGACATTTTTCCAGGCTTGCAAACCTCCTGACATTTTGTTAGGAAAGATTTCCCCCAGCACCTTGAGTGGGGTTGATGGCTGGGTTTTCAAAAGGCTCAAGGTTGCAAGGGGTGACTATTTATAGGGTGGATGTAACCGGTTTCAGCAAAGCCAAATGAGAGTATTGGTCTAATCTTCCTGCCCTGTATTTCCTCCTGTGACCTGAGGGCTACTGGTGGAAATCTATTAAAAGACTTCCTGATAATAAAAAAATAAAAAAATAAAAAGTTGACATTTCACTTGGTCAAAATTGAAACCCAGAGGGATAGCCTCCATTTTTGATGAGCTTGGTCTAACACAGTGTTGGCTTTGCAGCTGAGCTGCCCAGACTCCAGCCTCCACGGCCAGCAGGCCCCACCAGCCTGCCGAGCATCTCAGGGGGACCTGGGGGTGGCTGCAGACCCCCCAGCAAATGCCATTTAAGGGGGGCAGTGGATTAGCCGCTGGGATGCCCAGATGAGTGCACCTCTCCCCGGGCCCCGGGTCTCATCTCTCACTGTGTGTCCACATCACAGGCTGAGCCCACACCTGGGGTGAACCACTGGGGGTGCAGAGCAGCGTCTTCTCACTGCTGAAGAGGGTTGAACACCACCTTTCTTGTGCATTTCCTGTGGCTAAGCTGTCCCCCAAGCCAGTGAAGGAGCCAGTTACAGGAATGCACAGGGAGCCTCACGCAGCAAGGGCTCTGCACTTGGACATCTGTGCACAATGGCTTGCATTTGAGGCTGTGATTTTAACATTTTAAAGGGCCTGCCTCCTGCTCCTAGATAAACACTTTATACACATCATCTCATTTGGTCCTCACAGCAGCAGAGGGTGGGTACCAGTGGCCCATTTCACAGATGAGGAAACTGATATCCAGCAAGGTGCCACCCAGGAGGAGGCGGTGAGATATCCAGCAAGGTGCCACCCCAGCTGCCCGGCTCCAGATCCCCTCATACAGGTCTCCAGGCCAGTGCATACATTCCCTGTAACATCATCTCAGTTAAAAGGTCTCACTACCTCACACAAGAATTACTTTTGAAAAAAAAAAAAAAAAGAATTACTTTTGACTAGTCAAAACAAGACTCATATTAGGCATCATTGTTCCAAACATTACCAGTCATCTTGAATCAATTCCCCACAACATGCAATTAAAACCAGTGTCATTTATCAACCAGAGTGAGACTAGAACAACTCTGGTCTTGCCAAAATTAACTTGGAAAAAAATCACTGTTATAAAGACTCTTAAGACCATTTCTAAGCTTCTCAAGGTTGCCCAAACAAGAAAGGAAAATAAAATTAAGAGGGAAAACTAACATGAGCTCCCTGGAAGCATTAAAATGCAAAATAAGTCTCTTGCCCTCCGCCCCCTCCAAATGGGATGGTTGTTGACTCTTTCTTTATGTCAACAGACTTGGGTCCAATTAAAAAGCCATCAGCCAACCACCCAGGGAGCGACCAGAGCTCCCCCAGTTTGGGCAGGACCCTCCGTACCTTGGCCCGTAGAGAACCCAGGGCCTCAGGGAGCCATGCAGGACCATGGGGAGAGAGCATGTGCTTGTTCCAAACAAGTCCTGTACTTGGTTGCCTTTACTGGATCCATGCACTGGTCACTGACACAGCACTCAGCCCAGGTGCGAGAAGGGGTCTGTTTCCATCCTTAGGCAGAAGTGTGTATAGAAAAGCCCTAAAAAAGAAAAGAAAAGAAAAGCCCTGTCTGGGAATGCAGGGAGTTGGGGTCTTTAGGACAGCTGTCTGCCCGTGTGACCTTCAGGGACCCTCTCCATAGCTCCCTCAACAGACTCCTTCGTGGTGATGCCGAAATGTGGATGAAACCACTTCCCTCCTCTAAACACATTCCAAATATGATTCTCACCCTAAAGTCTCCTAACAGATTTTCCAGATGCTCGCAAGCAATTTGTTACAACCATTTGCCTGTGTTCTTACCAATCTTCACAATACCTACGGCATTCGTTTTTATCTACTCTCCCATTTTACGGGTTAGGGAACTGAGGCTTGAAGCCATGAGAGACTAGGCTCCCAGCTGCTGAGCGGTGTGGCCAGAACATGCAGCCCAAGCCCCGTTGGCTCCTGAGCCTGCTCCATCACCCCATCCGCAAAACTGTTCAAACACTTTGGTAAAAGCTGCACCATAGCAATTGGCTCAAATGTATTTTAAAGGCTTTCTAAATACAAATTGCTTGACTATAATATCCTAGAGTCAGCTGGTTCTTGTTTCACATTCCTCTTCATGAAGAGAACAGACTCACAAAGAACCAAAGCCATGGACTGCCCTCATATCTGGAAACACTTGAAAGTACGAGATGTTTCAGATCGCTCAGCCCTCCCTCTGATAGATTAAGTGATCAGGAAAGAGGGCAGCGTCTGCTCTGGGAGACACTCAGCAACTGCTGCAAGAAGAATCCCCTCTGACAGGCGGGCTGCATGTGCCTGTGTCCCATGGGCTCCCACCACCGTGCCTCAGACAAATGGGGCTAGGACACAAGGAAAGGGCACTAGTCAGCTGCTGCTCAGGTCCTGAGGAAATTGTGTCTACATGCCTCTCTAAGAAAAACGAAAGACCACATGCTTCACCGCACCATGCTAGCAGGGTCAGATAAAGTCTTATCCGTGGATTAGCTGGTTCCCCTCACATGATAGTCAGAAAGTATACTCCACCTGTGTTGTGTTCAGTCTTAAAGTATCATTTTTTAGAAGCAACAAAATGAAGAACTTCACATTTAAAGCAATCAACTAACTCCATGAAAAAATTGCACATCCTTTTTCCTATAACGAGCAGTTTGGGAGCATAATCTCCATTCATGCCCCTGATCATTTATAGGCAGAGATCACAGAATCAGAAGAAAATACATCCAATAGAGATAGGTAAGTAGGCAATGACTCCCTGTGAGCAATCTTCCCTCCTTCCAGGAAAAAATATGAATTTAGTGGATATCTTAAATTTTTGTCCCATTGCAAATATCTGTGACATCAATAAAATTGGTCATTACCAGGGGTCTGTCCTGCTTCCTGGAGTTATTTCTGGGAATGAGCCAACTGAGATCCCTAAGGTAAACGAATATTTGAATGGATGGACTGAATGAATGAAAAGAAGACTATGGGTGAAGAAAGAAGCAAAGAAGGAAGGATGGGGCAGGATGACTAGCAGATGGTCATAAATATCAGTAGAAAAGAGGATTGTTGGGGAGTAAGATGAAATCGAATACCTGATGCATCCTACTTGCTAGCTTGAGTGATTCGCCTTCATTAAAATGTACACGATTACTAACATTCTCACAACCCAAAAAACTCATTTGTCAAATTCAGTTTTCTTATAAAGCATCTGTTGGACGTGAATCACTTGTGACAAATATGCTAAAAGAGATCTGGTTCTGATTTTGTTTATCATAATATGTTATGAAAAATGAGAAAATATATCATACAATGCCTTTATTTGTCCATCCAGTAATTTGTTTTTAGTGCCCCGACTGAGCTGGGCACAGTTCTAGGGTTGGGAGGTGGCCCAGGGCACAGGTGGACGGAATGGGGAAGCCATCAGGCTTGTGAACGTGTCCTCCACTGACTGGCGCTTTGGCCAGAATGCAGCTCTCACAAGCCTGTAAAGAATGTCACTTTGTACACAACGCTCTGCTTGCACATACATCTCTGTGTACCTATTGGATTTTCTTTTTTAAATGAAATTCATGGAACAATACTTATTTAAACCAAGGGAATCCAGGTCTACTTGGGAAGATAAGCAGGAGCCTCTGTGGTTCATGGTCTCAGGATTTTAGGTCTGGAGCCCTCACATTTTATCTGACTGCGGGGTAGCCTTTACTGGACTGAGCCCGCTCTTCCTCACTCATGCAGCTCCTGTGATCAGTGGCCAGGTGAAAGGCACAGTTCACACATGGGAGGGAGAACCTGCCTCACTGGGATTATTTGAACCGTGTCCCCTCTGTCAGTGTGTACACAGGCATTCACATGCTTTCAATCTCCTCCGCATTCAGAATGAAACTACAACTCTGCAAAGACAGTTCTTGACCAGAATACATGTCGAACTTTCCTGAGCCTGGTCTTTCTTGGGCATTGTTATGATTGAATTCTGTACCCCTCCAAATACCCAGGGTAGCTATATTTGGAAATGGGGCCTCCAAGGATGTAATTAAGGATAAATGAGGTCATACAAGTAGGGCCTTGATCAGTAGGGTTAGTATCCTTATAAGAAATGACACCAGAGAGTTCTCTCTCTCTCTCTCTCTCTCTCTCTCTCTCTCCATGGGCATGCAGGGAGCACAGGCCATGTGAGGACAGAGAGAGAGGCAAGCCAGGAAAAGAGCTCTCACCAGAACCTAAATTGGCCCAGAACCTTGATTCCAGAATTCCAAGTCTCCAGAACTGTGATAAATGAATGTCTTGTTGGAGCAGTGCACTCTGTGATGTTTTATCTTAGCAGTCCAAGAAAACTAACACAGGCCTGGATGCAGAAGAGCTATCTGGGTCCCAGGATGCACAATGGCCAAGGATGAGACTGAACCTACGGTGGCCTGGCACACAGAGGAGGCAAGAGGGACTCTCCTCCCCATTTGTCTGTGACGGAAAGGCCCAACACTCAAACCCATCAACACTAAAAAACAATCACTGACCTCGCAAGTGATGATTCAGGAAGACAATTATCTAGAAAGGGATGGAGGTGATTCTAGAGAGAGACAGTTATCGGGGGTGGTGGGAAGGGTGATGATTTGAGGAGACAGACAGATATCTAGAATTATCCAGTGACATGCCATCACTGAATTGGGAGGAGGTGCACGGGTGTCCTCCACTGTCCGTGCAAGCTGGCTCCGGCATGGGGCCAGGACCAGGGTGGGGCAAGCGTGGTGCCCAGGGCACAACAAGTAAGCCCTGCACAACCCTGAGAGGGAGGGTCTCCCTAAATGTGCCACAGGTGCCTCACTCACCTGTCCCCTGCTCAGCTGCCTTCAGCTTTGGGAGCTACTACTTGAGAGTCAGTACATTATTGATCGATAGCATCTTTGAGAGGCAGCAGGAATCAGAGAAGGATTTGCTTCTCCATGCATCCTGCTGCAGCTCAGAAGGTGGGAGAGCTGCTTGGTGAGCAAAGGAAGCCCTGGGAAGGGGTGTTTCAAGTGGAGTCGGGGTCAAGGGGAAACACAGCACAGGGATGGCTTCCGGGCCACCCAAGCATCTATTTATGAAGACAGGGATTAGAAGGAGAAAGGCAGGCTAAGGCAACCTTGTTCCAAGACCACACCTGGACAAGGAGCCACCACTGTGTGGGAAGTGTCACGCTCTTGCTTCCCACATGAATGGAGTCCGGTTGTTGCCGCAAGCCCGAGAAAGTCATCCCGAAGCTCAAAGAAACACACGGCCCTGGCATGACAGAGGCCTGGCTGTGTCAAACCTGGCAGTTACGATCTTTTCCTCTTGAAACATAAATATATTTATTTACTCACAGATTCAGAGGAGAGAGAGTGCAGAGTGATGATGCCTGAGACCCGCTGGTGGGCTGGTCCCTGGCCAGCTGCCAGGCACTTAGGCTTTTATGCCTCGTGGCTGGAGGGCCCTCAGGCAGCTGCTACCCAGCTGGCCAGTGGAGGCTGGGCCGATGACTGGGGGGACGTTGCTCCTCACCTTGCAGATGGAGGACTGGATGCCTCTGTAGGTTCTCTGAAGGTACTGCTCTGGGCTTGGCTGCCTGCAATGGCTCGGGGATGGGGGGCATCTGCAGGGTGTCTGATGTCCACTGGCAAATCTTTTCTGCTCACTTGAAAGCCCAAAATCAAAACACGGTTGGAATGAGGCCCACAGTGGGGTTTGGGCAGCGCTCCTCACAGAGAAGGATGTGTTTATAAACTCCATTTCCTTTCCTTACTTCTCCAACACACCTGACGACACTGAGTCCGGTCTGCAGTTTACTGTCAAGGGAACACGAACAGTGAGCATTCTGTCTCAGAATTCAGAGAACAAGGCCAGGTGCAGTCTCAGGGGGGACTCAGCAGCAGGATGGGGCAGTCTGCAGTGATGGGAGGCACACAGTGGGTCTGGATTCTAATCCCGCCCAGCCGCTGCCTGGCTATCTGACCTGCAGAATGTCCCTCCGGTTCTCTGAGCTTCCCCTTTCTCACCCAAAAATGGAGGTTATAACCCCTCCCTCTAAGCTTGCCTTGAAGCTTGTGTAAGATTACAGGGACAAATGCCAACTAAAGCATCTATCAAATATTATGGATTTAATAATTATCCCTCCACCCCCTTGTTCTCTTTCTTCTTCTTGAAGCAGTATGCACAGTGGTTAAGAATGAAGACTTTTCTCATCAGGCAATCTTACTAGTAGGTCTTGTGCATCAAGACTTGCATGGACTTATGTGAGCCTTTGTTTCCCCATCTCTAAATTCTCAATAAAAGGAAATGTCCTCTTGTCACTGTGAGAATTAAGTGGGGAGACAGATGTACAAAGCCTGGCCTAGGCCTAGGCTGTCACAAGCATTCAGTAGCTCCTGGTATCTCTCCTCAGAGGGAAATGTCACCAAAGACAGGGACTGGGTAGGACTTGCAATTTCCATATTCAGAGTGAACAGAGGATGTGGACCAAGCCACCAAAGCCCAGCATTGTGAGGGTTCACAGACATAGAGGAAACGTCTGGTTAGGAGTGCTTTGCAGATGGTTGAGTGGTCTCCACAGACAGTCCCAAGGGGCCCCTAAGTGCTGATGGAGTGCACAGGTCCTGCCATCTCAGAAGACCATCAACAGTGTTCAGAGAGATGCATCTCTTCTTGCCTAAAGTAATAAGATTCATAAAATAAGCTTTTAGCTTAGACAAGATCTACACACAGGGCTTTTTCAAGATTGTTATACATGTTTATAATTTCCTAATGATTTTTCTAATAATGCTAACATCAAGTCAGTTTTACATTCAACTTAACAGGAAGCACATTTCACCTTCAAATTACTGTAATTAAAACTAAAAAAGCAGTTGAGAAAGAAGACATACAAAAATCTTGCTGTTATTTTTTTTCCAAAATTTCCTTTCTCAGCGATCAGAGCAAAAGTCCAGCTCTTGCTGTGATCCAGGGCAAACCACACTCAGCTGGATTAATCTGTATCCAATGCTAATTTTTTCTATGGAAATTGTGCTTCCTGATGATATTTTGTTACTGAAAATATGTAGCAGCAGACCAACAGGACCAAAAAAGGAATACCTAGCTTTAATCCTGTCCTGATTGGCAGTCCCCAAAAGCTCTAAATAATTTAACAAAAGACTAAACTTCTAACAGCACAGGAGTGACACATACAGAAGCTGCCTTCAAACAGGTGAGGAGCTGCATGACGGAGCGAAGCCCGCGTGGCCTTGCCCTCTTCTGAGGCACACTTCTGTACCTTCCCTCTCCAGGATCCCTCTTCCCTCTGAAAACAACATCCCTCCTGGTTTTATAGTCTCTCTCACTAGCAGTTTGGTTTATAATTTAAAATATTAAGGTTGAAAGGAACCATGGAGAAGGGGAGCCACACAGCCCTGAGCCTCCCATCACCTCTCACCTGGGAGGTCAGGCAGTGTTTGCAGCTTTGCTGGGGGGCAGCTGCTTGTCAGAACCTCTGAACACACTGTCCACTCTGCTGGGGACCCACTTCTGTGTTCATTTCTTCAGCAAAAATGTTTGCTTCAGGCATGTGGGATCCGTTGGGGAACTGAATGGCCAAAGATCCCTAATTCTCTCTCGCTTCTGAAGGTAACATTCTGAGGGAGAGGAAAGGATATACCCATACAAATAAGCAGATTGCTTTTTCATGCAATGAAAACTAAAAGAAGCAGGGAGTGGGAGTCAAAGGAAAAGCTGGGTGGGAGGACAGTGTCCTGGGTAGACCTCATGGAGAAGGTAGCTTTTCAGGAGGGACCAGAGCCATGCCAGCTGCCATGACCATGTCATGCCAGACAGAGTGTGGAGAGCAGAGGGGAGCAGAGTGACTGGGGGTGCAGAGGCAGCAGGTGAGGTTGAGGTCAAGGTCAGGCTAGCACAGCCCACAGTGACAAGTGAGCCTTCTCTGTGCAGGCACTCTGGGAACCCTTGCTGGATTTGGCCCAACAACTGAATCAAGCTACCAGTGATTAAGTTACATATGCTGGAATACCACTGGAATACAGTGGAATAGTATCCAGTCATTAAAAAGAAACAATCCTGCCATTTGTGACAATATGGATGGAGCTGAGGACATCACCTGGGTGAGGTGGGTCAGACAGAGAAGGACAAATACTGCATGATCTCATCTACATGTGGGGGTCTAAGAGGACAAACACAGAGCAAACTCGCAGAAAAAAAGATGCGATTTGTGGTCACCAGAGCCAGGGGTGGTGGAGCAGAGTTAGAGGAGGTGACTGAAGGTGCAAATTCAGTTATGAGATAATAAGTCCCAGGACGTCACGGACAACGTGATGACCATCATTCACGCTGCTGGATGGCATGTTTTAAAGCTGCTAAGAGAGTAAATCCTCAGAGTTTGTATCATTAGAAAAGATAACTTTTTCTTTAAAAAAAATATCTATGTGAAGTGATGGATGTTAACTAAACTCGCTGTAATCCTCATTTCAGAGATGTGTAAGTCACATCGTGATGGACCAAGAGTGGTGCTGCTGACACTGCTCAGGGTGGCATCCCTAAGGTGCTTCCCCATACAACGTTCAAGCTCCCCTCTGCATAACTCCTAAGGAAAGTTGGTCTTAGGTGCTGTGACCTAAAGGCTCCAGAACAAAGCTTATAATTTTTTGATAAGTGTGCTCTTCAGACCAGGAGGGGCCCGTACACACTCTCAGAAATCCACGGGTCTTTTCTTTTGCAAGTTGGTTTTGATTTTGTGTTTTTACTTTAATTCTAATTTTAAAAAAAGGACCTATTTCCTGTCTGCTTTGTTTTATGAATGAATTGGCCCTAATCATGGCCTCTGCTAATAAGGAAAAGGCAGAAGGGTCACTGGCTAACCTGGGACGCTTACATACCAAGCAAAGTCCACTTGTCCTGATGGTGGTTGAAGGGCCTTTCTCTGTAGTTCATTGGAGAAGAGAGTCACCTTGAAATACAGAGAAACCGAGCCCTGGGGTCAGAGCGCAGCCACATTGGGAGCAGCAACCTAATGTCAGCCACACACCACCACCAATGCTATTTGTTTAAATATCACTGAAAGTTTCGCTTGCATCTGATTCTCAACTCTACATGTCTAATGGCAAGTGCAAAGGGTTTGTGCTAGCTTTATTTGTGTACATATTTAAGTACTAGAAATTAAAATAATCTCTGTCGACACTAGGGATAGCTCAGAAGATTAATCCATTGTACAGAGAGTCTATGCACAACTCCTGTTCCAGAACCTCGGCTCTGTGTGAAGTCTCTGCAGACTGGGAAACCCAGAGCTCTGTCGTGAATTCCTTGGGCCTCCTTCTGGCACAAAAGCAGAGCAAAGCCACCACACAAAGGGTGGACTTGGATGCACTGGTGCTGAGGCTCAGACTGTACACCTTTCCTGGAAGACACAGGTGTGAGGCCTCCCTGTTCCCTCCCTCCACCCTTGCATCCAGGACCAGGGTCCAGATGGGGCTGTGGATGCATGACGTTGTCTGCACTGGTGTAATCTGAAATACAGTGCATGTCTGTTCCTGCTATTATACACCAATCCCTGGACATTTCACTCCTTCCCTGGTGTCCAAGTGGATGAATAATGGGATATGAGGGCTCAATACCCTAAAAAGGGTGGCCTCAACAAATGGGCCTCTTTTCCTTCCTCCTGGGGGAATGACTCAGAAGCTTCATAGTGCTGGGTCGTGTCTCTGGTGTCCAATGGCATTGGGTTCTCAGGGCATAAGCCTGTCCTGTGGATCAGCAGATGGGGTTTCAATGGTAGAGACTTCGTTTGTGTTGCCAGACCAAGGACGCTTCCAGAAGGGTCCGGATCCGTTCCCTGGCCCACTGGCGCCCGGGTCCGCCCGGAGACCGCGGGAGCAGAGCCAGCTACCTGAGCAGGAAGGGTGGGAGGAGGGGTGGCCCTGCCACAAACGAGCCTTTCATTTTCATTTTTAAAACACTGTCACGCTGGTGGGTAATTGTAAGAAACCTAAGAATTGTAGGAAAGTCCAACATTTATGAAAACAAACTAAAGGTTTATGAAAATGTGCTCAGAATATCAGCCTGTTATATGTAATAACAAAAACACTCGTTTGGTGTATCCAATATTGTTTGGACAAGATTCAATTCTATTTTTAGGAGATTTCAATTTCCTTTCCCATAAACTCCATGAAATATAGTATGTGGCATATTTATAGTGACCCTTTTGAAGAGTGTTACACTTTTGGACGCTTTAATAAGTCTAGATGAGATGGTCTCCCCCTCACCTCCCTGAGCAAATAAATAGATGGCCGTGACAATCATTGGAATTAGGCGCTGTGTCCCTTTGCCACCCGCGGTCCCATTCGCAAGGCTCCCCGTCCCTAGCACAAAAGCTCTCTAAAGATGGTTCTAAGCAATAAAGACAATATTTAGGGCCATCTGGTGATTCCATTCAATTTATTTCTTTGACAAGACTTATAAATAAGAAAGCATAATTTCCAGAAGCAATCATGAAATTTACTATGCAAACTACAAGCCATAGCCCCCTCTGCACCTTCTCCTTCTAGTGCACATGTGGGGCCCACTTAGAGCACGAGCATTTACGGCACTCTGCATTTTCAAAGCACTCTGCAAAATTAACCAATTTATTCTCAGAGAGAGGAAGGTAGTGGTGTCCGCGATGCCGTGGACTGAACTGGTAGGGGCTCTTCTACATCCGAGGAAAGCCCTATTGGAAGTGCACAGTAGGCTGAGTTACAGCCACCCTCCTGTGGTCCTGGGGGCGACCATCTCCCATTAGCCGAGCCCTAGAAACACAGCTTCCCTAACACTCTCCAGAGAGAGGAGCACGTAACCCCACACCCTAGGGAACACCAAAGCCCAGAGCCTCCTCTAGTACCATCCACCCCACAAGCCCTAGGAGCCCTAAGGGCCATCAATAGGGACTGCCCCCACTCATCCCAGTGATTCCTTGCCACTGACCAGGGCCCAGGAGAGTTCCAGAGGGTTCCCTTGGTTTCTCTCGACCAACCCCGCTGGATGTAGACTCACATGAGTATGCTCTCTTGCACTGGCATGAACTCATCTCGAGGACCCTGAAATCACTCAGAGCATGTTGGGAATCCTTTGAGACTTTTTCCCAGGGATTGCGATAATGAGAAATGTATTTTTGATTTTTAGAGAATTTTGATTAAAGTGTAATTAACACAGAGTTATATTAGCTTCAGCGTACAGTATAGTGATTCAACAATTCTGTCCATGACTCGGTGCTCATCACGAGGAGTGTGCTCCTTCATCCCCATCACCTGTGTCCCCCATTCCCCCTGCCCAGCTCCCCTCCCCTGACCATCGGTGTGTTCTCCTAGCTCAGAGTCTCTTTTTTCATTTGTCTCTTTTTCCTTTATTTCTTCAATGCCACATAGGACTGAAATCATATGGCGTTTGTCTTTCTCTGATTGGCTCATTTCACCTAGCATTATAGAGCCATTCTTGTTGTTGCAAATGGCAAGACTTACCTCTGTTTTATGCTTGAGTAATATTCCATAATATTTTCCAGCTTCTTTATCCATTCATCTGTCAGTGGACACTTGGATTGCTTCCATATCTTGGCTCTGGTAAATAATGCTGCAATAATCATAGGGGTGCATATATCTTTTAGAGTTAGTGTTTTCATCTTTTTTTCATGTAAATACCTGGTAGTGCAATTGCTGGATCATAGGCTTGCTCTGTTTTTAACTTCTTGAGGGACCTCCAGACTGTTTTCCAGAGTGGCTGCACCAACTTGCATTCCCCCCAACAGTGCACGAAGGCTCTCCTTTCTCCACATCTTCGCCAACACCTGTTGTGTCTTGTGTTTCTGATTTTAACCAACCTGACAGGTGTGAGGTGACATATCATTGTAGTTCTGGTTTGCATTTCCCCGACAATGAATGATGTTGAGTATCTTTTCATGTGTCTGTTGGCCATCTGGATGTCTTTGTTGGCGGAATGTCTGTTCACGACCTTTGCCTAATTTAATTGGATTGTTTGTTTATTTATTTTTTTGGTGTTGAGTTGCATACGTTCTTTATATATTTTAGACATTAACCCTTAGAGAAACATATTTTAAATGTGTCTTGCCCATCCATGCCATGGAATGCCACTCAGTGATAAAAAGAAATGAACTCACGGCACACACAAGAGCCAGATGAATCTCAAGGAATTAATGCTGAGTGGAAAAAAAATCCAATCCCCAAAGTTTCCATACTGTGTGAATCCATTTACATAACATTCTTGAAAAGACCCAATTCTGGAAATAGGGAACAGATTGGCTGGTTTCCAGGTGCTAAGTAGGGGCCGGGCAGGAGGAAATGGTGTGGCTGTAGAAGGCAGAGCATCATGTAGAATTCCATTGGGGCTGGGAATGTGTGTGTCCTTATTGTGGTGGTCCAGGCTTGAATCTGTCCAGGTGGTAAAATTGCACAAAACTAAATGCATGCACAAAGAACATGTGGGAAATTGGGAAATCAGGGCAGGATGGGTGGATGATATCAATGTTGTCATTCAGCAGTGATTTCGTACCACGTTTGTGCGAGTTGTTTATTATCGTGGGAAACTGGGCATGAGGGATCTCTCTGTATTATTTCATAAAACTGCAGGTGATTCTCAAATTATCTCAAAATAAAGCATAAAGGGTGACTTCAAAGCATACTGCATCCCATACTGCCCCTCAGGCAGCGTGCATTCCACTCTCTCGACATGCATGTGTTGCTGCCCCTCTTGTCCAAAGCAGACTCTGTGGTTCACACCACGAATCAGTATGTGCAAGGCTGTGGAAGGCTGGCTTGCGGGGTCAGGTGAACACCTCCTCGTCCAGCTCTAAAGCAGTGTCATTGCCTCCTGGTGGTGTTCCGACCAGATATGACGCCCCTGAGAGGTGTTTGGAGGTCAGTTCCATGTCATCATCAAGCATTGTCTATATCTCACTGGGGGGAAGTGTTCCCAGAACACGGAGCCAGGCTGAGTACCTTGGGAGTAGCTAAGAGGGGCCATGGACAACCCTGAGAGCAGTCCTTAACACTGCAGCCAGAATCACTCCATAAAGCATAAGTGGGATCAGGCTGCTTCTCAGACCCAGTGCCCCCAAAGACCCTCATTTCTTTCTTCATAAATGCCAAACCATGCCTCCATGACCCCACCAAACCCACACCCATGGACCACCTCCCTGCTTGCCCCATGCATGATTCATTAATTCCAGGCATAGTAGCCTCCTCACTGCTCCCTGGATAACCCAAACACACTTCTACCCCAGGGCCTTTGCACATGATTCTCTATCGAGAAAGCTCATCCCCTTAATATCTGCAGGCTGAGACAGATCCAGGCTTTGGGTGACAGAAGCTTACACAAGGGTTGAGGCAGGGGTGAGATGGGGCCTTTTTAAAAATAAATCATACAAAATTGTCAATGAAAAATTAGACACAAAAGTAGGTATTTATTCAGAAGGATAGCAAATTATAGATTTTTAAAGTTTGAGGAAGACCATATACATCACAAAATCCAAAATGATAATGAGTCTTATTAATCAACTTCAAGACACACTTCTATAATACTGCTTTCCACATTTTTATTGCTTCTTCTTATGACAATGATTTACTAACATCATTTTTATATGGAGAGTAGATTGATGATGTAGCACGTCTGATTGAAATTTGGTTTTTTATCTTTGATGTTTGGAGTGTGGCAATGCAACAAGTCTGTGCTCTACCAACAACATCTGGTAAATTCCATTTTGGTTAATTCCCATTTTTAAAAAATAGAGAGAAAGAAGGGGAAATATCCTACATCGACAATGGGGTGTGTCACCTAAGCAGGGACAATCTTGAAAGGCAAGGGCTTCTATTTTGAGCAAGCATGGAGGAGAACCAAACCCCCCATGCTGGGAATTGAATACGAGCCATGGTTGGAAGATTGTCCTGCCATTGTGGGCTTCAGACCTGGTTCCAGTGCTGGCACACAGGGACACACCTGCCACAAGCCGGCCACTCTGACCTGGAATCTTCATGCCTCGACCCAGGCAAGGTGACCCGTGGGTGATGGGTACAATCTTACTAATGGCTGTAACCACACAGGTAGTGTGCACAAACCACATCCTTATATTTACTAAACCCACCTATGACACCCCAATGAGGTCATAAAAATGTCCACAACCCTGTGGTCACTCCACCGCAGGGCAGTGTCTCAGAGGAGGATCCAGACCAGTGGGTCCCCACCGCAGGAAGCCAGCACTGGGGAGCCCCAGGACCGGCCACGCAGGGAGTGCCTACCCAGTTCTCTCCCACTCCGATCAGGTTTCCAGCCAACGACCCCTTCACTGTTCTTCCAATCTTTTCTTTTCTTTTTTTGTCTCCTGGGTACTTGAATTGTCTAATATCCTCTATATTTTACATGAATGTACTGACTCTTCCCACCACTGGCATATAGGATGCTCCTTCTATTAGGTTCTTGCTCAATCTCTGTGTCTAGAAGAATCCTGGCAACTGGTAAATATCTGTTGTATAAATATATCAGTAGCTCCAATGTCTCTGATAATCCCTCCTCTTGGCAGCGTATGTGCATCTGTGGTGCACCTGCACACTCCGGCATGGCACGGCATCAGGAAACTACTGAGTGTGTGGGGATCACCGGCAGTGATGGCTTCACCTTCCTTCCCTTTTCAGGGTCACAAAGGAGCAACGAAAACAGCTGGAAGGACCTAGGGGCAGGAGGTCTGGGGGTGCTGGGGGGCTAGGCATCCCCTGAGGAGCGCCTGCACTGCTGTGCACCTTCTGTGGGTTGTCTGCACCCCTAGGACCCCCTGAAGGCAGCCAAGGGACCCGATCACTCACAGGCAGAGATGTGGGGCAATTTCCACCATCTAGGACCCCCTTGGGTGAGGGGCTTTGATCTGCAGGCGGGCCCTAGAGATGTGCGCCGGGTGGAAATGTGCTACAGTCTCAGAGAAGTTTTGCAGAGAGACACTTACCACCTCATTTCACCCCAAGTCACCCCAACCCACAGTATTTCCTTGCACTCAGATGCATTTTGAGACATTTCTGAAGTCAGGGTGCATCTGGGAAGCCCGGTTGGCATTAAATTTCAGATGAATTCCAGAAAAACCGTTATTGAGTTAATGGTGCATATTACAGTTGTCAGCACCTTAGAATAAGGAAATGTGATATTTAATTATCCACTATTCTAACCATATTTTCCCCCAAAACACTGAGAACCAAGTTTAGGAAAGGTGGCTTTCGACAGAGAACGGGAAGCACGGCGTCGGGCGCCTCCCCCTCGGGTACCCCGGAGCCCCTCCCCGCCCAGAAATGTAGTTGACACCCGGCCTATGGCTCCTCTACTCCCTCTTCTGTCCCGGAGCCCCCGGGGATGGGCAGTAGCCCCTCACCCAGAGGCGTCAGTGCTGTGACCGGGGTCCTCTTTTGGCCCCCAGCTCCTTCTGGCCCTGAGTCACTGCCCTGGGATGGGGATCGAGGTGCAGTCTAGCATCAGGAACCCGAGTTCAGGTGCTGCCCTTGGCCCTGCTTGGCCTAATTCCTTGGAGATTTGCCCCAATTCTATGAAAGCCTGTTTTGCATAGATGGGCGTGTCCTCATGGGGACTCTGGCTCCATGGTCTCCCTTCCCCACCCACTGGGAGGTCTAGGGGGCCCAGACCCCCGCCGTGGGCTGCAAGGGACTGATGACAAGTCACCTCCGTGGCTCCAGGCTGGACTCCAGACCCTGATTTTATGGAGCTGGCCGCGTCTGAGAGTCTAGGAAGCACATGGGCTCTGATCTCCTCGTGACATCAAGAAGATCCAGATTCCTTTAGAACCCAGGACACTGATCCGTGTTGAAGCTCCCCGAGCTGGCGGCAAGGCAGGGATGCGGGGCCCTCCGTGGCACCCACACACCCACCTCAGTCGGGAACACTGCGGAGAGCAGGCGCACGGTGTGAGGCATTGCTCTAAATTCTCAAGTGTTGGGATCCTCACATTTTACTTCAGAGTGTGCTTCATTTGCTTAAATCTGCTTGAATTAACCCAAAACTGAGCACATGTGTTCAGATCATACAAGTACTTCCCTAATGTCTCAGATATGTTACAAAGGAGGACCTAACATAAAGCAGAATCACTTTGGGGTTTGGGGATTTTTTTTGTCTTTATTTTTAAAGATTTTATTTATTGATTCACTAGACACACACACACACACACAGAGAGAGAGAGAGAGAGAGAGAGAGGCAGAGACACAGGCAGAGGGAGAAGCAGGTTCCATGCAGGGAGCCGGATGTGGGACTCGATCCCTGGTCTCTAGGATCACGCCCTGGCTGAAGGCGGCGCTAAACCACTGAGCCACCCAGGCTGCCCTTTTTTTTTTTTTTGTCTTCATAGAGAACATTTTCTCCAATTTATTTATTTTGTTGTGAATTTTGAACAACTTCAAACCTATGAGTTGTTTTTTTTTTTTTTAATTAGCACAGTGAGAATCCACATACTTTTCATGTGTTTACCAGTTGTTCATGGAAAGTCACACTGGCTTTTTCCTCGGCCCCTCTGTTGGTTTCTTGCTGTCTGTCCCCCATCCTGCACACATGCACACACACTCACACACATAATACACCCATAATCACACTCACACATCACACACTCACACATATCATACTCACAAATATTGCACACTCACACATATATGCTGACACATCACACACATTGATCACACACTCACACACATCATGCACACTCACACGCTCACACTCACACATATCACACACACACATTTTCCCTGGACCACTTGAAAATAAGCTGTGGATGTCCCAACCTCCCCCCAACCCTTCATCAGAGATGTCCCCCATGTCACCGCCGTATGCCAACAGCATTATCACAGACAAGGGGTTAGCACGGATGTCGCAGATCATTAGTAGATGGCTCATAGTCAAACTTCCTCAGTTGTCCCCAACAGGTCATTGAGAGATCCTCTGTTTTCAGCTCAGTCCTGGGCCCACCGAGGCCCAAGAACAGAATTCAGTGGCTGAGGGTCTTCATTTTCCTTCCCCCACTTGCTCCATCTCATGTGCGGTTTGGTCCTTCCTGGTCTTGACATTTTGGAAGAATGTTTCACATTCTGATTTGTCTTTTTGTTTCTTCATGATGAGACCCGGGTTGGATATTTTCAGCAAGCATAATAGATGCTTAACATACCATACCCCCCACCGCATCTGCCTGAAGGGAAGGGAGCGGCGTGCTTTTGCAGGACATTATCTGATCTCTCTGTCGAGGTATAACAGTGCAGGTACCTATCCACAAGGGAAAGGTTGAATAAACCTTGGTACCTCCACACAACGGAGGGCTACACAGGTGTAGAAAGAACAAGGACATTCTCTAGAAGTCGACGTCAAGAATTTCCAGATACGTCTTTAATCAAGACAAGTAAATAAAAAAAGAAAGTGAGATAACAAGCTACTTTTTGAAAAAGAAGAAAAGAAGGATGGAAATATAAATGAATGTTTATATATACCTGCCTATTTCTGCAAAAAAATAAAGCACAGGAAAGACACACCAGAAACTAAGGAGTCTGTCTTGCAGAAGTCAGGTCGCCCTTGGCGTGTGGCTTTAAACTTGGGACACAGACATGTCTTTCATGCTCACAATAGTAACATTACATTTTAAAAAATGATTTTTCAAAACTGAATTCTCATATTGAGTTCATCAAGAAGTAAAATTAACCAGGATTCAATGGCCAATGTGACTGCAAAGTAAAAAAAATGAATTTTGGCCACCTGTGAGCCGGTCACTGTCCCAGCCAGAGGGGAGGCGCAGGGCTGCAGTAGCCCAGGAGCAAAGTGGCCAGAGCCGTGCATGTGGCAACGGCCACGGGGAGCAGAGGCTGGGCAGGAGCAGGGCCTGGGCATTCTCTCTCCGGCGTGTGGGCTGGTGTCTGCAAGGACCTTCTCATTTCTTTGTGAAGATATTCCTCGTGGAACGGCAGTCAGTTCTCCCGACCACACTGATGGAATAGAGCGGGATGTGGGGCTCAGTCTCAGGAAAAACACATTGCCTGCCAATCCAGGCCGTGCCAGTAGTCTGGGACTTGCCTGGTCCTGGGGGACAGGTGGACGGGGCACCCCTATGGACAGCAGGCAAGCGGCTTCAAGCTCCGGGTTGAGGGAGGGCCCCCGGAGGAACCGAGGCAGCCCCAAGCTCCACGCTGGCCCAGCGCTCCACATTCCGTAGCGACCGTACAGCCGCCAGGCGGCCCGATGTCCCGGGAACGCATTTCATCTCGACAGATGTGGCTTAGAGGCACGTAAGTGGCACCCACTGAGAATGGTAATGGACTTCTTTCCTGGGCTCTAAATCTTGACATAGCGTTTACTATCTGGATTCAGATGAAGACCATGAAAAATGTACAGACTCAGACATCTCTGTTAGACGGGCCGTAAAAGGCGCATGCTGAATAGCTGTTCGGTCCTGGCCGTGCCCTTCTCCCCAAGTGGAGCATGAAGGGACGCCTCCGGGGCTGGCTGGGTAGAGGGGGGCAGGTTGCCACCACCATGTGTTCCAGCTGGAGTGTGATGTGGGGTGCGATGCAGGCACGTGACACACTGAACCCCCAGCGGTGTCATAATTACAGCCACTATTTCACGGTGGGCCGAGCATCAGTGTCTCCTCAGATGCACGATGGAATGGAAAAGATGTGATTTCCAACTCCAGCACGTCCAGGGGCGGGTTGCAGGCCTGGGATGTCCTCCACCGTCCCTAAGCCTTGAGGGATGCGCTCCAATGTCCCGTCCTCAGCTTCCTCACGTGCACGTGGGTTATTCTCCTATTTGCTTCCTGGGAGCGAACAATGAGGTGATAACGTGATAAGTGGAGATCTGACATCTGAGACACATTTGACACCTTCCTTCTGTGTCCTCAGCTGGCCTCCCTTATAAAGTCAGGGAGGCGGGAAACAGACAAATCAGCAGTGATGATTCCCAATGTGTCATCTATAAACCCTAACAGTTTATGACTGTTGTATGACAGTCTCTGTGCGTTCGTAGAAGGAATCTCCAGGGCTACTACGGTTCCCCAAGTAGAACCACTCACTCCTTCCAACTTGGTCTTTCTGACTTATTCTTTCCCACCATCAGTTTTAACCAATGAAACAGGCTCAATCAGGCGGGATGTGTCATGGTGGTGCAGAGTAAGCCCATTAGAGGAGCTTCCTGTTAGGTGCTTCAGTTCCGAGATGGTGTGGCGTGCTATCTCCTGATCGGAAGTGGGACCTCAACTCAATTATTGGGAAGTGGAAAATTTAATCAGTTGTGTCATCATCTAAATGTGGGCTGATGCTAAAAGTGCAGAGAGGACTTCCCTCTGCCACCCCCACGCACACACATTTCACTTGCTGGAGAACACCTCGGTACCCTTGTGGTTTTATACAGTGACTGGGTGTCCCTCTCTGTTTCCCAATTATTTTTGGCCAACATACCCACCTTCAGCCATCATGACTGATCAACACTACACAATTTTGTTGAGGGAGAAAAGCAGACTCTAGGACAGAAATGCTAACTCTAAGATTATACATTAAAAAAAAAAAACCTTAACTTAAAGTGAATATTGTTGAAAATCAGGGTCTGAGATCCCTTAGGATGCTTCACACTGATAAAGAAACATGGTGTCAGGGGCTACAGATGGAAACATTCACTTAGTTATCCACTGCAGGGCATTCTGGGAACACCAGGGTCCTCCAGATTGGGCCATCTCAGGGATGAACATTCCCCAAACAAAATAGCAGGAAAAGAGAGGCAACTATTTTGCCAGATATGATAGATTAAAAAAAAAAAAACAAAAAACTTACCAGAACATACGGGGATAGTATTTAACCATGGAAGGTATTATTACTGCCTCTTCAAGAACGTTCCAAATATTGAAATACTGAATTCTATTGTTACTACAGGTCCTGGAGACTGCCATATATTTATTTATCTAGATTTTTTTAAGTTCTATGCACATCATGGGACTTGACTCACAACCCCGAGACCAATGGTCCCATGCTCTACCAACTGAACCAGCCCTTATGGACTGTCATATATGAAACAAAATGATGACAATAAAAAAACAAGATTGTTTCCTTGCTTTAAAAAGGTAGATGTATGGGGACCCCTGGGTGGCTCAGTGGTTTAGTGCCTGCCTTTGGCCCAGGGTGCCATCCTGGAGTCCCAGGATCGAGTCCTGCATCGGGCTCCCGGCATGGAGCCTACTTCTTCCTCTACCTGTGTCTCTGCCTCTCTCTATGTCTATCGTGAATAAATAAATAAAATCTTTTTTTTAAAAAAAGGGCGTGGATGTATAATGTAAATGCTAGTTAAGGAGTGGGATTGAAGTCAACACAGGTACACAGGGTTACCTGAAGTCTACCTGCACTCACAACAAACCAGGAATTGTGTCATGCACCCCAGAATGCATGAACACATCGAAATGCAGCATGGGTGAGGCACAGATGGAGCCAACTGGGCACTGTTGTTTGGGTGGCCTGCGCCCAGGGACCTCAGAGGACAGAAGTGCCACTGTGATAGGATTCATGGCCCTGACAGAGCCATCTGCTCAGACACCGTATCTCTGTGGTTGGGACATGGAGAGGGCCATGCAGGTGAGTCCCTGCCAGTTTCTAGCTGGGGAAGCTCCTTAGCCCCAACGCCCTCAGTCTGCATACCTCTAAGATGGGTTCACACTGCCCACAGAGTTATAAATAGTCACCTACAACTTGTCCGCAGTGGGCCGGGCAGGATGCCAGGCACATGGACTTCATTCCTGAATGATGGGCCCTGAAGCAGATATCTAGGGACTTTGTAGTGGTTCCCACCACATGGTAGTCCCAGATGCCCTCTTCCCAGAAGCTGTGCTGTGTGCCCATGTAGACTGGGTCATTACTGGGCCTGAGGGGTTTTTGTGTGCCTCCAAGTCCAGAGAACCTATGAGGGACGATGGGTAGAGAACCCACCACGTTCCAGCTGCATAGGAGTGATTCAGGATCCTATCCTCCCCCATAACACATGGTTACACATCATTAAGGGCAAAAGTCGTCATTTTTAGTACCTCCCTCTACATAGGCTTCCAAGTCTAAATGAGTGCTTGGGAGGTCAAGGTCTCTGTTCTTGACCCCAAGAATGGAAACAGTAGCAGGTTCCAGTGGTCTGGGAGACTCTGAGATGGCTGCAGTGATCTATAGTTAGATGTAACCCCCACCAAAAGCATGCTGAGCTAATACAGCCTTTGTCTTCTAGAAAATAGTGTGTAAGACAGTGGCTGGTTGCATCATCCAGACACAGAACAACCACCTCCAATCCACCCATCCAGCAGTTGAGGAGGAGGAGTATTGTTCACACACAGAGTTGTACACAACACAAAGTTTCCGTGTACACAGAGAGGAGGAAATCTAGTGGAAAGTTCAACCATTCCAAAAATGAAGCTCATAAAATATTTTTGAGCAAATGACTCTGCTTTTAACAGTTATTTACTGGATTTTATAGCTCAATGTTAACCAAAGCCATAAAATTATAATGACTTAGACTGTGCAAAAGTAGCAATGCTTTTCAATTTTCACTCCCAGAATAGCAATGCATGGTTTTAATGTTTAGTTGGGGTTATTTGGATGTCCCGAAAATGTGCTATGCATCACTGTAGAAATTAGAATTAATTCCACAGAAAAATCAAAGACATCACTTCTCGCCCCTTCTTCCCACCTTCAACCCCACAACACTGCCCTTTGTCCTCCTTCCCCTTGTGTGGCCGCCCAGCTAATGAGGCTGACACCAGGCAGGGGGCAGGAGCAAACTTTAATGACTTTCTCCTGGACTTGTCTGACACCCAAAGTAGCCATTTGTGTGATAGATCTTGTCAATAGGGAAGGTTTTGGTTTTTGTTAACTTCTTGGCAAAATTGTCTTGTCATTATTAAAAGTGACAAAAGATAAGGCTGTCCCCAAGCCAGGGCAGCATCAGCTCCTGAAAGGTAAAGAAATGCTCCCAAGGACTGGAAGTCAGTGTCTCACCCAGAAATGGAGGCAGAAGTGTGAGTCCTACAGTTGCCCATGGGGCCACCTTAGCTCCAGGTAAAGGGAGGAAGGACTTGGGCAATCCAACAAGATGTCCCCAGGTCAACACCTTGACACCGTCCTCCACTGTCCCCGCCTGTTACCCCTGGACTCCACACACTGCCATTCCTTCTAATCCCTCCCTAACCTCCACCACAAGTGTCCACAGGGTTTCTGAGTGGCTCGAGCAGTTCTCAGTGAGCTCCAATCCTTGCACACGGGTGCAGCTTCGCCCCACAGGCACTTGGCACAGCCTTGCCTCCCTTCCCCCTTGTGATGGAGTCAGAACTGCCATGCGCAGTACTCTGGCTGCTAAGTAATTAGGCTAATGGGAACTAAACTCAGATTACAGCTGAACGTCTGCTGACAGAGACCTGTCTGGAGCCAGGGTGGTAAAATTTCACTGTAAGGTCGACCTGCGCTAGCTCTAGCTTCCCAGACCCCTGCATGGGGTCCAGAAGGCCCTGTCTCCCAGAAGACAGATGGGAGAGGAGAGAAGAGAGGGACCCACACAGTTGGAAGAAAATCCCCAGTACTCCTGAAGACAAGATGAGCATTCTTCAAATTCCAAGTCTTGGGGCTGGTGACAAGAAACAACCAAGGTATTGCACAGATACTGACGATATGCCCTTGAACAGTCTTAATCATGAAGACTTCTTTAGGACCTCTCCCTCCACCCTGGGAAAAGAAAAATGCAGAAAGGAACCAACAGTCATTAAGCACCTGCTCTGCACCAGGGGCTGTGCCATGAGCTGTCCCTGACTCATCCCTGCATCCTCTCACTGGGCGCTCAGGTGAGTAGGAGCACCGGACACTAAAGGCTCAGCAGCTTTCCCAACGTCATGCTGTCAGAGGGCAGCAGAGCTTGCCACCCATGCCTGTTTGGCTCGGGTTCCTTCCACAGCACAGCAAGAGCTCCCTAGAGGGGGAACAGAGGCAGAGCTCCAGGGTGTGCACAGTAGAGGGCAGAGAGCAGCCCCTGTCTAAAGGTTGAGCCCCATCTCTGCCCTGAGACCCTTGTGTATTTAGGATAGTAGACCAAGGGGCAGTTTGACCCACCGGGAGCTCTCCATTTCCCCAGGACTTGAAAGAAACTGCCGATCTAGGGCTCTCCCTCACTGCTGCAGGGGATCCGAGCCACTGCAATCACAGGCAAGAGCATCTTTGTCCGCTGCAAAGAGCTGAGGCCAACTACCAAGGCTCAAGGAGGGGAGGGGGACGGTGCACCCACATCAGAGAAGCCCAGCTACTCGGTGCAAGATGTTACCACTTAAAGGCAACACTTTGAAGAACAATTTAGTGAAATCCCTTCATCATTGTTTTTAATCCCTCTCATGAAAGACAGACATGTGCTCTTGGTGCCTCAGCCAGGAAGAGACTGCCAGGGTCTTTATTCACTGAGGCTCAACCTCAGTCCCTCCCCGACAGCCCCCAAAAGGGTGCCTTCCCCCAATACCCCTCAGAATTCTCCTCCCACAACCTCCCCAGGGGTGCCCTCCCCCACTGCCCCCACAGAAGCCCCGTCCCCCCCAGACACCCAACCCTGGGCTGGGGTCTCTCTTGCGCAGACAGGGCCAAGTGCTCTTCCTGTCTGCTCTCCCAGGCTCCATGGGCACCGGGTCGGAGCTGTGTGCTGGGGACCAGCTCAGTGCACACCTCACTCCCTGGGTGCTCCTGAGTGTCAGGGGGGCCATCAGCCCCACCAACTCTTCCTTCTTCCTGCTTCCTCCTCCACCAGTTGCTGAAAGTGGGGCTGAGTTTTGGAGCTGGCTCCTCCAAAGAAGCCCCACTATGGGCAGCAGGGAAAGCACCTGCACCACCGGGAAGGTGGCACCTGGGGACAGGTGCAGAGGGAATGCTGATGGGATGGCGGACGGGACAGGGTTATCCTCCCAGCCTCTCCCGCCCTGCTCTGGACCGTGGCCAGCTCAGGGCAGCTCTCCAGGCTTGTTCGTTCAGCACAAAGGGGGTGACAGCCCTGTGGGCCCCTCCTGGGGGGCTGGGAAACTGCACCAGAGCTGGAGGGGGACTCCCAACACGCACGCTCCCCGCCCCCCACTGGACCTGGGCCCAGGTGCTCAGGCAGGTGCCTGCGTTCAAACAAGCTTCCTGGGAGTTCTGCTGCTGCTCCCAGGGTGGGAGCCACCATCCCGTCCATCTTTAGCGCAGGTGCCGCCCTGAGAGAGCGAGTAGGGGCACGGGGATGGGAAGGGTCTTCGCAGAAAAGGAGAAGGGCTCCCTGGCAGGGGCTCCACCGTTAGAGCTTCTTAGCTGTCTCCATGGGCACAAACCCTGGGAAAGGCTCACTTTCCCTTCCCTACGCCTCAGTCTGAAGGGCAACGGCAGCTCTGGAAGCCTCAATGGGACCTAGGTCGTCACCCTCACGTGGCAGATGCAGACCCTCCTGGGACCCAGTGGGCAGCCCGAGGGGGGAGAGGAGGTCCTGCATCTGTGCAGGAAATGCAGTGAGCACTGAAGAATGGCTGCAACAGGGACTGTCCTGAAGCTTTATGAGCAAAGTGATTTCGCAAGCAGCTCTTGGCTGAAGCCCACCCCATCCATGCCACGTCCGGCTGCTGTGCTCAGGTGTCTGGTCCACTCTGCACCTGTGGTCTCATAATGGTTGTACTGGCTACATTGGAGGGTTCTGAGGTTATGGTGAGGATGGCAGGCGATGTCAGCATACACCAGCCTGCTAAGTGGGACTGTTCTCCTATCTGAAAACTTCTAGAACCCCAGAGTTGCAGACCATAGGAAACAGTCATCCTCACATTCTAAAGAGAACCTGGGAACTGAAGACTGGTGTCCAGAACTCTCCACATGCAATGGGTTGAATCGTGTCCCCTAAAATGTTAAGCACAAGTTCCAATGCCCAGAATCTGTAAGTGTGACCTCTTTTGGGGAAAGGGTCTTTGCAAATATGATAAAGTCAAAGCTCTCTGAGTGAGATCACCCTGGGCTCAGCCTGGGCTCTATGTTCAATGACAGGCATCCTTATAAGATGGAGCCAGAGGGAGATTTGAGTCTCAGACACACAGGGTAGGAGGCCAGGTGAGGACAGAGGCAGGGACTGGAGGTGATGTGGCCACAAGCTAAGAGATTCCTGGAGCCACCATTATCTGGAAGAGGGAGGAAGCACGGCCCTGGGACGCCTCAACTTTGGACTTCTGGCCTCCAGATGTGTTGGTGTAAGTCACACTGGTGATGAAGGATTAGGAAAGCCCATGAGATGGACCAAAGAGACGGACAGCAATATCTACTTGTAAAATATTTTATTTTCCCAAATTAAGCAAAGGAGAATCTATAAACAAGTGCACTGAGGGTTCAAATGGTGATGAGCTGCAATTGCTTGTGCCCATGGTGGGGCAACGCTAGACACTACTGGACCTCCCGACCTGCAAACGGCAGTTTCAAAATCCAACCATCCACGGCGGGATCTTGACTGCAGGAAAACCAGAAGGTTTTAACCTGAGAATGTGGTTTTCCCCATCACGGCCCTGGTAGGATGACTACATACGAGACCTCTGTGAGTGTCCTTAGAAGGCACTTCCGTATTAATTTCAAGGAATCAGTATGATGTGCTGCTTGCCGATTACACTATAATTCTGTAATACAAATTAGACCCGGCTCTGAAGTCTTTGAAATGTACTGTGTTAAAAATGGTAGGTACAGGTTAAAAGATACAGATTCGGAACACCAGGATTTACATGAAATTATCACACAGACTTTGATAGAGTCCTGGACTGATTCAAAAGAGCAAGTTTCATATGAAGCTGTCTCATTTCCTTTGAAAGAGCCTTGATCTCTGCGTAGTCATCTATTAATTATATTACAGATAAGGTAAATAAAAGTGTTGCAATATGGAGATCACAGCCTTCTTTCTTCTTCTGGAGACGAAAGGTATGGTCTCCTGTGAAGTCTGCGGGCAGCAAGGGAGGATGAAGGTACCCTATAACTGAGGGACTCTATTTATTTTGACACGTGATGGAAAGATCTGAAGTTCCATAGCTGAGAGCAGAGCTGGATGGGCAGCAGAGATGCGGCCCGCGGGGAAGGAGGGCCAGTGAGGGCCCAGCTTTGAGGCCAGAGCACACGGCGAGGGAATCTTGGATTTAGAAATACGGTTATCAGTGCTGTCGGTGTTGATATTTTAATAGACTTCGGTTTGTAGAGCAGATTTAGGTTCTCAGCAAGACTGAGTGGGAATGCAGAGAGTTCCCACATGCCCTGCTGCCACATGCGCAGCTGCCCCGCCGCCAACATCCCATGCCAGAGGGGCACGTTTGTCACCATTGAAGCACTGTCACGGACAAGTCATCGTCACCTGGAGTCCACACGGCTCACATCAGGTCTCTTAAAACTCTGTTAATCATATGGATGGTGGTGTGTGGCCTAAACCGTGACAGCGTGATGTCCACCTGTGTGCGCATTCCAGGCAAATGTGAGATGTGCCCCCAGGGGCCCAGTCACTCACACTGGCACGCTCAGTGCGTGTGCTTCTGAAGTCTTGCCATGGCTAAGGTGGTTGAGGAGGTCTGTTCTTAAATTTTAGGGGGAAATACCTCCCCTGACCTATGGGGTAGAATGCTAGAGTCTTCATGGTAATGTAGCAGTGTGGTTCAGTAGAGTCAGATCTGTCCTTTGGAGTCATGAGGTGAGTCCAGGATGAATCCCACCAAATGAGTCCTTTGGCTTTCTCCCATGTCATGTGGCTCAGAGTGGGATACTTAACAGGGTTCGAACAAAGGGTTGGGAATTAAGTGGGTTCTACTTCATGTGTTGCCTTCTCTTCTCCTACTTTTCTCTTTTGTCGTCATGCCCTCATCAAACCACAGTGTTGGTGTGTTTGCTTCTATTTCCCATGTTCCCGGTGTTGCAAGCCTGAGTTACTAATCTGTGGTAGCTCTGCCTTTACTGTAAGCATCTGAACCCACATTTAGAATAGACCAGAAAAAAAGAAATAAACTCACTAGAGCACATGCATGGTCAGATCTCTATATGAGGCATAATGTACGGCATGTAGGTAGAAGCCAAGCTCATAGCCTTATTTTTTTACTGTGATTGATTATGTTCTTTGGTTGTCTCAGCTTGATGCACCTCACTGAGCTTCTCAGAAAACACCACCCTTGTTTGGCTCTAAAAGGGTCTGAATAGGGCAGCCCCGGTGGTGCAGCGGTTTAGCGCCGCCTGCAGCCCAGGGTGTGATCCTGGAGACCCAGGATCGAATCCCACGTCAGGCTCCCTGCATGGAGCCTGCTTCTCCCTCTGCCTGTGTCTGTGCCTCTCTCTGTGTGTGTGTGTGTGTGTCTCTCGTGAATGAATAAATAAAATCTTAAAAAAAAAAAATAAAAGGATCTGAATGAACCACCTCCCTCCCCAGGTTTTCCTGCGACCCATGCATGTATCCATCCTGCAGGAGGTAACTGCACATTCCAGAGGCAGGAGGTGGAACCCAATCCTAGACAGGCATGGTCTAGGCCATACGACGGTTCCTTGGTGTCCCCGGGAAAAGAGGTACAAGGTAGAAGTCCTGGGGAGCCGGCAGCTGTGAATCTGTGTAAATGCATTAGGAGAGTCAAGATTTTCAAGATGAAAATACTTCCAAAAAACAAACTTCATCAGAAACTCAGGGCCACTCTTTGGCCATATGAACACACATTTCAGAGGGGGAAATATGAGCGTAGGGTGTTGAGAAGGAAATAATTTCTTCTGGATATGGGCTTTTTTAAAACAGTATTTTAGAACCCATCCTTGCAATAAAGGAAAGTTGAGATGTGGCTACAAAGCCCAACCCTGGTCCAAGGTCTGAGAATAAAGAGGAAGGGTCTTGTGATGGAGCAGTGCGTGTCTAAAGGAGGCCACTGGCTTCCGAGCTGCTCAAATCATATTTCACATCAGGATATTGAGGACAGCTGGGGAGGAGAAGTGGATGTCCACTTGTGGCTTCTGTCTCTAAGACAATGTGCCTGCATGTGCAAAGAAGCTTCTGGAATTGGAGATGTCCACCTCCAGAGCGGCCCCAGGGAGCAGAGGGAGAGACGCCTCGGGCCCTCAAATCTCTATCAGCTCCCCCAAAAAAGTCCCAATAAAACTATCTAACTAAAAGCTCTTGCCATGGAAACACAGTTTTGAGGCACAACCCCAGTCCTACCCATAATGCCAGAATTGCACCCCAGCATGAAAACTCCAGAAGAATCGGAGACTGACACCCCACCTCTTGTGGGAGCCCAGGAAAATGTAGCCAAAGCTCTGGCCATGCTCTGCTATTGACATCACTGTCACGAAGGCACAGGGGCTCTGATTAACCCCCACACTGAACTGTTGTCTACATTCAAAGCTGCCTTTCAGCTATGGCTCTTGATTGTATTTATGTTTTGTTTCTGCCAAGACTGTAAGGATAAACTGCAACCGTTATCCATTTGTAGCTATAGAGAAGCCAATTTCATAAAAATTGGTTTAGGTAGCTGATTAATCCTGATCTCTTCATTCGAGGGTGGGGGGCAATAAGCCAAACAAACTCCAGCTGCCTGCAGTGGACACGAGCATATGAAGCTTTGTGATCTTAAAGCAGTCTGCTATCAATGCAACAATGACATTTTGGATGGAAAAATCAATTTTTCCCTTCCCTCCTGTTAACCTCTCGAGCCATCTCCTTCCCTTCCCTGGACTCAGATAACATAACTCACCATGAAAGCGGGACAGAAACGGCCTTGGGCATGGCCACAGGAAACTCAAATCCATCTCATCAGCAGGAGGACCGTTTCCTCCAGCTAAGGCCGCTTTACCCCAATGACCAAATCACCCCTTTCAACTCTACTTATTAATACTCAAAATTCCCCAGGAAAAGAGGCAATTTGTATCCATGCATAATGCAAGCAGGCATGAGAGCCAACAGGGCAGGTCTGGCGGTGAGGGTTGTGGTTCTGTGAAACAGGGGCCCAGCCCTGCCGGGGCCTAAACACAAGGTGAAGTGAGCCCGTGGCAGCCACAGGAGCTTGTGGGACAGAAAGCATTTCCCCCTCCCCACACTGGGACATGGAGGCTGTGTGCTCAGCATGGGGGCCGCGTGAAGGCTCTAGAGCCAACAATGTGAGACCCCCCAGTGGAATGCAGAGATCTGTTGCTCAGGTGCTGGGTGAGGACAGAGGACCCATCCCCAGCCCCCGAGTCCTGCCCATGGGAGTAGGCTGGCTGCCTTCATCCAAGGTCACACTCCCTCCTTGGGGTCCCATCCCTCTTCACAGGAGGGTAAGCCTGGGCCCTCACCTCATCCCTGTAAGCTCCTGTGGGGTGGGCCACCCCTTCCTCTTCATAGATGTCCAGCTGTGCGGTGCTCACTGCTAAGCGTCCAGGGTGCTCATCTCCGCCCAGGGTCTGCTCCCCTGGAACCAGCTACACAAACTCAACATGGGGTCCCAGGCCCTATGACGCTGTCACCTGGGTAGCTTCCCGGAGCCTCCCAATCATCTCAGTGTCCTCGCCTGTAAAGTGGGGATTATAATGGGCCTACTGTGGGCCACTTCCTGTGACACAGGGACTGAACTGTTTAAAACTTTAGTTACTATTACACACAAGATTACATGATGACTCGAGCGAGTTATGACCAGAAAGGGTGGAGGCTTTTTTCCCATTTTCCCATTTTTCAGATGGACGCTTCACATTCTCCCTTGAGAACCACAGAGAGGGATCCCTGGGTGGCGCAGCGGTTTGGTGCCTGCCTTTGGCCCAGGGCGCGATCCTGGAGACCCGGGATCGAATCCCACGTCGGGCTCCCGGTGCATGGAGCCTGCTTCTCCCTCTGCCTGTGTCTCTGCCTCTCTCTCTCTCTCTCTCTCTCTCTGTGTGTGTGTGTGTGACTATCATAAATAAATAAAATAAAATAAATTGAAAAAAAAGAGAACCATAGAGGGAAGTGTGTGTGTGTGTGTGTGTGTGTGTGTATGCACTGTAAGCACATGCACCCTCACTTGGTAAGGGACAGCAATTGGGAGCACACAGTGGTCAGAATAAGGTGACGTGTGAAAGGACTGCATTTTAAAGTTCTTCCCTCTACCATCAAGAGAAAGCCAAGAGGAGAGGCCAGAAGGCTTTCCCAGTTATCCAGGTAAGAGCGAGTGGTGCCTGAGGGACGGACCAGGAGTGGTGGGGTTAGGGGGACATGCTGGAGGGAGCACCAGCCCTTTGCTGATGGACAGGCCATGGGGTAAGTGTAAGAGAGAGCCCCTGGTCCCCACCTGAGCACCAGGAGAATGGGGGTCCGAGTCATTTCCAAGGGCTAGATAGGGTGTAGAGCAGCTCTGAGGTGGAGGCCAAGGACCCCTCTGGACACTGGGTCTGCGGTGACTGCGGGACTCTGCCCGGGGAGCCTGTGGGGCGGTCAGTGAGCCCCGGGCTACCAAGCAGGTGACCATCTGCAGCCATCTGCACCCGAGTGCATTCGGAGTCATCAGGTGGACACTGTGGCCAAGGAAGAGTGTGGACGGAGAGGAGAAGGCGCCCGAGTCTCCGAGAAGTCGTGGCCAGGAGGAGCCAGTAGAAATGGTGGGGAAGAGAAGGCCCATGAACCAGTGAGGACAACGGGAAGACAGTGATGCTGGCAGCTGACCTGGGAGGGAGCTTTCTAGCTAGCAGGCCAGCAGTGCCACCGCTCAGAGGTGGGCTAAACAAGCACGGTACGCATCGGCGAGGAGGGTCTGGTGGGCTTGGGGGGGAAGGTCTGGGTGGGCTTAGGAGGGTCTGGTGGGCTTAGGGGGAGGTCTGGTGGGCTTGGTGGGGAAGGTCTGGTGGGCTTGGGGGGAGGCCTGGTGGGTTTGGGGGGGGTCTGGTGGCTTGTGGGGAGCCCAATGGGCATAGAGCTAAGGGACATGCTTCTTTGACAGAATTCCACAAAGAAGTAGCAGGAAGGGGAGATCATCCTGAGGCGTTTGGAAAAAGACCTTTGAACTGAATGAGACATAAGGTCAAGACGGCAGGGCTTTTGTTAGTTTGGGAAGGGAGACAGAAGAATATGTGTGCGTGCAGATGAAATAACTGAGCACACGAACAGTGCCCCTGAGAACGCAGAAGAGAGAGGCTGCACAAGCAAAACTGAGGCTTTAATACAAGGAGGGGCGGGTGCATGAAGGCAGCGTCTGGTCTCTGCTGGGGCTCTTCCTCTCCATCTGGGGACGGGGCAGACCAGGGGTTCCCAGGTGTGCCGTTAGGAGGCCAACTGCGTCATCAGCGGGAGTGGGGCTGCCGGGCTTCAGCAGGGAGAAGCGTGCAGCGGTTGCAATAACAGGAGAGCAAATCCAGGGGCGCAGACAGTGGCCAGTGCTTCAGTTCCATCCGTGGCTCCCCGTGCTGACCTCCGGCTTCAGGGGCTCTGCGCAGCAGCTGTGCCACCAAGCGTGTCCTGTCTTGCCCTGCGTGTCTGTAGGTAGGACAGCCAGACCTCTAGACATAAGTAGGTTCATGGTAGACATGGGCTCTTGCTTGAGTCCTGCAGATGCCTACTGTAACCAGCTTCATGGGATCCCGCAGCTGAAGGGAGCGGTGGGCAGGCACTGTGGCCAACACTCCGCTGTCCCCACCCTGCCCACCCCATGACACCCACTCCTTCCTTGCAGACAAAGTCCTCTGGCCACCCCAGAATCTCAAAGAATGAGATGCTTGCCCTCCTGGTCTCTCTGACTACCTTCTCCTGCCATGGGCTCCAGTCTGGGCCAGGTTTACCCAAAGAACAAGCCACTCTCAGGCTTCTGGGACATGTTTCCCTTGCTTATAAAAAATGAAGAGTTGAGGGCAGCCCGGGTGGCTCAGCGGTTTAGCGCCACCTTCAGCCCAGGGCCTGATCCTGGGATCGAGTCCCACGTCGGGCTCCCTACATGGAGCCTGCTTCTCCCTCTGCCTGTGTCTCTGCCTCTCTCTCTCTCTCTCTCTCTGTGTGTGTGTGTGTCTCTCATGAATAAATACATAAAATCTTAAAAAAAAAGTTAAGAGTTGATGGAAAAAAATTAGAGAGGGAGATACACCATGAGAGACTCTTAACTGGGAAACGAACAAAGGGCTAAAGAAGGTGAGATGGGGGGGAGGTGACTGCGTGACAGGCACTGAGGAGGGCACTTGATGGGATGAGCTGGGTGTTATACTACATGCTGGCAAATTAAATTTAAATAATAAAAAATGTAAAAATAATTAATTAAAAAATGAAGAGTTGGGGCACCTGGGTGGCTCAGTCAGTTAAGTGTCTAACTCATTATTCTGGCTCAGGTCATGATCTCAGGGTTGTGAGATCAAGCCCTGCATCGGGTTCCCCACCGAGTCCGCTTGAGATTCTCTTTCTCTGCCCCTCCCACCCTGGGCTCATACTTGCTTTTTCTCTCTTCTGTCTAAAATAAAGGAATAAATCGTAAAAAAAAGGGGGGGGGGAATTCTCCTTTCCCCTCCTCCCCTCTCTCTGTCCCTCCCACCTCTTTAAAAAAAATCAGGAGTTCAAGAGAGGGGCTCCTGGGTGGCTTGGTCAGTTGAGTGTTTGACTTTTGGTTTCAGCTCAAGTCATGATTTCAGGGTCGTGGGATTGAGCCTTATGTTAGCTCTGCACTCAGCACGACGTCTACTGGAGATTCTCTCTCTCTCTTCCTCCCTTGTCCCTCCCATCCTTACTGTCTAAGTAAATAAACAAATAAAATCTTAAAAAAAAATAGTTCAAGAGAGAAGGAAGGTCTGTCTTCCTTGAAAGTTGAGGTCGTAGGTACGTGACCCCTGGAACTGTCATGGCTTACAGTGACCCTAAGGGACACCTCACTTTCTCCCGCTGCCCAAGGACACAGGACAGAAAGATGGAGGGCCCTGAGTCTCTGGTATCACCACAGAGCTTCTCACCAAACCCCAGCCACCTGCCTCTGGAGTAAGTGTCCTTAGCATTACAGCCTCTTGTAGGTGAACATCTTACTATACAGGGAACATGCCAACTGGTGTGGTCGTGGTGGCACTGACATACTGGAGGGGTCCTACCGAAAAGGCAAATGCATTGGGTTTTGCCAGGATGCAGATCATGGCACAAATTTAGTTGGTCACAACCAGCATCCAAAATTAGAGTAGAAGAGAAAATTCTAGACTGTGTTGTACAGGCTATGGTAAGTATGTTCCCATGAATGTGTATAAACATATATGCGTGTGTGCAATGCATGCATTTTTCTTGGGGGGCTATGGCATTGCCTGCTTTGTACTCTTAAAAAAGGAAACTAAGTTTGACTCTATCACAGGAATGATCCCCACAGTCTTGTCCTGACCTAAGCCAGGGTGGAGGGGCTGAGCAGGCACCACAGGCTGCCCAGCGCCCCAGGGACCGAAGCCTCAGCGTGCCCAGGGCTCCACACCCCCACATCCATGCCCTTTTTGTTGTACCACGCACCCCACTTTCTTCTGTTACCAAGGAGTGTAAAATAATCATGAGTGCCAGTAATTAGAAGAACTTACAGAGAAGGTATTCCAGAATGGGCTCAATGAGGGAGAGGTGTACAAGGTAAATTTAAAAAGGGAAATTGCAATTAACTTGTCATCAGTCATGATCTCCTAGGGTAACTAGGAACGACGTGTTTTGTGCCCTGTGGATTTACTGCCAAGCCTGGGACTGTCTCTCATCTTAGCCATGCCCCCACGATGGCTTCATTGGTGTTAATTGGATTCCCGAAGCTTGAGTATGAAGGAAACAGGGACCTGATGTATGAATGCAGGGGCAGAAGACTTCCCTCAAGATGCTGGGCAATTCTGTGCCGCTTTTTTCTTTTGCTAAAGCTCTTTTTAAAATTCAAAGTATAGCTAAAACATTAATTTTATAAGTTTATTTTTAGAGGGATCCCTGGGTGGCGCAGCGGTTTGGCGCCTGCCTTTGGCCCAGGGCGCGATCCTGGAGACCCGGGATCGAATCCCACGTCGGGCTCCCGGTGCATGGAGCCTGCTTCTCCCTCTGCCTGTGTCTCTGCCTCTCTCTCTCTCTCTCTGTGACTATCATAAATAAAAAAAAGAAAAAAAAAAAAGTTTATTTTTAGAAACTGAGGAATGCCACTGGGGGGCTCTTCTCTGAGACCTAGCCTGCTGCCTTTGCAGGATTGGGGACAGTGAGGACCTGACCGCCGTTACTGCTGCGGGGACGCCGTTAGAGGTGGACAAGCGCCTAAAGATGCCCCTTGGGGTTCATCACCTATGATATGTGTATCTGGTGGCGGCCGCATATGCTGGCCCTGCGGCATGCACTTCAGGCCTAAGCATGTTTATATGAGAGGACATGTGTGTTGGGGGGGTGTTGTTTTATGTGCGATGGCTCTTCATCTCCAAGTACCACTTGTCAGTGAATATGGAGCTGTCCAGTTTCAGCTTTCCACAGTCTCATGAGGGACTTGGGTGCACAGCTCTCCTCGGGTGAACAGCAGGTCTGTACACAATCCAGTGTGTGCATTCCCCACCTGCCTTCGTGGGCTGGAACACACACACATACCAATTGTGCAAGAATCACGTATGATTTTATTTTTTTTTTATTTTATTTTTTTAAATTTTTTTTTAATTTTATTTATTTATGATAGTCACAGAGAGAGAGAGAGAGAGGCAGAGACACAGGCAGAGGGAGAAGCAGGCTCCATGCACCGGGAGCCCGACGTGGGACTCGATCCCGGGTCTCCAGGATCGCGCCCTGGGCCAAAGGCAGGCGCCAAACCGCTGCGCCACCCAGGGATCCCTCACGTATGATTTTAAAGAACATTCTGTGTACAAGCCCAGATCTCAGAAAGACATAGTTTAATTGATTTTATAACTTGAAGCAGCATTTATTCCAAAAACGTTTGCATTATGACTTTTTTTCTGATGACCAAACTTTTATTTCTCATTTAAAGATGTCAGAAACTCCTCTAAGTGTAAAGAAGAAACATAAATCAACAACATCCCATCACTTAATAGGGAAGGCACAATTAATTTTTTTGTGAATTTTTCTCCAGGCTCTTTTCAGTATATATGAGTAAATCTAGGAATAGGGCTCCTTATATTATATATTTTTCTAGAATTGGGGTCAAAGCATCACCACAGTCAGTACCCATCATTTGTCATTTATCATTAACACACAAACATACTCATAGTTTTAAGTGTTTTTCTGAGACGTGATTTTAATGCCAGTACCTTTTTCCATTGGGTGGTTGGCTCAAAATCCATTGAATTCATGTTTTCCTGTGAGACCTAAAGTGGATCCATCCATGCTTCACTGTCATAAAAAAGGTGGCAAACACGTTTCCCTGAAAGTCTTAAGAGTCCTTTTACTCTCCTCACACCTCCGTGTACTCTTCTTCCTCATCTTTCCTCTCTCTCTCTCTCTCTCTCTCTCTTTAGATATGAACAGGAAAAATGCCCCCTATTGCTCTAGGGTTGAAAGTCAAAATGAGTGCTGTCGCCTTGGGGAAAAGGGCATTTGGGCAGGATTAAGAGCAGAGCCACACTGCAGAGCCTGAGGTCAGAGGGGAAGTCAAAGTCAGAGTCACCTTGATGGACGCGCAAGAGACCAGCCGCTCTCCGTGGATTTAGAAAGGTCAGTTGCTTTGAGATAAGAGAGCTGCCTCTCCAGACCCCACCCGCTCCCCCAGGTCTGAACAGGGATGAAGCTCAGGGGTTCGCTGCACAGACTGTTCAGGTGACACGCGGGACCACAGACAGCACCCGGGGGGGGGGATGGCGGTGGGGGACGCGCAGTTCCTTCTCTCGCCGCAAGGTTGAGCGTTTCTGTGCCACCCCATTAGCTCCACGGTTAGGACTTCCAATCTATTACTGTATTAGGCATCTCTAAGTTCATCCTCTTATTTCAAAACAACCCCTCATATTTACTATTCTTGTACTGAAATGCCAAAAAACAAAACTGGAACATATTTCCCCAGAAGCACGCCATTTGAGCCATTACGGACAAAGCCCCCAACAGTGATGGGGGGCTGTGTCTGTCTGGTTACTGTGAGACTGGTACCAGAGTGTGTTCACCCCGTCGGCCCAGGGCTGTGCACAAATGCATCGTGAAGATCATGCCTTTTACATGAGTTCACCCCCCAGCTTGCTTCACCTGTGCAGGTGGGAAACAATATAACTCTTGCACGCCTATGGGGCTGGCTTGCCTCTTGAAGCCGTCTTCCCGTGGGTGCATGTCGCTGGAGGGTGGGCTCCGAGTTGTTGTCCTAAGTGGAATCATCCCATGTCCTAGGGTCCCTGGAGGTCCACGTTCCCAGGACAGGACTTCATGTGTCCAGCTCCCAAATGTGAAGGGATGGGGTCCTGGTGAGCTCCCCCAAGCTGCACATGGCCCAGGCTGCTTGTCAGTGACCCCAGACACCCTCACAGCTGCCCCAGCTAAACACACCAACCTCATATTACTTGCCTAAAAGATGAGCCTGCTTCCCTTCTGAATGTTCTAGATTTCATTTGTTGGTATGGGTTTCTTTTTGTGATCAGCTGTGTATAATAAATCTTTTTATTTTTTACCCTCCTGAGTCTGCAATGTACTAGCTTGCATTTCCTGAAGCCAGAGTCAGGTTCTAGGCTACAAGCCCGGCTGTGAAATCAGACTTCCTCTCCATATGCCATACAGGTCAGGGACCAGAGAGCCTTTCCAACAGGCAGAAAAGGCAATCGGTCTGGCCCTGCCTTTTCACAAACGCAGATGATTTTGTGTCTGACCCTGGGGACAACTAAACCAATGTGTACAGCCGTCGCCTGGCCCTGAGAAGGATGTCAGCCTAGTGTGCCATGCCCAGAGTGTGGGCACAGGGATGGAGGGATGGATGGTATCCGTGTACACCTACCTCTCCAAATTGCTGATTGACTTCTTCCTAAATGTTTCCTCAAGAGATAGAAAACCCCACTTCAATCTTTAGCAATACCAAAGCTGGTTTCGATTCACATAAGAATGAATGTGGCAGCCAACATCCTGTCAGTGGTGGGCAGAGGGGTCACGAGAGCTCAGAAAGGCAACAAGGACCCCGCAGGTGCTCACACCAAAGTCACTGGATGTGTGCCGTCCATCAGAAGACTCCAGCTATTAAATCTGACATCAAGATTTCTATTTTTTTTTTGACTGCTAACATCTGGACGTCATCATACGTTCAGATAGCACACTTTTTGTATTTATAACCAATGCTTTTTCCTTTCAAATGACAACAGTCATGATGTCCAGCCCAGTACCTCTCAGCAGAACAACAAAGTGCAGGACAGACATCAGCCCTCTCGTAAATCTAAGCAATGCTTCTATGAAGCCAGGAAGAAAGGGGTGGCTCCCAGCTGGGTAAACTGAGGCTGGTTGTGATGGTAACCAGGGACACACACTAAGTCTGTAGAGGGCAAGGTCAGTGTCTGGAAGCATCTTGATTAAACGATCACAAAGGACATGTCATAGAGATTTGAATTGAGATTTGGGTGAGTGATATCTTGGATGTGCGCACATGACCCTCCCTGAGGAAAGCAGAATGCAGAATGTGGGAGGACGAAGTCCCTGTGGCTAATGCCTTCCGTTCTGCAGGACAGCGTCCCTTGCATCAGCCCACTGTCACTAATGCAGTCCGGTGTCCTCACGGGTAGGGCCAAGTGGACTCACAGGACCTGGAGGCTTCCAGAACCGTAGTTCATCAGGCCACTACCCCTGCTGCTTCACCAGGAGGGACATGGTGCAAAGCCCACTGGCCACATCCCCTCCTGCAGCTTTGTGACAGTCTGGGGATCAGAAGGGAAGAGCTCCTCTACATGCATTGTCACTATGGGAAACAGGCCCAGAGACACTGCCACCTGCAAAGGATGCTCACCTCTACCTGAGGGTCTGGCTTGAACCCAGGTCTTCTTGGTGCAGAGCCATGAAGGAGAGAGCATGAGCATATAGGACTAACTTCCGGGCTCTGTTGACACCTGGGTGGGATGATTCTGTTGGGCTGTGGGGGAGGGTCTGTCCGTGCACTGTAGGATGCTAAGCAGTGTCCCCATCCACCAGATGTCAGGAGCACCCCCTAATAGCACCCCAGGTCTCCAGACATCACAAACTGCCCCTGGGGACGGGGAGACACAGCCACTCACGCCCCCATGGAAGCCCCCAAGGCACAGGGGAAAGCAGTTCATCACCAACATCCCTGATGGAACATTCTCGTTCCACAGCAGTGAGAGGTCCGGCTCAAGTTCAGACTCCTCCTTGCTGTGGTGTCTGCAGAAATACCCCCTACGACACCAGCTGAGCAATTGAGACACAACAGGAGCGGACTCCCAACATCAAGGGTGGCGTCCCTGCCTCTCAGAAGCTCTTGGCAGTTCTGGGGCCTCCTCTCCCTCTCCAGGCAGGTGGAGCCCCGGGTGCTCCTCATAGCCCGGCATGACCTGGGCATCAGCCATGGTGGAGTCACAACATCCACCGGGTGTCTTCTTGCAACAGATTCTAAAGACATCGGTGCCGCCGTGGCTGACGAAGTTTTGGGCAGAGAAGTAAGCCCGAGGGAGAGAACTACGCCAGAGAGCCCCGACCCTGAGAGGAGGCCATGCAACTTCACAGGCAGCTTTTTTTTTTTTTTTTTTTTTTTTTTAAGCAAAACCAACAGACCCTTTGCTTCTGCGCTGTGTGTGCCTGGCAGTCATCTGGCTTCAAGTGGCATCAGTGGGTTGACACGGGATCAGCCTTGCCGTCGGCGTGCCAGGTGTGCAGGCATGTGCATCACAGGCCCCAGGGTGGCCTACTTCCTCTCCCCTGGCTGGGCTGACCATGGCCTTGGACCACAGGCAACATGGTTCACGTTTCCACGGGGAGACCTCCTCCGGCTTTCGGGAAATCCGCAGGGAGTCGAGTCACCCTTCCCAGCTTTGGTAGTGATCACAGGACACCCATGCGTGAGCTGTGTTCTCTCCTTTCCTTCTCCTGCTCGGAGATTGCCAAACATGACGTAACTTCGTCAGGGGGGCTCCCGAGGGGGGAGTGGCTCCCTGAGATGCCAGGTCCCCACACAGGCCCCAGAGGGCTCCAGACACTGCCTCCCACCTGCAGCCTGCAGCCTCTGCTTGCCTGCTTCACCCGAGGTCCTTCCCAGTCCCTGTTTAGAAAACACATCAGCAGCCAATCGTTCTCATTTGGTAACATTTCTGCCTGATTCATGTTCCAGGGCTAAGGAAATCTGGACTGGCCCCTTTTTCCATAATCGCCACAAAAATACTAACAGGACAGAGTAAGTGAGGATCAAGTGGCATTGAGAGGCATCGGATTCCCCGGGAGCTGAGCATCCCCGTGGGAGATCATTCCCAGGATGAGTCACCATAGCACTCGGTGTAGACGAGGACACGGGAGGGATGGTGCTGCCACCGGCTGGGACCCAGGGTCTGATCTTCCATCTTTGCTTCACTTCAGAATGCCCACCAGTCATCCCCAAGTGGGCTGGTCCTCGGAGCCAAAAGGACAGCAGCCTGGGAGACAGATTTGGTTTAACACGGAACAAGCATTCGTTCTCCAACAGGGGCCGCTGGCAACCCCGTAGTGAGTGGATATCTGGCACACAGACGGGGCGAAGCAATTAGATCTGTAGGCTGAGAAGCCCATCAAAATGGGGCGCCCCCATGGGGCCCCTGGGGACGAGCATCTATGCGCCCTTGAAAGAGGTGCAGCTTGAGCTTGTGGAGTTTGGGAGCACAGGAAATACTAGGTCACGGGGCTCTCAGAAGATAACTCAGCAGGCTGCATTCTGTGAAGGTCCAACTGGAACGCAGCAGGAAATAGGGTTTTACTTTTGCTCTAATGTTATTTGTCATTGACAGGAGCTGAGGCAGGGCACCTCGGCCACCCACGGCGTGGGTCTTTCGGGGAACCTGGTGTGACATCAGGTCGGTCACTGGCATCCATCCCACAATCATAGGTCATATTTTTGACCACAGGATCATACATCCTCAGACGTCATTCTTACAGCCAAAGATACATTGCCATGATAGAAGCATTGGCTTGCCCCCAACTACAAGCACTTACGCATCATTATACGAATGGTGTATCACTTTCATTTAGGGAAAGGATCAAGTTATCTATCTGCATTAGGGAAAGGATTATTTTCCATTTGCTACGGTGCATTATTAAAGGTATACTCATAAAACTGTGATATGTATTCCATGTTCTGTCATTAGGACACACATCTTGGACACATCGGGAAAGCGGAGAAAGAAAGAAAGAAAGAGATGTACTTATTTGTAGTGACCTGAATTTAGCATCAGATGTGAGAATCATGACATGAAACTTTGGTAGGGAGATAAAAGTCGGAGCACATGCTGAACAATATTCATGGCAGATGTGATCTTCAGAGGGGTGATGGCATTTCCTCTGAATGGGTGAATGTGCCCCTCCACCCGGGATGTTAACATGATTAGCAATGAAAGTATGCTTTGTTCCCTGGCCTTCACATGGTCTCAATATTGGCAGTTATCGTTTACTTGTATTTTTTAAAACATTACCCTGCCCCACGTACAGATGCTGCCTCAGTGCTGTTTAGAACTCCGCCATACAGACGGCTGTTCATAAATATCCAGATCCATGTGCTAAAAATAAGTGCAGTGGGATCTACGCTTTTCCCTTTCCCTTAATCCAACCATATACATGTACGTACATGCATTCCTATATGGACATAAATACTTGATTTTCACCATTGGTTTCTATGGTTTTCAGCCCCAGGACGATTTTTCTTAGCGCCCACGCCCCCTGCGCATAGCTGTCTGCCCCCAGACACCCATTAATTGACTGCAAACACAACTTTATTGCAAAATGACTGCAGCTTTATTAAGCAACTGGATTTACAGGCAATAACATAATCAATATAACATTAATATAGCACATAATTAAATAAGATTCCTACAAGGTCCTGCCTGTATCCCGAAATATACAGAAGTTAATTGTTTTCACCGATGGCATTAACCGGCGGGATGTGAAACCCAACTTGGAAGAACAGAGTTCCCAGTTGTTCTCACGTAAGTATTTCATCTGATGGAACCGAGAACCATCCCCACGACCCACAGGAACATGGTCTGACCGCGGGCCCCCCACCCCAGCCTCCCTCCCTCCAGGGCTCTAAGGGACCACAGCCACTCAACCAGGATGGACGGAGGGGCAAAGGGCAGGGCACAGACTGCACCTAATGTGTGTCCCCACCCGTAGGAGGAGGACCTGGCGCCGCGGGCTCTTGGGACGTTACCACACAGTGCGTCACATCTGCCAAAAATGGAAGAACTCATGCCCCCTGGAATAAATGCAGCCAGTGTCCTCTGCAGGGTCCTGGGTTCGTATTTAGAATTCTGGGAAAGCCCCTCCGAATGCGTTTGCCGTGGGCGCAGGCAGTGGAGCACCCCGGGAGGAAGCACGTGAGTGGGAGCACTGCACAGACGCAGGGCCTGAGCACCATGCAAGAGACCAGCACGGTGGCCGGGAACCGTGCTGAGGAAGGGGCGCGACCACCTCGCTTGGCTCAGCGTCCCGGGCACACAGGGCTCCCACGGGAGCTTCTCGCCTCCGCCCGCTGCAGGTCCAGGAACTTGGAATCTGCTGCCTCACATTTCATTTCCCCTCGATCCTGCCTCCCCCGCCACCAAAGGAAGTGCTAACTCAAGTACAGCGTGATCAGAAACCGGAGGCGCCCTCCAGGTCCACGCTCCCGCGAGGGGCCGCCTCGCGGAGAGGTCCCCACCCTTGGGAAGGTCTCGGGGTCAGAGGGCAAGTGGAGCAGCCACAGACCAGAGGCAGGACTGTCCGGACTGTCGCGGGGAAGGAGGCGCGGGGCACCGATTCCGACGACGCGCAGCCCCGAACCCAGCCAGAAACGAAGCGGCTGCTGCCGATGAACTTCAGCAGGTGAGTGGATTTCAGCAGGTCCTTGTAAAATCGCTGGTGGAGAAGGTCCCAGCATCGCCGTTCATCTGCCAGGGGCCCCGAGGCGGCCTGGACGGGAGCGTGGCCGGGCTGGGGGCAGGGTGCCCTCGGCTGGTCCCGGCTCCGGGGATCGGGGCTGATCCCAGCACAGGAGGCGCAGGCAGCACAGTCTGGGCAGGAGCTGAACCGGCTTGACTCGTCGCAGCACCCCAGCTTCCTGCCCAGGTCGCTCCCTGCCACCCGCTCTGCCCCTGGCACCCAGGTCACTCCCTGACATGCCCCCCTCCACTCCTGGCACCCAGGTCTCTCCCTGCCACTCTGCTCTCCTCCCCCAGCACCCAGGTTGCTCCCTGCCACACTCCCCTCTGCCCCTGGCACTCATGTCACTCCCTCCCACCCTGCTCTCTGCCCCTGGCACTCAGGTCACTCCTTGTCACTGAGCCGTGCTAACCGGGGTTCATGCCCGCTCCCCTGCCTGGAATCTTCTCACCTGTCCACTGGGCCCTGCAGGCTCCATGCCTCTGCCAGCACCTGGAGGCTGTGGGTGCCTCAGAGCCCGGGAGTCTGTGAATGGGACCCAGAGCCAGTGTGGGAATGGAGGCGATCTCCAGGGAAGCCCAGCTTCGCCCTGACAAACGGGGACATTGGGGACGCGTGGGCTCGAATTATTGGGCTGGCAGCTGCACCCACCAGATGAGCAAGGCTGACCCTCAGACGTGCACACTAGTACACACACACTAGCACATGTACACACACACACATGCTCCTCTGACCCGGCTATAAACACCTAAACCCAAGGCACCATTTGGGAAGTTCACGAGGTCCATCACCCGCCCCCAGGAAGTCCTGGGAGCCCCAGCAGCGCCTTTCCTGCCTGTGTGGAGCCTTGGGAAGTTCGGGGGCAACAGAAAGAGGTGAAGAGTCCCAGGGAGCAGAGTGGGCCTGTGGCTCCTGGGAAGGCAGGCCTGCACAGCTGGGAAGGAGCAGTCCACCACATGCAGGACCATCAGGCCCTGGATTCCCTGTTCCGGGTGGGACTGAGTGGCAGTGTCCACAGGAAAAGGCGACTCCTTCCCATAGACAAAATGTGGGAAATGACCTGCTAGCTTGTCCTATTTGGGCCTAAAAAGGCATCGCTAAGGGGAAAAAAAATAGCATTGCCTACTGATGACAGAAAAATTACAACCAGATTTTAGACACTGGCCCCAGGACCGAGCAGCTCTAATCCCAGGGGTAGTGCAGGGCCTGAGGGTGACAGAGGTCCACCCCGCCATGGGGAGTCCTATGAGCTAGGGGCACACGTCACGGGACAGCTTCCAAAACAAAAGAGCTCCCACAGCCCTAATGACAGCCACACTGTCAGCAGAGAGCTCCCCAAACCTCCCATTCCAGGGCAGGGGTCGGCCAGAAGCCTTCGCTCCCAGTCCCTTCACCCTTAAAACTAAGCAAAGAAGAACCCCAGCCCCACCCCATGTTGGTGGATCCACTCCGTCACCACATGTAAACTACAAACAACTCCTGGCACCAAGCAACTGCTGCTTAGCTGTCAGGAATTCGTGATGATCGTAATTCGGGTCCAAGATAATGTTCCTGTCCATGGGTTCTAATTTCAAATTCACCACCTTGTCCTCGGTCTGCCTACACATGTGCGCATGGCTAACATGCACGCACGGGGAGGCATTTCAAAGTCGCCTCCTCCGGGCTGCGTGACACAGAGATTGGTGTTAGGTGCCCAAACTGTGAACTGCCTTTATGGTAGCACACGGGCCCAGCACCGATCTTTGGCTCAGGACAATGAAAATTAAATCCTCGGAATTCCAGGCAGCGGTCGGATACCTGGAGAGCTTTTGCCCCCATTTGAGTGGATGACCGTCATGTCCTAACCAAGAGGTCTAGAGGCACAGCCACCTGCCCGCATCTTCCCTTCCCTCTCCTTCCAAGATTACTAGGTTCCTGACAGGAAAAGGACATTTTTATAGGTCTGACAGCCCCTGAAACTAAGAATGAAAGGCTTGAGGCGATATGCAAAGTCAGGGGTAGGAAGGTTGTGTGGCTCTGGGAAGAGGGCAGGATGGTTTGTAAGACCTCGGAGGGACTCTCGCCCATCCAAAGCTACCAAATGAACCCTTTGCTCTGATAACTGTAAATACATCAGAAACACGTGTACTGGATGCATCTTGTTAAAATCAAGGCTGAACGGACAAACTGCACGGCAGTTTGAACACCTCACACTTTGTAAAAATATGTGGGGTTCTCAAAGTCAGCCTATTAAGGGACTTCAGGGCCGTGTGTCTCTGACTCATTTATACCCGGGTTATCAAAACGTCATCTGTTTATAACAGATATATGATGTCCAGGAAGGTCTGGGGTCTTTTTTGGAATTTGAAAACAAAACAAGCACCCACAATTCCTTCTTAGAAAGGGGAAGAAGTATCTCCCAAGAGAAAACAAACTCCAGTCCCTAAAGATTAGGCTGGTTTCAAACTTGGCTAAGAAATTCCTTTCTACCAGGATGCCCAGGTGGCTCAGTGATGGAGCATCTGCCTTCAGCTTGGGGCGTGATCCCGGGGTCCTGGGATCAAGTTCTGCATCGGGCTCCCTGCATGGGGCCTGCTTCTCCCTCTGCCTGTGTCTCTGCCTCTCTCTGTGTGTCTCTCAGGAATAAATAAATAAGATCTTAAAAAAAAATTCCTTTCCACCTTTAGTTGTACTTGCAGGTAATGAGGGGAAGGACAAGGAGGTGGGTGGGCACAGGGGATAAAACTGTCTATCCGGCTCTTTGCCTTTCCCTGAAGGTGTCCCAAGCCTCGCTCCTTGTGCCCTTCTGATGAACGCCAGCTGTGTTCAGTGCCCGGCTCTGCCCCTGTGCCCAGGTGACATTCTACATAGACCATCACTCCCATGACCGCAAGTGCCTCCCCGGACCGCTTTCCATCAAGCATCCTCAGCTCGTTGCTCATGGAATCAAACTCTCACTCACTCATCCATTTGGGTATGCCCTGGGCAACTGTCACCCGGTGTCTGAATCCTCAACCGCACGAATAGTAAAAAGGAAAAATATTATGCACAAGAAAAGGTTAACTATATGCACAAAGAATCAGTGACCCTCAGACGAAGGGGAGACCCTCACAATGGCCTGTCTCAAGATTCGCGAGCACGGCAATGCTGCTGCTGACAGGTGCAGAAGCCACCGTGCATATAGGCTCCCACCCTGAGTGGGGCACAGGGAGCGTTATTATTCCTTTCTCAGTGCTGCAAGATGATAAATGGCCCTGCTGGCCAGGGACAGAGTCGGATGCTGGTGACGACCTGCCATCCTCGTGCAGCCCTGCACAGCCATGGCCAAATCTGCAGTGACCAGAGTAGCCCTAAAGGACCATCAGACACTTGCGTTGCACGGATGCCCCAGAGGATCTCCTCTCTCAGGTGAGCATGAACAATTCTTGCCATTAAAGATGGATGCATTTGGTTCTGCTTTAGAACTTTCTGGGGTCTAGGAAGTTAAAGTGTTCATGAACCAAGAGTGATCTCAGAGTCTTTTATTAGCCAATTCCTTAACAGGAAGCAATTCAGCATGGCTTAGGATCCACCGAGTGTTTCTCCAAGTGTGGATTCCCCAGCGACTACAGAATTATCCTGATCTAAAAAGCAGATGACGGGGTTCCTGGGTGGCTCAGTCCATGAAGTGTCTGCGTTCGGCTCGGGTTATGATCCCGGGATGAGGATCGAGCCCCACATGGGGCTCTCTGCTCAGCAAGGAGTCTGCTTCTCCCTCTGCCACTCACCCAGCTCTTGTACTCTCTCTCAAATAAATTTAAAAAACATATTTTTAAAAAGTGAAATGCAGATTCCTGGGTCCCATCCTACAGCTGCTGGAATGGGAAGTGTGGAGGGGGCTGCTGGGAAAGAAGCCTTTCTGATACATTTTCCTGAGGGTCCTGCTGTGCCCTGCGCCTTTTGCAGGGGTAAGGGGCCGAGAGGTATGTGGGAAGAATAGGGTGGACGGCTTAGCAGAAGGCTCTGAGGTCTGGGCCTGCTCATTCCACTGCCTTCTCTCCTTCTCTCTCTCTCTTCCCCCCACCCCCGGCCCACACACCCTCACATAACCTGGGCTGCCCTCTTGGCCCTACTGCCTGTGCTCCCGGAGCTCACCCACGGGATGACCACAGTCACCCTGGTCGCTCCATCCGTCTGGAGGCAGGGAGGTAGGGCCCACTGGTGCTCAGCCTCTATTCTCTCCGAGCCCATGTCCACCTGTCAGCTCAGGCACATGAGTTCACTGGCCAGGAGACCTTCATCACCAGTAAAACTCTCCCACTGACAGGGCTCTGCAAATCCAACTTGACAGATCCCAGTGTCTAATTATTCTCACTGCTTCTGGAAAAACACTTGATGCATCTGAGGGTCCTGAGAAGTCCCGCACTGTGCTCCTTTGTACAGAAAAGGGATGTAATTTCCAGCACACTTTGAAGTGTCTCACTCTCATTATCATTACATTACATGCAGTGTTCTCCCCCAACAACACACACACACACACACACACACACACAAATAAGATGTTGTCCGCTTAGTAATCTGGGGTTAAATTTACAATTTGCATCTCAACACAGTGCTGAGCAAGGAAACCAGACCGCGGGCCTCAAACAGCCTCGCAGTAATGGAGCAGGAGAGCAGAGCTCAGGAAACTCCTCTAGGAAAAGCAAATAAACAAAGGGACGTGGAAGGAAAACGCAAACCGTAGGGATGGTGATCCACAGAGAATCACCAGCAACAGACTACCAGCGCCAAGAACAGAAATTCTAAATCAGGGACTAATTGGTCTAAAAATATCCTTAAAGTGTTCTCAGTTGGAGGAGTCCTTCCCAACGGAATCAGAAGTTAGAGACTAAATGGTCTGATGGAGGAGTTTCTGCATTTCTTTACATCTGAGCCCCGAGAGGGACGTGGAGAGGACACGACGTAGATCTGTCCACCCAGCTTAGTTACACATACACATGACACACACCGAGCCTACCCACCTAGGGCCACGTGCTTGTGAGAGCATCAAACCAGCTCTCGGCCAGGAGCCCTGGTGTCAGGCCGGGGAGCAGGAGGATTAGCCAACCTTACTGGGGTGTATGCTACTTAAAGTGGCAAATCTTTCAGCCAGAAACCCACTGAAATTCTAGCCACATGTCTGCCACAAGGTGGTTCCACTTAGAAGCAGTAAATAAATACACACATTTATAAACAAATAAATAAGAACTATACGCAAGCAGAAAGAGTCGTAGCCAAAAGTTGAACTTTCCCTGCACATCCTTCTCTGAAACCCCATGTTTTCAATTATGCCATCCTGAATCTGGACTGATGCTAATATGTTTGCATTGCTGGCTTTCATTGTATTTTATTTTATTTTATTTTATTTTATTTTATTTTATTTTATTTTATTTTATTATTATTTTTTTTTACAACTCACCGCAGGATAGTGAAGTCAAAAATATACCGTTCTGATCAACAGGACACATCTGCGGTGAATCCACACAGAAGCAATTAATTTCCTGGTGGTATTTTTACACTGGGGGCCTGATGCAGGTCCCCATTATCCAAACAAAAACTCCAGACAGCTCCTGCTGCCTGATAAAAAATAAATCAGATGGCGGAGGGCTGTTTGGCCTAGGACTGCTACAGGCTATGACTTGTAATGAGGCTCCCAACACTAATTATGAAGCTTATTAAAGAGAATTGGACAACTTGTCCTAAAGTGCAGGCTGTAATCACGCTGCAGAAGGTGGGCCTCCGAACACACAACCGGCAGTCACCTGGCTCAGCAAAGGGGACTCGGCCAGCACAGCCAGGGTGTGGATCAAATCACAGCAACAGTAGGACTGTGTTTGGCAAATTGGTCAGGATAAATTTGAGGGGCAGGTGAGAATCACGACCGCCTGCTGATCGTTCACACATCAGAGCCTCCCCTCCTGGCGAACATCTGCCGGGAAGGGTGCCGGAGACCGTCCAAGGCGATGCTCACGCCCGCCGGCACCGTGTCCTATTGTTACACTTACTCTGAACTCCGGATCTTCTCTGGATCTGAATGCAGAAGCATTATTTCAGTGCACTCTTTCAGGAGGGTAGGGGAAAGAAAAGATTAATAAAGATGTTATGAGCCTGAACCGCTGTGAGATTTGTTTAATTATTCCCCACAGGACTGCCCCAGCAATCTGCTGACATTTAGCCCCGACCTTGCAAATCCTCGGTAAATATTAATATATCAACTCAAACAGGGACCGTTGTTCTATTGGTTCATGGAGCTCAGAGAGATTCGCCACAGCGGTAGGAAATAATGTGCAGAAGTGAGGAGGACGGGCTGCTTTGATTCCACCTTCTGCTGCACACACGAGCTGGGGACTTCAACAAAATGGCAATGCTGTTCGTTTGCCACAGCTGCAGAGTGACACTTCAGATGCCTTCGCTTCCCTTTGTACAGCCTGCTGGAATAATCCCAAAACCACAGTGGCAAGAGATTAGAAAGGAGGCCGGCAGAGAAATCGCACGTTATCATCTGGAAGACTGGAAATTTTAATAATGGGGAAGGTCCGCCCTCTAATCTGACCGCCTTTGCCAGAAAAGTGGGCTGAGGATGAGGGCGAGGGAGGGGAAGGCATCCTTCCTCCGGCCCTGGGACACCACCCTCGGCTGCCCTCCTGGACTCAGGTGCACAGGGTCCCATGTGCAGCTCTGAGGAGGAAAATAGCAGCCCGTTTTGACCAACAGTTTGCTATAGGGAAAAAAACATTGCTTTTTGATTTCTCCCTGTATGTGCTGTGGATGGCGGTATTTTTGAGACTTTATTTTCCTTGTCTCAAAGTTATCTATTATTGAGTCATCTCCTCATAAATATTCTGAAATTCCTAGTGGCTGAATGTTTGCTGGGGGCCAAGGAGGCCCCCAAAGTTCTTGGGTGTAAGAAGGAGGGCTGCCCCGGCCACATTTGGCTTTCAGATGTACTGGGCTGCAGAGTCAATGCGTGATTAATTTTATTCATAAAAATGTTAATCACTTCATTGTGAGATCTTTTTAACATTCAGTGCGGGAGCACCTTTTTAATTTCTCTTGCCCACCGTCTCGCAGATGTATTTAATATTTTCAGACACTGCAGCAGCTAACGGAGGACCTGGCAATTAAGCATACGTTTAAAATTCAAACAACAAGCGAAGCTACAGAGGCGACAAACAAACAAACGGGACGGGACACCGCGGAAAGGCGCGCCAGGCCTGCGGCCCCCGCACCCCACCCCCGGCCCCTGGCGACCCCGGGACCCCTCCCCGAAGCGCCGCGCACCGTGGCTGCGCCGCCCCAGCTCCAGGGAAGCCTCGCCCCCTGCTCCGAAGGGCAGTTCCCCAAGGAATTGGAGTAAAAGCTCTTGGGTTTGGAAGACAGAGTCGGCGTGATCCCGCCTCCGGCCAGGGGACCCTGCGCCCGTGCCACGATGGGGCGCATCCGGAGGCCGGCTGGGTGCGCCGGTTCCCCCCGCCGGGCCCCCTGGTGCAGCGCGGCCACTGTGGCCTCGCATTCAGGCCGCGGGCTCAGGACGCCGAATAAATGGATTAGGGGATCAGAGACACCCGCGGCGTCTTCAGAAGCCAAACTGCACAGGGAAAGGGCCGCCACTTGCGCCCCGCCCCGGGGGTCCGGCGACTGCTCGGGCCCTGCCGGTGCCCCCGCTGCGACCTGCGCTCGCGCCCCCCCTCCGGGGCCCCTCCCGCACCGCTGCACCGCTGCACCCCTGCACCCCGGATCCCCTGCACGCCGCTGCCTCCTCCACCAGCCCTGGGCCCCGCAGGGTTCACATGGCTCCTGCCCACAGCCTGGGCGCTCTGGAGCCGCCTGGGAGGCCGGGGTTCCCCCTGCCCGCCAGAGTCAGAGAGGTTGTCCAGGCGCCAGGCTCCCTCTGTGCGCCCCTTCAGGCAGGGTTCAGGGCCACCTCACCCCTCTGACTTCCCATATTCAAGATCATTCTAGAATTTTGGTCTCCTCCAGGGTCCTCCTCTCCCTGGGTCGCTCTGTGACTTTTGTTTCTCCATTGAAAACAAATGTTAAAATATAAATGTTACAATGGCTGATGGCATAAAGATGAATATACTGGTTTATATATTAACACATTTCCTTTGACCTAAAAGGTTGTTTTCTTTCTTTTTTTTTTTTTTTTTTCATTTGAAGAGAAATCAGAGCAAACATTTTCATGGGTCCCTAAAACCATGGTGGGCACCAGGCCTTGGGTCACCGTCTGATAGATAGGTCACCCCACCTGCTCTGTGCCCCACTATGCTCACTCTAAGAAAGCCCATTTCAGAGTCCTTATTGAGAGGGGGAAGAGGATATGTATGGCAGGTTCCTTAGCTGGGGCACAAAAGGATGCCACCAGTCCCCCAGGGATGACCTCAGGAGGCCTTTCAGCTCTGCAGCTATAATTAGAGCCACTGGCTGGTAGGACCCAGAGAAGACCTGGACAGCTCACCCCACCCACTGGGCTAAGTGGGGCGTGAGACAGCTGGCTGCAGGGCTTTTTACTGGAGACCATTCACTCAAAGCTCATGCCATGATGAGTACTCATAGCCCAGGAAATGTACCCAGGGGCACACTCTGTCCACAAGGGCTTTGGGGGATCCCTGCAGGGAGCTGGGAGCTGCCAGTTGCCCCAGGGCATGCTCCCTCTACCTTCTAGCTCTTTCTTCTGGCCATTCACTCTGGATTCTAGACCCAGGGCCGTCTCCCTGCTTGCCCTCCCCACCTGGAGCTAACATTCGACATAAGCGGTCAGCAAGATGTGCCAGGACTCTCCCCAGGGATGCATCCCCTGGGCCTGGGAAGTCATGGAGCCCACAAGGTCTGTGCTCAGTGTCAGGTTCCCCGGGATACGGTCCCTCTCAGGTCCCTGGAAGCCTGAAAGCACAGCTGACTGGTGTCACAGTGCTGGGTCCTGCATGTGGCCCAAGCAGCACAGGTCTGGTGGGCAGAGACCACCCAGAGGCTCCAAAGGCCTTCCATGTCCCTAATACCCACTCCAAACCTACTCAAGCCGCCCCCAGCCAGCAAAAAAAGGAATGGCTTCCTCCACTCCTTTCCAACCTCCAACTTGGGGGATGCAAGGTTAAAATCCCACTCCCCACAGCAACCTGGGCCCTGTCACTTTTGAGAGAGCATTCCTGGCTCCAATCTCTCCAAATCTGGGTTTCCAGCCTCCAGCCCCAGTCCTACCCAGACCCCAGCTGGGAGTAGCCAGACAATCTCTAGCCTGCTTGCACCATCCAGAAGGAAAGGAAAGAGGGTAGCTGGATAGGCTCCGAACCTGATGCCCCAACTCAGGAGAAGGGTTCTGGCAGAGGGGCCGAGGCCAGCCAAAGACTCCACGTTTGGGGGCTAAGGGTCATTGTGCGTCCCAGGGCACCCGGGTACTATGGCCATCCTGTCCTTTCTCTCTCCTCTCTCCTCCCTCTTTCCCTCTCCAGCTTCTTGGCTCTCTGGCAGAGCCCCATCTACAAGGACGACTGAAACTTTATAGGGCATGATTCATCGGGTGGCGCGCCCCTCGGAGCCATGGCGCGTATTACATTAATCAGTGTCAGACCACTAAAACCGAGATATGAATATGAATTCTCCATATTGCAGGCGAGATAAATGTGCTGGTGAATATAATTGATCGAAGGAGGGAGGGATGGATGGTGGGAACGGAGAGATTTCAGACTCCAGCATCCAGCAGGTCAATGACTGGGGTGGAACCTGTGCCCACTCCCCAAGTCTTCAGACTAGGAACATGGGGTAGGAAGGGGGGGCGGGGAATCTAGAAGGTATGAGCTCCTGATGATCTCCCTGTCATGGGCCTGCACTGGAGCAGAAAGAGGAAGATCTCTGCACAGGATTTCTTACCATTTCCCTACCAGAAGACTCAACAGAAATCCTCTGCTCTGGCTGTCCTTTCTATTTCCTCATCCTATACCTTTTCCGCTTAAATCTGCTTGCTGGTCACAGAACTACCACCACCATCTGAAACCGTGCGTAGAGTATGACAGCTCCCTTACATATGCAGAAAGTTCCAGAAGAACTTTTGCTTTTGCTTTAGAAGAAAAAGAGGTTTCTATGTCTACTCCCAGATATTTCAGGAGCTGAAACAGCATGCCTAGCAGGTGCTCCCACTGGGGGGCTGTGCACCCTAGGCGAGCACACTCAAGTAGCTGTGGTGGTGGGTAAGGATGGAAACAAATCATGCACAAAGAACAAAAATGATTTTTCAATGCTTGATTAAAAATTCATTTCTACCTTTTCACTCGAGAAAAATAATTCTGAGGCTGGAGATCTGATTTCTTTGCATGGGAAACTCTGGTCAGCCGGTGGGGGGATGGGGGGGCAACAGACTCTTCAGGACTTCTAGACCATGGATAGGATTCTCAGGCGTGGGACTCAGGTGCTGAGCACAAGCTGGTCCAGCCCCCTGGGAGATACCGTTTAGGGGTCCAAAAGATATTGGACAAGAAAAAGAACAGAACAGAAATAAAGGGTGTGCAAGCAGCCGATGCCTGTATGGGCCGTCCTACTTGATTCTAGGAAATAAAAGAGAATGGAGGCTGCCAGGAACAGAGGACTTTGCCACCCACCTGAATCCCACCTGATGCTTCCAGCAGTTACCCAGGAGGGATCCACCAGCACGTTGTGGATGCCAGAGCAACCTGTGTGTGTGCCAAGAACTTGGTTCCTCATCAGAGGAGCAAGACACCAATGGTCCAAACTATCTAGACTGCACTCTTGCCAAGTACACAAGACCCATCTGTCCCTGGTGATCAGGGTAGGGTGTGAGGATCCATCCCAGGAACTCTGGAACGGGGAGTGCCATGACCCCAGAAGCTCTAGTGTCAGGGGGCAGACCAGGAACTGCTTTCCAAATTCCCAAGTTGCACACTGACCATGACAGCACCCTGCCTGGAACCCACACAATCCCCAGCAGTCCAACCAGCAGGCCCGCCGCCGCACCCCCAAATCCAAACAACTTGGGGCACCCGAGATCACAGAGGGAGCGGGTTGAGCATAAATGGAGGCTGGTGCCCACAGCGACTCCCAGGCCCAGCGCCTCAGATCTCCAGCCATGCTCCCCGCCCCGCCCCCCCCCCCCCCCCCCAGCCACAACGCCGCGGTCAGGACCCCATTCCGCTTCCAGCCCATAGAGGGCGCGCCGAGCACGTCCATTCGGAGGGGAAGCGTCTCCACGGTAGCCGCAGCCCCGGTGCCCGCGGCGGGCCCTCCGCCCTCCGCCCTCCGCCCTCGGCCAGGCCGGGCGCCCCTCTCGCCCCGCGCCCCGCGCCCCGCACCCCACGCGCCGCCCGTGCGCGCTCTCCCGCCGCCTCTGCGTCTGCCCTCGCCGTCCCGCCTCCAGCCTCGGGGGCCGGGAGGGGACCTCTTGTTCTAAAACCACGGGGACAGCCGGGGGATGGCGTGGAAGGGGCCGGTCAAGGGGCCATCCCCCGTGCGGTGCGTCCCCACCACGCCACGGAGGAGCCAGGGGCAAAGACGGCCGCGCCCAGCCCTCGCCCTTGGGCCGAGGCGCCCAGACAGCTGGGGCTGAAGGGGCAGGAGACCGAATATGCAGCCGGGGATGGGGGGTGGGGGTGGAGTGGGGGTGGGGGTGCTCCGCGCCTGGGACTGGCCCCTTTCGCACTGGGCAGGTTCCCCTGCAGCTCACGTCCTCCCGGCGGTCCTGTTAATGCTGCCATCCTCGGTGTCCGGGATTTCTGCCCAAAGTCGTCTGCGCCCAGTTTGAATGCAGGCTGCGGAGGGGCGTCCGCTCCGAGCGCCCCAGGCCCGACGCCCTGCCGGCCGCGGCTCCCCAGGCCCTGAGCCCGTTCCCATCCGTGCGCATCCGAGACCCGCTCCGGGCCGGCCCCGCATTGTCCTCGCGGCGCTCCCTCCCTCCTCCCAGACCCCGCCGCCAGAGGCTCTTTTCCTCTGACCTCCGGGCGCCCAGCGCAGAGCCCTGGCTTAAAGGGACATCCCCGGGCGACCAAGCCCCCACCCCCCTTTCTCAGCCCGAGAGGCTACCGCAGCTCCCTGGCTCACAAGCCCAGGGAGCCCAGGGAACCCAACCCAGGCGCTGCATCTCCCCCGGCCATCAGGACAGCTTAAAAGAGCCTTCCAATCTCTCTCCACGTTTGATTTAACCAAGTAACTAAAAAATACATTCAAAAGCCAAAATTTCATACTCCATTATGTCCTCACTCTACCCACCAAACGACCCGACGCCAGGATGCACTGTTGAGACAACGAGTTATAAATTGATTTCAAATCTGAAGTTCTCCTTTGGGGACATAATTGGAAATTCTTTTCATTTTTTTCCCCCATTGTGCCACTTGAAGAAATCGGTTTTATAAACTACTAAAAATCGAACTCATTTATGTTCCGAGAAAGGCGTGCCCCCAGATAAACCTCTTAAAGGTCGGGAGGAATTAAACTGCCAACAAGAAACTGCACTAGTGACAACATTAACAAATCCAACAACAACCAAAAAAAGACTGTGAGAAACACCAGCCTGGGGTGGAAACTCCCCAAGGAGCCTCTCGTCCCCAGCCAGGGGCACTTGGGCCCTGCCAGCATCCCAGGATCCGAGACATTCCTGCAGACACCCAGCCACACACAGCAGCAGGAGCAGCGGGCATCATTTCATTTAGTTTATTAGACAAAAATATATGATTTAGACAAGTTCGCTGACGCGCTATTTACAATCTGAAATCACTCTATATACAGAAAGAAGGAAGGAAAAAAAAAAAAAAGACACAAGCACGTGGGGCATTTACCGAGCCGATAATCAACCGGAGCGGAGCGAGGTGACAGCCACCAAAGGTGTGGGCAGAGGCCGGGCTGCCTGGACCCCGGCCGGAACGAGCCCCTTTCTGCAGAAAGCGATGGATGGGAGTCGTTGACGTCGTGGCCATATTTGTCCTTTACACCAGTTCTGAAATATTTGTCCTAATTCCTCCCTCATCCCCTCCCTCCCGAATTCCTCCCCCCTCCCCCCGCAAAAGTAAAAGAAGACCCTGAATCAGGCCGACGGGAGGGCTGCTAGGATCCGCGGCGTCCCCTCCTGCGGGGCCAGCGAGCTGCAGGGGAAACACAGCGAGACAAGAGGCACAAGCACCGTCAGTCTCGGAGGGCCGCTGGGACCCGGAGTCGCCGGTTCCGCCAGCCGCTCCTGGGGGCGTGGTCGCCAGCCCCGCGCCGCTCCCGGGTCGGGAGAAACCCGCGGAGGCCGAGGGCCCCCGCGCCGGCCGGCGGACCGCACCCCCGACAGTGGCCGTAGGACCCTGCCCGCCCGGCGCTGCTCGCGCTCGGGGCCCCGAGCACCCCGCCCCTGCCCCCGCCACCCCGGCTCCCCGGCTCCCCGGCCCCACGGAGGGTTCGAGCAAACAGCACTCACTTGTCGCGCACGGGCTGGAAGGGCGATTTTAACTGCTGTGCCGGCGAGTCCGGCCGGGGGACGAGGTCTCTCTCTGCGAGGGAGGGGGAGAAGCAGAGCGTTAGGAGACAGGTGTGCGCCTTGGGGCGGGGTGGGGGGGAGGCTGCTGCCGAGGTGCTCCAGCCTCTTCCCCACCCACTCCCTCCCCCCCACAGCTAGGACTGGGTCTCCCTGGGCAGGCCTGCCGACAGAACTCAGCTCTCCCGACGCGGCCTCGGTCCCCTAATCCCGGCGGACATCGCTGCCCACCCCGGGCTCTGGCTGCCTCTGCCTCCGTCTCCCGGCCGGTGCTCGCCCACCACCCCCACGCTCTGCGTGGCTTCCCGATTCCCGGCTCGGGGCGGGGCGGACACCCCGGGGCGCCCTACCTGGGAGCGCGGGGCTGCTGCGAGCAGAGGCCTTGTCACCGTGGAGCACCCCCGCGGCCACGGGGACGGGCGGCTGCGGCTGCGGCGGTGGCGGCGGCGCAGGCAGGTGCGGGCCGTGGGGCGCGGCGTGGGGCGCGCCCACGCCCAGGAAAGAGCGCATGTTGAGCAGGGAGCCCTGCGCGAGGAACGCGCCGTTGGTCCAGTTGGAGAACTTGCCGATGTGGCAGGTGTACAGTCCGTGGCTGGGCAGGAAGGCGGGATGCTGCAGCGGCGTGCCCGCGGGGGGCCCGTGCGCGCCCGGGTGGCCGGCGGGAGGCGGCGGCGAGGCCTTGGGCGCGCCGTCGGGGCTCGTGGCCGTCTCGGCCAAGGACCAGATCTTGGGCTTGCTGTGCGGCGCGCCCTGCAGGCCACCCGCGGCGGCGCCCGGGCTCAGCAGGCGCGTGCTGCCCGGCTCTGGGCCCTCCTTGACCAGGCCCAGGGGCGAGTCCTGGGACTTGAGAGCGTCGGCGGCTGCCAGCGGCGAGCCCTGGTCCCGAGCAAGGGCCGTGGGTGCCGGAGGCCCGCGCGGCGCCTCCGCCTTGTCCTCGTCGTCTTCGTTGCTCTGGTCGCCGTCGTGCTCGTCGATCTTGTCGATGTCAATGCTCTCCAGGTCGATCTCCTCATCGTCCTCGGCCTTCTCCGGGTCGCCCTCAGTATCGCTTCCGAAGAGGGCTCCGTCCTCCTGGTCCTTGCTGCGCGCACCCCACGTCACTTTGTTCTCCTTCTTGAGGCGCCGGCGCGCGTTGGCGAACCAGGTGGACACCTGCGTGAGGGTCATCTTGGTGATGATGGCCAGCATGATCTTCTCGCCCTTGGTGGGGTAGGGGTTCTTGCGGTGCTCGTTGAGCCAGGCCTTGAGCGTGCTGGTGCTCTCGCGCGTGGCGTTCTTGGGCCGCCCGGGATCCCCGTACTGGAACTGGCCGTAGGGGTAGTAGGCCGGCGCCGTGTGCGCTGCGAAGGTGGCAGGGTGTACCCCGGGGTTGTCTTTGAGTTCATACTGTGAGCCCTGCAACCACAGAGCCACCAAGGGGGGAAGAGAGGGAGAGCCGGGGTGCAGGGAAGAGAGGGAGAAAAAGAGAGAGAGAGAGCGCAATGAGTCCCCAAAACTGGGAATGGGGGGGGGCAGCCGCTCTTGTCCGCTGGAGAACAGGAAGGCCCCCAGTGCACCACCCAGGGAGGAAGTAAGGGGTCAGAATCCTGAGCCGCCTCTAGAAACTGAGCTTCCAACCATCTTTAAGGGGTTTTTGTTTTGTTTTGGTTTTGGTTTTGTGTTTTTGTTTTTTGGGTTTTTTTTTTCTTTTCTTTTTTCTTTTTCTTTCTTTTTTTTTTTTTTTTGGTCACTCAAGAGAAGTTCCAGAACCTTGCATCTCCAGAAGACCACAACGGGGGCCAAGGCCCCATAGAATTTCTCCAGGCTGCCCTCAATTCCCTCCACCCCCACCCCCCACAACAACTTCAAGAGCAGTAATTTCCAAGTTTATCTCACACTAACTAGAAGGGAAAACCTTTTAACTGCACTGAGAAAACAGTTTCTCCAAATGTAAAGAATCTAAAGCCTAACCCCCCCCCCCCTCCGACCCCGAGGGGGTCAAGCAAAATAAACCACCTCGGAGTTTTCTTTAGGTCCAAATCCACCAGCAATTTAAAATGAAAGCAGACTCCTTTTAGCTCCCAAATTAATCTGCATATAATGGCTCCCCACACTTAAAGGTCGAAGATGGTGACAGGTAATTTAAAATTTTAATCCGGGCCATCATCAATAACAATAACAAAAACATCATTTGTTTTTTTTTTTAATACAAAAGCAGGGATTCACCGGTAAAATATTAACGGAGGGCCCCCAAGCCGCTGGCTGCGGGAAGGGGACTGCTCTCCTAGGCCTGTTCTCACTTTATCTCCTAAGTTTGACTGTGATGTGGCAAGAGCAAGCACAAACTGTTTGCAGGCATTTAGAGGCCGTGATTTATTTGCGATCAATATTCTTTTTATCATCCGTAGTAAAACACAGCAAGTCAAATTATCCCATCAGGTTTTTTGGTAAATAACATTTTATCTTTCTAACAACCTCATTAGGCCTCATTATTACCATAAATTGCCCAGACCGACATTCACTCACAATTTTATCTTTTGACTTCCAATCATAACGGCTTGGAAACCCAGGCCTAGAATGAAGAGTTTGGATTGAAGCTTACTTTCCGAGAACTGGAGGGAGACCAGTAGCAGATACATACACCTTGGGGAGGAGGGGGGCATTTCTACAAGGTTTCCCCTTTAGTAAAAATAAAATAAAATAAGATACCAAAAATCAAGCATTTCCCTTCCCCATCGCACTACAATGGGAGCGGATTCACACCACACAGCTCCCTTTCTCTTGCAGAAACACCATGGAGGGGTTCCCAAATGGCACACATCCGTACTCAAAATTTCTGTTTAAAAAATGATAATTCTCCACGTAAATACGGTCCAGTTGCTATGTTAGCAGAGGGGGTTCCCAGCCTGAGAAAGTTGTGAAGAGCAGAATATTTCTTTGACTAATGAGTTTAGTGGTGGAAAACACAGAGAAAAGGTTGCCCTGGCCAGATTTCGTTTCTGCCCAATCTTTGCAAAGCGTACTTGGCACTTTTCTAATTATTTTGGTTGTAACTGTAAGGAGGACATTTCGGCCTCTTCTCTGCTGGGAATTCTTTTTGAAAGGATACCTTGTAAATCTCTCATCGCTTCCCTGGCATCCCCAGCCGCCAGAACAAAATGGGAGCTGATCTTTTTCGATAGCGAGCGGTCTGAAAGGCAGCTGGGGCCGCTTTCAGAGAAATAGCCTTTCTTTTCAAAACTACAAGAAAAGTTACAGAAAACCCCACCAGCCGCTTTGCTCGTGTACAGTGGGCCGGTATTTATTTCCTGGCTCTTCTTCTGCGGGGAGCCGGGACACGTGGGGGGGGGGGGGCTGCAAACGGCCCTTACCCCGAGGGCAGCAGCAGCGCCAGAGGGGCTGCCTCCCCGGCCCCCGGGCCCCCCGCGCCCGCGCGCAGTTCCCCAGGAGCCCGAAGTTTAAGCGCGACCTTGCAGTCAGACCAGGGAAAATGGATCCTCTGCACCGACAGAATGGCGAATGCCCCGCCGAGAATGAAATTTGCAGCTCCCTCCCCCCATCTGACACCCACTGGGACGGGAGACTAAGAGGACAGCATTTATTTTAAGCCCAGGGACTCTGTTTTCTTTAATCCTCCATTATGTAACGCGGAAAGAAAAGTGCTTTTCATTCGGTGCAAAAGAAATGAAAACTTTGGCAACTTAACGAAAGTCAAAGCAAACACCGTTTCGGACGCCAAAATCATTTCCACTCTCCCCCCCCCCCCCCCCCGCTAAATCTCAGAACTGCACACCCTCCAATACGAGACCCCATCCGGCCCCGTCTCATCTCCCCATTGTTGGGTTTACTTCGATCAAGTCTCCGAGGCTTTCCAGGGTTCCCTCCGGCCAAGTCGGACACAACCACAGGAGTCACCGACGCGGGAGAGCACCGAGCGCCCCCCGCCCGGCCCCCGAAGCCCGAGAGGTCGCGCGAGCCGAGTCCGCAGGCCGGCCCGGGGCGTCCCGCCGAACCCGGCCGCGCGGCCGGAACCCCGCCCGCCGAGCCCAGGGGGGCGCGAGCGCCTGGGGCCCCCACCTCCCGCCCGCGCGGCGCGCGCCCCGGGCCTGCGCCTCCGGCCTCCGGCCTCCCTCCCGCCTCCCGCCTCCCGCCGAGCCCCGGGTCGCGGCCCAGGCCTCCCGCCTCCCCGGCCCCGAGCCGCCGCGGCCGTCGCCCGCCGGCCTCCCCGCGCCCCCGCCGCCGCGCGCCCCGCGGGCCAGGCCTCCCCGCGCCCCGCGCGCCCCCCGCGCCGCCAGCCCACCCGCGCCGGCGGGGAGCGGCCGAGGCGGGGGCGCGGGCAGGCCCGGCGCACTCACCATCTGCGAGAAGAGGCTGAGGTCGGCGGCGTAGGGCAGGAAGGCGCTGTAGTTGGGCGCGCCCGCGTAGGGGCCGGCGGCCGCGTACATGCCCAGCACCGAGGTGACGGCGGCCGCGCCCGCGCCCGCGCCCGCGCCCAGCTCCGCCGCCCCCGGCCGGCCCGACGAGGCGGCGGCGGCGGCGGCGGCGGCGGCCAGCACCCCCGGGCGCTCGCCGCCGTAGGCGCCCGGCCCCGCGGCGCTCAGGTACTGCGGGTAGCCCAGCTGCGGGAAGGACATGTCCGCGGATCCGCGGCGGCGGCGGCGGCGGCGGGCAAGTATTAAAGGGGCGGGGGCGGGGGCGGGGGCGGGGGTCGGCGCGGCGCGGCGGGGGTGGGGGCGGGGGCGGGGGCGGGGGCGGTGGGAGCGGGCGGCCGGCCGGGCGCACTCGGGCCGGCCCGGCGGCGGGGGCCGGTGGCTGCTGCTCGGCCCGGTGCTCGCTGGCGCCCGGCTCCCGGCTGCGCCCGGCTCCGCGATCCCGCGCCGACTGCGGCGGCCGCCCTCCGCTCGGCGGCGGGGCTTTCAGACACAATTTGAAGTTGATGCTTTGATTGGCATCCCCTTGAGCGCTGGCCCCGCCCCCGGCTCCCCGCCCGCCCCCTCCCCCGCCTGCCTCCCGCCCGCCCCAGCCGGCCGCTCCCGCCCCTCCCGGCGAGCACGTGGTGCTCCGCGCCGGTCGGGCCACCTCCGTCCGCCGTGGGCGCGCGAGCTGCGGGGCGGCGGGTGCGGGGCCGCCGGCCGCGGGCTGCTTCCCGGCCGGGCCCCGCCGCCGTCTCCCGCCCTGCGCGCGCCGGCTCGCAGCTGTCGGACCCCGGGGCGAGCCGCGTCCGAGCCGAGGTGCGTCTCTCTTTCAGGGAAACCCCTCGGCGCCGGCTCCTCCGCCGCTCGGGCAGCGGGGCCGGCGCTGGGGCGCCGACGGCCGGCGGGCAGCGGCCTGGCCTCCGAGGTGGCGCTGCCTCCGCGTCCCCGGACCCCCGGGCAGGAGCGCACCCCGGTGCCCCTCGGCGCGGCGCGGCGCGGCGTCCGCGGGCCCCTAGGTCTTCGCGGGTCACCCGGCAGTGCAGACGCGGGAGGCGGCCGAGCTCTGCGGGCTTCTGCAGTTGGGAAAACTTTGAGCCGGGGCAGCCGGGAAGCCGCCGCGACAGGTTCTTGGAGGCGGGGGTGGGCACCGTCTTTGCTGGAAAATCGCCACTGCGGGGGGAGGGAGACGTTCCGCCCCCGCCCCGGCGATGGAGGAGCCGAGTGTGGCTCCGGGCCCTCGTCTGTCCACTAGGTGTGCACGTGCAAGAAGCCAACTTGCGTGGCGGTCTGCGGCCCGCGGCGGCGCCGCCACCAGCCCGGGGACAGGCCGTCCTCTCCTCCGTCCCTCTCTCCCTCCCTGCCTTCCTCCCTCTCGTCTGTCGTCGGCCGGAAGAGCGAGAGGACACTGCCGTGAACCCGGCGCTCGGGGCAGGCTCCAGGTCCGCGCTGGGGCTCGGACGACCGGGGCAGGTCCTCCTCGCCTCCCGGTGCACGGCACATCTGTCGGGCAGGCCGCGTCCCCGTGCCCCGGGCGGCTTGGTCCCGCGGACCACGTAGGGAGTGTGCCCAGGATACCCACCCCGGGTCGGGATCGCTTTTCCTGCCAGCTCCTAGCAGCAGCCAGCGCCGGGCACCACTCCCTGCCCTGCAGGGAGGGACCACTGGACCCGCAGGAATGTCACCCGCGCACTGCGGTGTCAGCCTTGGTTTGGGCCACATCCGTTGGCGGAGTGGAGGCTGGCTGGCCTCTGGGCCATGTCCTCGGTGTACTGTGCTGCTGACGACCTAGGCCATCCGCGGGCACTCTGGACCCAGCGACCTGGCCTCCATCCCATAGCCCCCCTCCTCCCCTCCAATTGCCTGGATCATGCAGGTGGAGTGAGTGACTCTTCAACCATCAGGAAGGCTCCCATTTCCCCATTTCGGGGCCTGAGGACACACAGAGAGCCACTGCCTATAATTAGCAACAATAACGCCCATAATACTAATTACTAATTACCAGCTCCATAATCAGGCTTTAATTTCTCCCCTCAGTCAGACTTTCTTCCTGCTCCTGCTGTCCCTTCGCCCCTTCCCCGACCACTCCCCGACCTCTGCTAACTAGCCCTTGCTCACTCTAGAAATCCTCTGCAGCTGCCTGGGCACCTTTCCTGCTTGGAGGCAGATTCTGGGGTGTGGGCAGTGAGCACTAACCACTCCCAATCTCAGAAGTCACTATATGGCAGCTTCCTCCTGCTCCAGACCCACCACCTCCTGGCCTTCCCAACCCCTCTCTCCTATATCCAAAACAAACCACTGTCCTGTTTAGCAAACTTCAGTGTCACATTTCAGGGTGACAGGTAAATACAGGTGAGATAAGCCTTCTTCCGTGACCTGCAGAGCAGGTGAATGTAAGCCCAGAGAAATTTGTCAGTGTCAGGATTCAGCCGCATTGACTGATCCTCCTTCTCACTCCCTACCCCCAGCCCACAGCAGCCCACTTTAGTGGTCCTCTAGCTCTCAGAGCCTGGCGGTGGTGGGGGTGGGCAGCAGATTTTGTCCTGACCACCCACACACACCCCCAGTCACCTGCTGTGTCCTGCCTGTATCACCTCCATTTGGGTTATGAAAACATGATTCTAGAAGACATCAGGAACATGAGTAGGAAGGGCCCTCCCAGAAACAATGAGGATTCCACGGTAGTGGGAGAATCATCTCTGAAAGGCCTGTGGGCTGCCCGGGAAGCCCTAGAAACATGCCTTCCTGCTGACTGTGGCCATTCTCTGCCCAGGGCCAGGGCTAGAATCCTTCAGAGCCTGGGTGTGACCCCTGGCTCACCTCCTCCCTTCCTCTTCCTTGAGCTTCACCCAAAAACTGGCATTCAGAAAACTAAGAAGCAACCTGACAGAAGAAGAAGAAAACTGCTTCCAAACCATCCCATTGGAGAGGAAGAGGAAAAGAGAAGGATCTAGAACATCCTGGCTCAATGTCCCCATGGAGGGTGTCATCCTGCCAGCCCTCCAAGCCACACGTGTTAGCATCAAATAGCTAGTGGGGCTGAGCCTAGACCTTGGGCCTCACTTGAACATTTGCTTATGTTCAAGAACTTTCCCCAGAGAATCCAGAACTTTCCCAAGAGAAGATGGTCCAGTTCACTGTTCAGCCTTTCTGGGGTCCTCGTCATCCCTCTGATGGCAGAGAGGCAGTTGCAAATAGTAGGGCCAGGCAGGGTTCTCTTTGGGCTCAGTGGCACTGGCTGGGGACAAGTTGTGGGGTTCCAGAGGCCCAGGGCCATGCTACTCTGGATCCTTCACCCACCAGCAGGGAGAAACCCCCTCTGCAGACTGTCAGCACTGTCCCTACCTGGCAAGGGGTGGTTCAAGCAAGCCATGTCACTGGTGTCACTGGTCTGGAGGCCTCCCCGAGGACCAGAGCCTCCCCCTTCCTTGTGGCAGGCCTACCACCAACATTGAGCCAGAGGCAGGACAGTGGAGCCAGTGGTACAAAGCCAGACCTAGAGGTCGCTGTGTGGCCAAATCGGAGCTCTGACTGGTTGGGTCCTGGCTCAGGTTGGAGAGGGAGCGCCAAGGATGCCCACTCTGTGGCCCTCAGCAGTTGGACCGGGTCATGGGCCGGACCCAGCAGAGATGGGCAGCGTCACCTCTGGCAGGTGACCAGAGCCTTGTATGTGAAAAACCTGGACCCTCAGCTCTGGGAGCTGGGCGTTCAGGTGTACCCGAGGGTGTGCCGAGTACCCTAGTGCAGGGGGTTCCAGAGGAAGGGGACTCTGGTGGGGAGGAGAGAAAGACCCTGAGACCTTGGTGTGAGTTGGCAGAGGAAGAGGGTGGGTTGGTGAAAATACAATTTTGGACCAACTTAACTTTAAAACAGGTTTCAAGGCTTGATGGAAAGTTTATTTGCTGGTTGTCATTAGGTGGTGGTGGGGGGTAACTTTTCTAAATAGGAGGAGATTGTTACCCCAGCTTCAAAAAGATCCTGTGCATGTTCTCCCCAGTCCACAGTAGTGGTCAGTCTACTCACCACCCCCCTTTCTTTTCTTTTCTTTTCTTTTCTTTTTTTTTTAAGATTTTATTTATTCATGAGAGACAGAGGCAGAGACACACAGGCAGAGGGAGAAGCAGACTCCCTGCAGGGAGCCTGATATGGGAGTAGATCCGGGGACTCCAAGATCCAAGATCACGCCCTGAGCAAAAGACAGAGGCTTAAGCACTAAGCCATCCAGGCGTCCCCCACACACCCCCCTTTCAGTCCACACAAGGATAAGATTAAACAAACAGCATCCCCATTTACAATTTTATTTCTTCTCAAATAATTCTGCACTGATTGTGAAGCCCCGGGGACCCAGGTCCCTGAAGAAGAGGAAGGGACTCAGGAGAAACACCCCACACCCCGGAGCCATTCTGGGGACCTGCCTCTGGCGCCAAAAGACCTAAAGAGGTGGCAGAGGGGAGCCGGCCTCAGGGATGCAGCGGCGGCGCCTCGGCCTCTTCCTCCGCCTTTCAAGATGGCCAGTCCTTCCTGTGCCGATGGCCCCGCCGCCACGCAGGGCAGCGGCTTGGCGGCGGGGCTTGGTGGCCTGACCTGGCCCGCGCCCCCGACCCCGGCCCTGCCCTCCGCCCGGTCGCGCGCCTCCTGATTTATGAGTCTTGTTAAATACTCATTAGACTCTGCACCGTCCTCCAGCAGGACCCAGGAAGCCACCCTGCTCGGCGACAGCAAGGCGAGTGTCAGCCAGTCCCCGGCGGCGGAGAAGCGCGCGGGAGCGCGGGCTGTAGCCGGGTGCCCTGGGGCGCCAGGCCCGGAGCGGAGCCGGATGGCCGCGGTGACCTGCCGGCCCGGGCGCCCGGCCCGCGCTGGGGACCTGCCGCAGCCCCCCGTGCGCCCCTGAGAGCGCGGCCCGCCTGCCCCGCGGCCAGGGCGGGGCGCGCCGCGGAGGGACCCGAGTGGAGTCCGGCCTCAGTCTCCAAGGACCCCAGGAAAGTCCGGGAGGAGACGCTCAGAAGCGAGGAAGGAGGGACGGTGGGCTGCTCGGGCAAGTGCCTGGATGCCGGGGGCCGCGGGGCGCCGTTCCCGGGACCGGGGGGCGGGAGAGCAGCCGCGCGGGTGCGCGGAGGCCCCGACCGGCCGGGTTTCCCGCCACCGCGTTCCCGGGCCCGGAGGGCCGCGCCGTCGTCGTTCCAAGTGTAGGAGGAGGTGAATTACATGCGTGCGCACACACGTAAATATTTTATAAACCTCCCCTTAATTAACCAAATCATTTCCATTATGCTTCCAATGTGATCAACGGCAACGGTGTGAGGGTTTTCAGGGTTTATAATTTGATGTCACCAGACGGTTGCTCGGGGGCAGAGGTACAATCGCCGCGCCAGCTGCACTCGTATTTATTTGTTTTTCTACCGTGTTCCTGTAGGGCCCCATTATGCAGTTTTTAATTAGTTTGTGTTTGTATTTCACCCGTCCCAAATCAATGCCATCCCGGAGCAAGGAGATGTAAATTCTCGCAGTACAGGTGTAGCTGCCTGCTTCGGAACACTAGGAAACGCGTGTCTGACACATGAACGCGGGGCCGCCACGCAGCCGATTGTCAGCTCTCGGCAGCCAAGAGGCGCAGATCAAAGCCGCCGGGACTTCGGCGCCCGCGCCAGCGCCTTCGTGGCTGCGGCTCCCGATGCCATTAGAGGGAGCTGGGCAGGGCTCGGCGTGGGGGACAGAGTCCCTTTTCCCTTTGCCCACGCCCTGTGCCCCTGGCGGCGACGCCGGCCTCTGGGGGCGCGACCCGCTCGCTCGGGGCCTGTGCGCGCCGCTCGCTCGCGCCTGGGCGCCTGGTGGGGCGCGCACCAAACCCAGCCCCCGCGAAGAGAAGATCGCTGGGACTTCCTGCCGGCGTCCGCAGAGTCCTGTAACCCAACCCGGTGCGCACAGCCCGAATTTCTGGAATCTCCAGGCCTGATTTCCGACCCCCCCCCCCCCCCCCCCCGCCCCCAGCCACCGTTGTGTTGGCTGTCTCTTCCTTCTTGAAATGACCTCTGTGGAGTGCCTGTAAATCTATCCCTCCAGCCACCGAGGAATTCTTTTAAAGCTTTCTTTTTTGTCAGGAATAAGAGATTGTTCATCTTTAACTAGACCACATAGAAATTATGATTCAACAGCAGTGTGTATTTAATTAGAGTAATCTCACTTGAATTTAATTACTTAATGAATTATTTGTTTAAAAGGTAGAACGTCTTGTTTGCCAAGTACAGTGCAGACCTCTGATAAGAACTTCTGTTATAAGGACATTACAGCTTAAAAGCAGTCATGTGTTAAGGTTTATATTTTAACTCCTTGAGTATGTGACTGTTAACTGTTAATGTACTACTCAGACAAAATCTGTGATAGTTAAGGGTGCAGAGAGAGTGTGCGCAGAGGTTCTTTTCTGTGCACACATCCCTTTGGAAATTAGCACCCTCTAACTTTTGTCGTGTAAGTCTATTTTTAAACTTCTTGCATTCTGCTTTCGGTAGGCAGTTTCCTTTTTTCTAGTGCAAGATGACAGCTGTCTATTAGAGGACTCATCTTACGATTAGTATTTGCAATGAAATGGCACATCCTTCAGGAAAAATCCTGCCCTGCTCCCCTGGGTCCCTGAGGCATCCACAGGAGCAGCGGGAAGACTTTCTGGGTTTATCAATCTTCACAGGATTGGAAGCTACCAAGGCCCAGACTTTGACCTTAACCCTCCCCTCCTAAACTGTGGAAGAATTTAATTTCCTCTTGTTTTCCAAAAGCAAGAGCAAATAGCCCCAAGCCCTGCCATCCTTCCTGGGAGGCTCGGAAGGTGACTTGTGTCTAGGTAATTGTCACAGTTAACGCAAAGTTCATAACCAGGGCCAGGGGAGGGGGGATGACCCCCTGGAAGTCTAACAGGATTTCTGTGTTTTCTGTGGTTAGGTTGCTGCAGAGGCACATGCTGTGGTTCCTCCTCTATCCTGCGTGATGGACAGAGCCTTCTATCCCTGCGTGGTGGAATTTCAGCAGAAAAATGCATGTACGGGGTGAGGGAGGTGGCAGAAAGTGTTTCACCCTCTCAGGGAAGAGAAAATAAGAAGTAGGAACACCTTAAATCCACTAGAATGAATTCCACTGTCATTTTCATTAATATTTCATTGATCAAATAAGTTAAATAGCAGATTTGCACACTATTGTCACATACATATTAAATACTACTAATATAGTGTCCAACTAAGTAGGAATGAGCTTATAAGAGAAGTATGACACTTTGATAAGAATTATTAGCTTTTTTGTTTTTGTTCAGAATCCCTGAGGTTTATCGTAGTTGTGCATTTTGCAGCGGGTGCTCTAACTACCAGCGGTGGTTATCATGTAAACTTAATCACATGCTATTGTGGCTACAGGAGCACCTTTCTTCTAAAGAACCGGATCTACATGAATACATATTTTAAACTATTTATGAATTTACTTCACATATTCTTCCAAATAACAACTGACAGTAACAACCAGAAAGGACATGAGATAATAACTCAGGAATGAGAATACATTTCTCAGATCTGAGCAAATCCAAAGACGATTTGCTAGTAAAACCCTCAAAGGGAATGATATGTGTAGGATGGAAAAAGGTGAAAACACTAAATGGCATATTTATGTGTGACTCTTGGAGAACTGTTTGAAATTTAGACCAGATAGGACTCTACCTCCCATGACTTCCTATCAGCCCTCAATCACATCTATTAGAAAAGATTAAACCTACCTACCAGAGAGACCTTTTAGAAATATCTAAAAATATCTATTTTAGTTGACAAATATCCACCCACACAACATCCCTAGCAGCAAGTGTTATGCATCAAGGTTCCACAAAATGTGTGCAGCAGAAGTCACTGGTTGGGAGGCCGAATTCTGCTCACTTTAAAGGACCTCAAGGGCCACCAAAGTGCCCAACAGAGGACACATTGGGAGTCCAGGGGAAAGCTTCTCTGAGGTTGGAAGATACTTGGGGTCTACCAGCATTTTCTAGGACCATTCTTGTAGAAAACCAAAATCCAGGATATGAAATGGGCCTAAGGGGGGAAACTTGCAGCATCCCTAGACTGATGGTCCCTGCTCTGCTCTTGCTCACACCTCTCCTTCCTCATCACTGTCACCAAGACTGTCTCAGGAGCTGCTCCAAATTTTGGGGTTCTTGGCTGGCATTGCACCAGCTCCATCCCTCTGTCCCTGTGCAAGAAAGACTAGCTAGAGTGGCCTCAGGCCTCTGACTCCCCAAGTTTGTACCCTCTCTGAGTGTGTGGGAATGTTTGTATATGCATGGGGAAGATGGGGAGGCCATGGGGGCTCTTCTCCCATGCACACTTCCAGAGGATCTTTTGCCCCAAAGGACATGACACACTTAGGACCAAGCTCAGGAGGCATCTTATCTCCAACCTCTGACTTCCAATAGGTGCCCTCCCCTCGTCCTGGGTTCCAGAGCCCTTCCTGATTGACTTCATGCCTGTGAAAGCTGCCAAGACACATCCTCCATGTCACTCACGCCACGTGGCCCCCTCCACCATCTAGTGGAAACCCACATGGCCTGTGGTTCCAGCTCCCGGGAGTAAGCGGAGTGCCTTCCAGGCTAACCATAGGGCGGTCATTGACTGAGGGTGCTAGGTAGGTGAACTTCATCTCTTGTGCGGACAATATTTACATTTTAATATGGGACCATCAGTGCATTGACCCAAAGCTCCTGGGAGAGAGGAAACCCACATTCTGAATGGGGCTTGGAGTATGTATGGAGTGGAGGCTCCTCTTCCCAAACATTCTTTGAAGGAAGGAAGCTTTAACACCCCTTTGGCCAAAGATGGGTCCTCCTTGGAGGCAGCCAAGGACAGAACCAAACTGAAGTCTTCAGAACCCTGCCCATCTGTCTCGAGCTGCTCAGCTGTAGTCACAGAACACCACGGACCGGGTGGTTTCAACAAGGCAGATTTATGTTCTCTCAGTTCTGGAGGCGGAGAGTCCAAGGTCGAGGTGTCAGCAGGGCTGGGTTCTCCAGAGGCCTCTCTCTGAGGTATGCAGATGGCCGCCTTCTGCCTGTGTCCTCCCGAGGCCTTTCCTCTGCCCACACTCCCGCTGTCTCTCCTGGTCCAAACTTCCTCCTTACAGGGATGCCAGGCAGATTAGATTTGAGGCCGCCCTACTGGCTTCGTTTTAACTTAATCACGTCTTTAAAGGCCCAGTGTCCAAATACACTCATATTTTAATGTATTGAGGGTAAGGTCTTCAACATATGCATTTGGGGGTGGGGGGGACACAGTGCAACCCACGGCACAATCCATGGCTCCCGGCCCTTTTCCCCACCCGAGCAGCACAAGGATTCATCAGCTGAAGCTACATTCGTTTCTGACCCTGTAACCTATCCTTCAGCTTTGGTTCAAAAGTCAAGAAGCTCTGAGACTTTCCCCTCTTCGGGGTTAAAGAAAATGAAGATACCTTTGTTAAAATCAAAACACAAATATGAAGCATATCATGGGGCACCATGTTCCCTCCAGTAATACTTTTTAGCTGGTTGTTACCGAGGGTTAGATCTGGTCACCCTGATAGAGTTCTTTCAACTATTCACATTTGCATGGTTCATAATCGAGAGAGAGCCTCAGATTTGAAGGAAACACTTTTGAGGACACAAATTGTATCCTGAGCCCCCTTGTCTCCTAGGCTGTCAGCAAGCCCTGGGAGGATGGCCTCGTCCCTGGAGGGGTCCCTGTTCTTTGCAGTAAAGGCACCAGCATCCTTTCGACAGCATTTTGGGCAGGAAGATTTCAAAGGTTTCAGTGAAGACCTATTCGCAGGCTTCAGAGAAGAGGAGATGTGTGACAGTGGGCCTGTGATGCCGGTTCACCTGGGTCCCATGGGGGGGGCGGCTGGGGCGCATGTGTGTGAGGATGTCACCAAGGAAGGACTGCCAGGAGGATGGAAACTCTGAGTCTGACCCCATGTTTCCTCAGCAGCTGGGCCTCGCTGCCAGCGAATGCATTATCACTACAGCAGAGGTGGTGTGAGAGCATCACTGATCATTTTACAAGCTGAGGACTGGGTGACATTATCTCTGGGGTTGAGTTAAGTGGTTTGTCTAAGGTCACTTAGCAAGTGTGTAATAAATCCAGAATTAGAACCTTGGCACCCGGCTCAACAGTCTGCATGCTGGGCCCCAGGCCGACGGACCTGTGGACGTGATGGGGCTCCCTCCCTCCTCCCCTCCCAAGTCCTATGAGAGCCACTGCTGCCCTGCTCCCTGGGCCGCCTGAGGGTGCTCCAGGGGCTAGGGGTCAAGACCAGCATCAGCTGGGGGAGCTCCTGAAGCCCCTCCTTCCTCCCTTCTCCTTCCCCTCCCTCCTCCATCCCCCTCCCTCCCCTCCTCTCTCCCCCTCCCTCCTCTCTCCCCCTCCCTCCTCTCCTCCCTCCTCTCCCCTTCCCCTCCCAAGTCCTGTGGGAGCCACTGCTGCCCTCCTCCCTGGGGCTGCCTGAGGGTGCTCCAGGGGCCAGGGCCAGGATCACCATCAGCTGGGGGAGCTCCTAAAGCCCCTCCCTCCTTCTCCCCTGTCCTTCCCTCTCCTCCTTCCCCCCTCCCTCCCACTCCCCCTCCCTCCCTCTTTCCATCCCTTCCTTCCCTCTTTTTAAAGAACTCATTCCCTTAACAAACAGTTGTGGAGGACCACTTTAAAAACTGAACAGTTCTTTGCATGGTGAGTGAAGCAAAGACAAATCACAGTTGTCTAAATATCTAAAGTAAGTGTCTAAGGTAAATTAGGTGAAACATATCCGAACACCTAATTATTACCCGAGGCAGAAGGGCGTGCAACGAGGGACATGCCAGCTTCGAGACCCCTTGTACCTCCACGGTGTGATGCTGGGCCCTGCAGAGCTGCTGACTCTCCGTTAGACCCTGCAAAGGACGGTGCAGGGGTGGCAGTGGCTGTGAGGCACCAGGGGGCAGCGACCTGCCATCCCTCCCATCCCTCGCTGTGACCCCGGCTGGTCCAGGGGCCCGCTGCACCTGGGCAGCAGCACTGTGTACGGGTGGGGGCTCACAGGCACTCCCAGAGCCAGGCCACCCTGCTCCTGCACAGCCAGAGCCCACAGCAGCCCCTCTGCTTCCCCCTGCTCCATCCTGCCTCCACCCCCTGTCTGACCGGAGTCTGCCTCCGCCTCCGAGCAGCCTTCCTGCTCCCTTAGCGCCTCTCAGCAGCTGGCTGGCCACCCCCTGCACTGTCCTCACCTGCGACGGCTACTCTAGCGAAGCCCCGGACCAGCTGGCTTAACGGACACTTATTGTCACCCATTCTGGGGCTAAAAGCCCAAGAAGGAGGGGTCCCTGGCTTTCCTGTGGAGGTGGAGGAAGAAGCTGCCTCTCTCCTACCTTCCAGAACTTTCTGGCAATCTCTGCCTATCCCTTGGCTTGGGACTGATGACTCTAGACTCTGCTTCCTCCTCACCCGACCTTCTCCCTGGGAGCGTATCCGTGTCCACATTTCCCTTTCTCCACACAGGGCACAGTTATATTGGCTCGAGGGCTGGCTACTCCAGTGTGATTCACCTTCATCATTTTATCTGCAACAGAGCTGTTTCCACCTCGGGTCACATCCTGGGGCACCTGGGTTAGGACCGCAGTGTGTGAATCTTGGGGCTGACACATTTCAACCTGTAATGATGCTTAATTAGATGCTTTATCTTGACGTTTCTGTTCAGAAAGCCGTGTAGTTCCTGCCCACGTACTGGGCCTGGACTGATGCGTGGGGACTGGACTTTAGGGACCAACTGAGGAAAGGGGCCAGGGGCCTGTCATTTGAACCAGGCTGTGAAGGGTGCCTTGAATCTGGAGAGGTCAGGAGTATGAGCAGCGGCATGCCCGCCGGGGAGGTGGTCCTCAGGGGTGCGGGAGGACCCGAGGCCGGATCAGAGTGCGTTGCAGTGGGGTGGGGACACCACAGATGCCTGAGGAGGGACAGGACAGATCAGATCAAGGAAGGGATTTGGGTCAGAGCTGCAGGACTGCGTTGTGGCGGTGGAGGTGACTGCATGCCTGCTGAGGTCCTGGTGGGAGGGAGTAAGAGGGCACTGTGGCCTCTGGCCTGTGCCCCAGCCTCTTCAGCCCTTGGGGCCCCGCCAGAGCCCTGCTGTGTGCACTCCAAGAAGAGGCCAGCCTCCCGCCACCCTGCTGTTCCTGGGGAGTCTGCTCCGGAGCACCTGGGACAGGTAAGAGGAAGCTCTAGGGGGACTCTGGGCCCTGTCCCCTTGTCCACTGGGCAGAAAGCTCTGCTTCCCTCATTCGACAACTTGTACTTACAGATAAGATTTTGTTTGAACAAGGGTTTGCGTCTAACCATGAACTTGAAGAATCATAGAAGTAAGTGACTGTCTGGGTCCTGATTCTATCCCCTTCAGGTAATTTGATGATGCATAAACCTCGGATAGTTTGTGAAACGTGGCCTATGAGCACATCTTTCTCTGCTCTGATTCAATGGGTTTTCTCTCTACGTCTGGAATATATAATCATTATCTCTTATGACAGAATGAGTATTTGATTGATTCTTTATGTTGTATTAAATGTTAAATTAAACAGAAACCTAGAATGACAGAAACGTAAAGGGAAAGAATGCTTTCCAATAAAGCTAATTGACATTATTATTATTATTAATATGGATGAAAATATACCTACAAGCCTTCCTTTGGCATCGGATGCATGCAAGCCTACCACAAAAGGTTGAGCCTACAGTATCATCTTGAGGGAAGACGCATACAGTGGTTATAAAGTGGGAAAATAATCCTGCATCAGGTCAGGAATTCCTGACTGACAACTGACAAAGGATGGTTGGCTATTGCAGGGGGAAAAATGATGCTTCTGTGTGGCCGGTCCTTTCTGACTCCGTAATGCATGCTATGCACAAACCACGTCACTGGTCAGCATCTGGCACACACCAAACTCGAAGGCGGCTGGTATGTGCCATCCACGCCCCTTGGCATCTTGGCTTAGGAGTGAACCCTATCATGCTTCCACCCATTAACTTGGTTTCTGTGCTCAGAGGAAGGGAGGGGACATGTGTCAGCCCCAGCTCCCTCAACTGCTGGGCTGTAGGGGCTTATGAGGTTGGGGGTTCTGGGCAGCTCCCTCCTACTTCATCGAATCATTGTGAAAGCCGGTCATAAAAGAAACATGGTGTTTGTCTTTCTACCACAGTTCTATGTATTTGAGTTTGTTTCTATTTTGTTTGTTCATTTGTTTTTGTTTCAGAGAGAAATTTTAGTACTTTGATGACTAGTGCAGTTTTGTGGGTAATCTAAGAACAAATAAATGTAAATAATGTCAATAAATGTGAAAAAAAAAGAGAAAGAAACTCCCTGAAAACGCTGGCATGAATGCTGGTTCCCTCAGGAAGGCTTAGTCTCCTCAGAAGAGATGTGGTTTTGTAGAGCAGCGTGCTGGTGTCAATCTCCTTGCCCGGGCCTGGGTAGCAATATCACCCACACAGGTGAAGGCCTCTGCTATCACCACTCACCCCGCATTCTGCTGGAATATCGCCTGGCCATCACCTGTATTTACTGCAAGAATTCGATTGTGGTTGGCTTTCTATAACTTCCTCCCTGTACCCGGAATTAGCTGTGCTCCTTGATCATCCAACTAACCATCAGAAGAGAAACCACTTCTCCCAGCCTTACTGCCTCCCACCTGAAATGCAAATCTGTGAAAGTTTCCTAAAGCCTTTGTCAGGAGAAACTTGGATTTCCTGTCCTCACCCCCCCCCCACCCCCCCGCCCCAATCCCAAAGTCAATCTGGCCACCTCTGAGCATGTTTCTTCCTCTTCCCCCTCCACCACCACCATTCTCCTGGGCAGGAGGATGTTTCTAATTCCCCTGTTCTCATGGCTGCCCACACCCACTGGCTCTGACCAGTATCACTTGTGTCCTGCATGCTTTTATTCCGGGATGCATGGAGTTGTTCGGCCTGCAGGCGTGCAACCATTTTCTCCCCTGCCCAGATCCTGGGTTCCCTCTTGACTGCAGAGTGAAGAGGTCCATCTCCTTAGCACTTCATCTGTTAGATGTGTGGTTGGAATGTTCCAGCTCAAGCTGAAGAGGGTTGACCAGCTGTGGCCTATTCCCCTCATCTCGCAGAAAAGTCTGTGTGGATGCCATCTGCTGTTTCCTTAGGAGAGAGAGTACACTCCATGAAATATTAGATTTGGCCTTGGTCTGGGTTCATCCCTTCTTCCTCCCCTCGCCTCTACCTTTCAACCCGAGGTCCAAGCCCAGAATCGTCTCTTAATTCCCAAATCCATTTTTCATTCCTTGTCTTCAAAATCCAGTTGGAAAGCCCATAGATTATCCTAGAACTCTAAGACTTTGGAATCCCTTGGAAAGTATCTTAAAATGTATGGACCTTGCCTAGAAATCTTTTAATTCATTAGGTATGGGGCTTGGTCCAATTTATGAATTTGAAGTCAGCACAGGGGTGACTGGGATTTAGTTGGTTGAAAAACATATGCCATAAAAAAGAGTCCAAGATCCACACCCAGTTTGACCCTTCAGACCCCACACACTTCACTGCACTGTATGAACGCCAGATCTAAATGCCTGACCTCAACACCCACCTTCACCAATGCTGCACCCCCACCCCCGCAAAGGCCTTCTGTGTCTCCATTTGCTCTGTCTCTGTCGTCTCTACCCACCTGCTACCCTCCTTGCTCTCATGGGCTCACCCCAGTGTAGGCATCCTCCCTGGAAAAGCTCCTTCACACCCAGGCTTTTTCCTGTGGACCCCCAAATCCATCTAATCCAATCTCAGCCATGACTTACAGACCCAAATACTCATCAACCTGTGACTGTTCTCCACCGGATGGCCTGCAGATGCACCGGGCTTCTCTTTGTGCCTCTGTCATCCAGGGAAGGATGCGGGGCCACCAGGCACCAGCCAACTGGCCTCGGCCTCCTTCGGTTGTCCATCTTCACTCCTGTCTTGTTCAACATCCATTTGCACCATCAATCGTTTCTTGAACATGCGTGATGCTCCTGGCCATGGGCCAGCTCCAGGGTGCTCTGGTAGATGGGGAATAGGAAAGGTAGATGTGGCCCTGCCCTTGTGGAGGTGTTGGCAACACATGACTTTGCAGCTGTTCCTCTGCTGCCTCTCCTCCTCTCATGCCCAATGCCCCACGTGGGAGGGTTCTGTACACTCCAGTGTGCCGGGACACTCTCAGTGCCTCTCTGGCTACCAGATTTCTACAGAATCCAAGGTGGACGATAGATTACATGGTCACCCCACCCATTGGTACTCTTTTCCTTTGGCATCTTCAACTGACTGGATTATTGTCAAGGTTTCCTAAAAGATCTCGTGCCTTCAGTCTGGTTCCATGTAGACATGTCTCATGTTCTGATGCAAGTGACATTCTACATCGCTCACTGACCCAGTTGCTTTCTGCGGGTAGTTACTGAGGTGGCCCCGGAGCCCACATGCTGTGCAAGGTATGAAGGCTGCCAAGCAGTTTGTGTGGCTCCCACCCCTCTCTGACCCAGCCTCACCCCGTCAGGAAGCTATGATTCTCCAGCCGCCCTATCCTTCCAGAAGCTTCCAACACACACCATGCAGAGCCATGCCTTTCCTTTTTGCCTGGAAGACACACCACACTTTCTTACTATGACGCATCTTAATGGATTTTTAATTGTTAATGGTAGAAGTAGCACCTATAGTTTTGCCACTAAAAATATCAAATAAAATTAAAATATCCCTTGTCAAGACTGTCTCATATGTCCGTCTGTTGAATCCCTATTTCATTCCCAGAGGTAATTCTGATCCCGTTCATGTGGTTTGTTTTCCTCTTCCATTTCCATGCACTAACACAGGTAACTGTGCACACTCACACAAAGATATGTATGCACACATACATACGTGAGCATGCATAGCTTTGCATATGTTTGCACAAGTGACAGCCCTCCTGGCCAGATCGTCTGAAACTCAGATTTTCCCTAACACTACTTTGCCTCTGTTTTCATGGCAACGCACAGAGACCCTCATTGTGTTTTTAAAACTCTCGCTTAGAATCCCAGAGCATGAATGTGCTATATTTTATTTAATTATCACTCAATTACAGGGCATTTGAATGCTTTCTAATTAGTTACAAGTCCGCATGGTGCTGCAGGAGCAGGCTTGGCTCTACGTTTTTGCATCCTGGGCGAAGGTTGCTCCAGGGTAGATGCACTTGCACATCTGTCTGTTAAGGCGTCTGTTGAGGATGGTGGCCATGTCTCCGCCGTGATTGCGACAGGGAGCCTGCCCAAGCACTGGAGGTGAGTCTCCCAGTCAGGGGGAGGGGGACTCCTATGTGCAAGCCACAGGCCCTGTGTCTTTGGTCTCCTGGGCCAGCCCCACTGGGGTGATGGGTGAGCACTGAGGTGCAAAGGATCCAACACACAAAGTGGGCAGGCCCTGAATGGACTGGCCCCCTGGAGGAGGAGGGACTTTGTCCAATACAGGGCCAGCTGCCTGGTGGCCAGTGCCCACCCTAAGGTGCTGTGCTTTTTGCACCCAGAGCAGGGACGGCACCGGGACCCTGAGAGCAGAGGGTGTCAGGCAGATCTAGATGCCCGGTGTCCCCATCCCTGCAGCCAGCACTGTGTCTGCTACACGGTGGGTGCTTGGTGGGTCCCTGGGGACAGAAAGACCACATAAGTACCTTTTCAGAGTGTGTCAGTTACCAGCACACTGTTTTAGAAAAGCTACCTTTTTTATTGTTACTCATTTCAAAAGTGGGCACTGTATCTTAAAGTCTAATACCAACTTTGAAATTCCTCCCAGGTGTTTGCTGGAGTCGCTGTCTAAAATATAAATGGCAAAATTTGCATTGAACGTCTACCCCATTATTTTCTTGTTTCAATTTTTCAGAGTTGTTACAATTCCTCCTGCCCTCTGTTTATTCTCAAATGAGCCAGTGTGCTTTTCTCTCACATACTGACCTAGGTATCTGTTGGTAAGGGGTGTGTTTTGATGGTAAATTCACAAAAGCCATCCAATGAGAATTCTAGCTTTGTTTTCAGGCCAGGTGTCCTCTGTTGCATGTCTGTCTACATCTGCTGAGTGGCCAGCAGGTGGGGGCCAGAAGGAGAATTAATGGCCTTATTAACCCATGGCCACACCTTGGAAAGGCAGGTTTGGAGGCAAAATGATATTACATCCATGCAGTTGACTTTAGAAAATGTAGTTACGGTGCATGGCATGGTCCGTGTGCTTGTCTCATGACTCTATACCACCATCTGACTGCAGCTCCTCCTTTAGGGAGACCGGGAGGGTGTGGGATGGAACAGAGAAACGGGGGAGTTAGGAAGGGAAGTGAGGGAGCCCCCCCAGCCGAATCAGCTGGTGAAGGTGGCTGGACCCAGAAGCTCACCAACCTTTTTCCCAGTTTCTTCCTCTGTCTGGGCCAACCCCGTGGTGGCCCTGACTCCAGCTCTGGCATGAGATGCATCATCTGAGCCCACCGTGGCCATGGGAGCTAACCTGCTGGATGATTCAGGTACATCGTGGAACATACACCTTAATGCCAACACCCTGAGGAGGGTGAAATGTTTGTCACTTTAATCCAAGTTTCTTTGCCATTGGCATATTATTCTCCTGAATCTTATTTGAGGATTCATGGAATGTTCTGGAATTCTTCTCTCAGATTCGGTAGCTATCTAATATTTTTATTTCCTTTGTTCATTGACCATCATGAATAAACAATCAAGCAAGAGGATGATGTGGCACCCATTTGCTATGAACCGGTGTCTGGAATAAGGTGACAGTACAGTGAGGAATTCTGTGACGCAGGTGCAGGACCCGAGTGGGGCATGCCCTGACCGAATTAGGAAGCCAAGTAGAGAAACCTGCACTCAGCGGGTCATTTAAGAACATCACCAGGGGCTTCATAGTACACTGAAAATAATGTGAAGAATAATTTTTTAAATTCTCTTTATGTGCATTGAAAACCTAAAACCTCATGGACTTCCCACTTTGGATTTCGGGCCCCAGTTGTATGCATAAGATGCCAAGGACATGCACGGTTTTCCCCTTACGCAGGCTTCCATAACAGATTGAAAGACTATTGTTGCACGAATATGCATCGAGCGGCCACCACGAGTCAGACATGGGGCTGGGCCAGGGATTCTGCTTTCAGGAGATGCGTGGCTGGAACGTGAGCTTAGAACTTCCTATTTGCTGACATCGAGACCCTTTGGACACCCTGAGAGGAGATTCGGCACGTCTGGTGCCTTGCAGGGAGCTGTCCCACAGGGTTACCCAGGACGGGTTCTCAGAGAAATGACCAGTTCTGTGAATGAATGCCAGCCTGGCCTTGCCCGTGTCCCGGGCAGCCCTGGGGTGGACAGCCAAGGCTTGGCCCCAGCTCCACCTCTGCCAGGGGCCCAGAGAGGTGGCGAGTCCTGAGCTGCGGGAACTGGTGAGGTGCCTGTCCTCCTCATGCTGCATCCTTGCCATCAGAGACCCCAGATAACCTGGGCCGGGGCTCCCAGGGGGTCCTAGGGCAGCCCTAACGCAACACCATGCACTGGGAAGCTGAAAACAACAGAAATTTATTCCCCCACATCCCCGGAGGCTCCCATGCTGGTGCCACAGAGCCATGCTTCCCCCAGACTATCTAGAGGAGGGCCTTCCTGCTTCTACCAGGTTCTGATGGCCTTGGGGACCCCATGTCTCCATTCCTCCACTATCACTTGGTCTTCTCCTCCTGTCTGTGACTCTTCCTATGTTTGTTTGTTTGTTTGTTTGTTTGTTTGTTTGTTTTATAAGTACATTTGTTGGATTTAGGGGCCGTCCAGATAATGTGGACCCATCTCTCCCTATCAAGATCCTCAGATTAGCTGCATCTGCAAAGACCTTCTTTCCAAATGAGGTCAATTCACAGCTTCTAGGGATTAAGATGTGGACATAGCTTTGGGCAGCCAGCATTCTATCCATGACAGGGCCTAACACCCACATCTTTAGGTCTCAGTAGAGGGAATTTGTGCAAACTCACAGTTAATGGGCCTGCGTGGACAGGAAGCGCTGTCCCCTGGAGACTCATGGGGACCGCTGCCTGGGGTTATCTCAGGGGCGCGGTGGCCAGGAGAGAACCACGTGAAGTCCCTGGGTTTCTGACATGAAGGTAGCCTAAGAGAGGCCACAGAGAAGCAGCCAAGGCCCCAGTGCTGGGCAAGAACCACGGGACAGGCTCCACGGCATCCTGAGCACCACAGGCCTGGGCACCCATCCCCTCCTGTCACTTGCTGTCATTTCACTGCCGGAGGCCCACACCCTAGCACTTCTTTCGGGTTTTCCAAATATTCAAGTCTCATGGCCAACAAGCACATGAGAAAATGCTCCACGTCACTGGCCATCAGGGAGATACACATCAAAACCACAATGAGATACCACCTCACACCAGTGAGAATGGGGAAAATTAACAAGGCAGGAAACAACAAATGCTGGAGAGGACGTGGAGAAAGGGGAACCCTCCTGCACTGTTGGTGGGAATGTGAACCGGTGCAGCCACTCTGGAAAACTGTGTGGAGGTTCCTCAAAGAGTTAAAAATAGACCTGCCCTACGACCCAGCAATTGCACTGCTGGGGATTTACCCCAAAGATTCAGATGCAGTGAAACGCCGGGACACCTGCACCCTGATGTTTCTAGCAGCAATGTCCACAACAGCCAAGCTGTGGAAGGAGCCTCGGTGTCCATCGAAAGATGAATGGATAAAGAAGATGTGGTCTATGTATACAATGGAATATTCCTCAGCCATTAGAAATGACAAATACTCACCATTTGCTCTGACGTGGATGGAACTGGAGGGTATTATGCTGAGTGAAGTAAGTCAGTCGGAGAAGGACAAACATTATATGTTCTCATTCATTTGTGGAATATAAAAATTAGTGAAAGGGACTAAAGGGAAAATTAGTGAAAGGGACTAAAGAGAAATGAGTGAAAATATCAGAGAGGTAGACAGAACATGAGAGATCCTAACTCTGGGAAACAAACAAGGAGTAGTGGAAGGGGAGGTGGGCGGGGGGTTGGGGTGACTGGGTGACGGGCACTGAGGCACTTGTTGGGATGAGCACTGGTGTTATGCTATATGTTGGCAAATTGAACTCCAATAAAAAGAATTTTAAAATAATTCAAGTCTCATGGAGATCTTGCAGGCAGAGTTTGCTTTTAACTCTTTCCATACCTGCCATGATTTTAGGGACCTGAACCATATTTCCTCGTTCCCTTTCCAAACTAAACATCGACTTGCCCTTGTCTTTGTGTGTCACCCTCGACATCCACACTCAGACTGGTGAACCAAGACACGGCACACTCTGAGAACCGGCCCCAGTGCTGTCGGAGTCACGAGCGATCACCCAGAGAGCGTGAAAATGCTGGATTTTAATGTTGTCTAATTAAAGCTATGTCTGTGGGGACATGAGAGGGAAGCGGAGCATTGAAGGCCACTTCTGCTGCTGTCCCCAGACATGGCCGTCTGGCTTCCCTTTTGCACAGTTTAGTTCCTCCCTGAGCTCCCAGGGCTGCTTGCACGCGGGAATTCAGAAGTGCTTTCGGGCTGCTCACACCTCCGGCCAAGTAAGGTGCTGCAAGATGTGCCAGATTAGAGACAGTCCCGAGCCACGGGCTATGGCCATCTACACTGAGTGGGCATTCCAGGTGCTGAGTGTGGCCTGTCCCACAAGCCAGGGCTGGCCACCTCCCCTCCCATCTCCCGGCTCCGTCTTTGCTCCTGTGGTCCTGTGGTCCTGTGGTCAAGAAGGCTCTGTCTCCCAGCCCCAAGACACAGGTCCCTCTGCGCTTTCACCCTACCACTTCCCCAAACGGAGAAGGGAGACCATCCTCTCACCACATGGGCAACCAAGCCTACCTCAGCCAGCCGCCTCTTCCCCAGCCAAGGCCTCACACAGAGACTGTGCTGGGTCAGTATTGTTCTCAAATAACAGGTGACATGAGAGGGCACTGTCTCCTGCTCTGGGAGGCCACGGACATCTCCTCATATGAGATCCCTACTGGTCTGGCCCTGTCTTTATTATCAAGACGAGGCTGCTAATCCCAGTGGACTTGGGTCTCCTTCTTGGCCATTCAGTAGTAAATCTCCATTGCGATGCTGCTGATAGTCTAGTCTCTAGTTACCTGCAGAAATGTCATTGTATCAATTTGGATTCATTCACTTACAGGCAATGAAATACCTGTCTGGGTCAGGCTTAAGCAGAAAAGTCACTCTTATCCCACAGAAGAAGCCTGGAGGCATGCAGTTCAGAGTTTGGTGCGGTGGCCCATGCTATCATCAATGCCCAGGCTCCTTCTGTTGCCCTGTTCCATCACGCACAGCTTGTTGGCATTGCCTCCTGGCTTCAATATGGCTGCCATGGCTCCAGGCATCACATTCTGCCCAAACACTTTCAAATAGGGAGGAACACAGACAAAAAAAAAGGGGTTTACTTATATCTAAAAGTGATCGTTCTCAGGAGTCCTGCAGAAGAGCTTTTCATGCGGCCCGATGGCAGAATTGGGTCAATGGCCATGCCAGGTGCAAAGGAAGTTGGGGCATCAAGCCATTTGGCAGGAGGGGTGAGTTGTCCTGAGCAGCTTGGCGTGCCAGCCGCGGCTATAGGATTGGGCATATTCCTACCCGTTCCGGCCCTTATATCTGCTCTCATGTTTCCAGCCTCTACCTCTGGGAACAGGACGGTGGCTCTTCCTCACTCGCTTGTGGCTGGATGTGGCTGTGTGACTTCTGGAGCAGAGAAATATGAGCAGAGGAGCATGTGTCACTCCCTAGAGCATCTTTAAGGACCGGCCTATGACTCCGTGTGCTGAGAGGAAGCTTCCAGCAAGCTGGACACCTTGTTAGGAGGGTAAGCAGAGGCCCTGTGTTCTGCGTCAGGGACACGTGATGTGAACAAGGAAGAAACCCTCTCTGCGTGACGTCACCGTGCGCCTGGACATGTGGGTCACCCATCCGCTCAGCACCGTCCCTGCTTGAATTCCCAGGGAACTATGCTTCAGGACAGCTTCACCCCCTTCGCAGAGGAAGGTATTTATATTCTCTGTTTTCCAGCAGGAGGGTGCAGGATGTGCAAGGAAACCCAGTCACCTCAACTGCAGAATCTTAAACTTGGGGATACCACAGACTTTCTGAATGTTTTTGCCTCTTCAGGCTGAACTTTGCAGTAATGCAGTTTTATGAATTCTGATGGGAAATCTGTTTCCAAATGCAGATGAGCAGAGCTGGGCTCACTGACCAGGTGTGCCTGGGGAACCAAGGATTCTCTTCTGACTGACTTGGGACTCGTCCATTGATGGGGTGTATGGGAGGATCCATCATTCACTAATTTGTTTTGAAAATTGGCACCTTCCCCAAAAGTAATTAAATTGGGGAAACATATAATTGGCGATTTAACTCTTACTTTGCTAGTAAGTTAGCCTTTGGTGGCTTTCTAAAAATATCGGGTAAGGGTTGTGTCAAAATGAGAATCTCTAGGTGAGATCTGAGGGTCACTACTTCTTTAAAAAGTTTGTTTTCATCAGTGATGGATTTTGGGGGATGTTTACTTTCTATGGGAAGGAGAGGCTGATGGGGCCGAGAAGCAGAGCTCGGGCTGACAGCAGGCGAACGCTGGAGTTTTGACAGGGTGGAGGGTACCACTTCTGCGTGAAGCCACACTCCTTCTTGACACCTGTCTTGGGAGGCGAGGCTGTGGCAAGACAGGCTGATGCCTCGGGCAGGATGTCAATTGGGCATCTTCTCCCCTTCAATTACCCAGCAGCCGATAAAAAATAAGATAAAGTTTAAAATTTGACATGATTCACTAAGTTAGTCATCACAAGTTTGCATAGAATTCAATTTTGAAGCCGTTGCCCAGCCCACCCGAGGGGAAAGAATTAGATCCACTTTGGGAAGCCACGGGGTTCATTCCCAGCTTCGGGGACAATCAGACTGGATGGGCTGGCAGGACAGGACCCACCAGGAGGGAGCTTCTCACTCCACCTCCCAGAGTTTCCAAATGTGTGCCTTGCTGCAAGGTGGGAGGAAGGTAGTCTCAACATTCATCACATCCTACTGCTGGTTGTGGCATTTGATTTGTTGAAGCCTTCGTCATTCTCAATAGACAAGTGTCAGGGTTGATGCCACTTCTCTCTTGGAACCAAAGACTTTCCAGGGGACACAGTGTAGAGCTGTACACAGCGAGAGAGGGCCAGGCTACCAGAAGGGATTCACACACTAAGCAAACAGCCAATTAATTAACTCGGCCGAGAATGCACCTAAGTGTCACCCTAACGGCCTGAAAGAGTAAGCACCCAGAGTTGCCTGCCTGACTCCCTGGGCACCTTTCATTGTTCCCAAAGCCCATATTCTGAATGACACATTGGTGGACTAAATGGATTAGTGCCTGTTGTTTTTTTTCCCTTTGGGTAGAAATAATGTAGGCATATTTAAGAAAATATAGAAAATGATAAAAAGTGAAATACATCTACTATCACAGAAAGTTCCATTGGGCAGTGCTGTTCTGGAATCACACCCAGAAGGGGTGCTGGAGAGGACGGTCCGGGTCAAACAGACATTGGCACTGAATCTTTTTGGGACACCAGGCAGCCACTGGTCATGTTCTTCTCTAACTGGCTTGTCAGTGACCCAAAGTAGGCACCTGCGGTGTTCTCTTCCTGAGGGGAGTATCTCAAAAGCTTCCTTTTTTCAGGATAAGAAGCGTTAGCATCTACAATCTAAAGAAGCAGACATCACCCAGTGGGCATGGCTTCTATCTGAGGCTTACCTGCCTTTACAGGTTTGTCCTGCATCTTGATAACATCAAGAAATGTTCTGAGCTCTATCTGAAATTAAAACATGGGTCATGTTAACCTGACATAGTTAATAGAAGATACCATTTTTGAAGAGACCTGCTACTTAGTATCACTGAATAAAGTTTTGGTGATTGTCTCCTCTCAGCATTGAGATGGGGGAACAGAACTTAATGGGAAAAGTCACTGTATGTTATTAAGATATAATTATTAGTAGTATTTTACTGTTTTTGAGACATTCCACATCATTTAATTAGTCCTGAGCACAGTGGGAGGGATGCAGGATGTGCCAGCTTAGCAGGTGAGGAAAGGGATGCTCTTTCTGAGCTGTGAAGTTGCAGGCAAATGGTGAAGTAGAGGCTCAAGCCCCAGTTGTTCTACTTTTTATTTTTATGTTTTCATTGCAACTTAAATTTGATAAACCCTAAGGTAAAAGATCTCTCAAAAATAAATCATTGGATTTGGCTTCCTATGAGAAGATGCTTCATTTTGGCTTTTGGAGACCAGATGATCGCATATTCCAATCCACTGTCATAAAAATATCCGGTAGGTATGCCTAATTTCACCTCTATGTCTATGGGGCATGTTCTCGGGCCTCTGTAAGGGCTCACGCTTGTCCTGAAGCCAGTCCGGGAGTTGGTAGGGGTGGCCAATCTCCCCACACTGTTCCGTGGAGAAGCAGGAAGGCAGGTGCCCCTCAGAGGTGGGTGGCTATAGGCTCAGAGACATGGCGGAAAGAGCAACCATTGACTTTCCGGGCCGTGTGACAGGAGGGAGTGGACTGCCGGTGGGGCAGTGCCCTCGGGTGTTCTCACCTCTCTCTGCAATGTGGGAGAGCCACCTTGACGGAGGTGTCCACGTGGGCCTCTGTTCTCACCACCCCTCAGCACCTCTGATGCTGCGGAAAAGAATATGTATTGAACTTAAATTTCTGCCCAGAGATGTGGGCCCAGCCAACAGACTGGTTTCTCTCCCCTGCCAGATGGAGAACTGTCTGATGCCTGTTTGGCGAAATTCGATCTTGGAGCTGGTGATGAAGTGGCTAACGAGGAAAATCCTATTAATTTATGTAGGAAGAGCTGTGTGGCTCTGACACAGGACAAGAGGCCTTTCCTAACTTGTGGCCTTGTTTATTGGGGGACGTGGTGAATGCAGGGTGTGCAGGGTTTGGGAATGGTTGCCCTCACATGTGGGAGTCATGGTGTGAGTTGCACAGGCCCACCAGGGTCCCCATCATACAAAGTCATGGACAAATGATCCACGACATAGGAGAGAGTGACCAGCCTGTCCAGTTTGCTCAGGACTCCCTGTGTTTTCACGTTGGGGAGTCCCTCCATCCCGAGAAATGCTGGACTGTTGGTCATCATCCCTGGTATCCTGGCAAGCGTGGACAAGTCCTTAAAACTTCCCGAAGAAGTGTGGGTTTTTTTGGTTTGTTTTGTTTTGTTTTGTTTGGGGTTTGGTTGGTTGGTCGGTTGGCTGGTTGCAAACTAATGCTCAAGAGATAATTAGCCTCTTGCTTCCCACAAACTGATGTCACCTACACAGAACTCTGGCTTTGGGCCTGGTGACGGTGGGTCTGCCCAAGGGCGGTCTCAGTGCAAGCACCTGTCAGAGGGAGGGGCGCGGAGGGGGGTCTTCGAGGGCAAAGACTGGGCAAATGGCAGATGTGTCTGCTTCCTGGCTCTTTGCCCGACACAGGCGTGGTGGTGAGGGGGCCTCCATGATCCTAGGTGTAAACCAGACTCAGGCAGGGCCCACGGCGGACGGCCAGCAGGTAGGAAGTGAGTGGGGTGGCCCATAGTGAAACTCATTAATCTCAGCCCCGGGTGTCTGAGTCATGCCGCAGAGCACCGAGCAGGCAGGGGGAAGCTGCCTCGGTATATTTACAAAGAGCCTGAGAACATTCTGTCTTCAAGGAAATACGCCTCAGATTCTCCATATTAAAGAGTGGCAGAGTCTTAAATAATTTCATCTGCAATCTGAAGTGCCCGATGAGTAGGATCACGGCTTGGCTCTACGTTGTGGGTGTTGAGCGATGCCTTTGATGTGTAGGGCCTGCTAATCTTTTTGCTTTCCTGATACAGGTATTCTATTATAAGTCAACAAGGGAAGGTAAACGAACAGTGGGGTTTTAATTGCATATAATTACTTGGTATGCCAAAGTATTTTACAATTGAGATAATTTGCCTGAAAGTGTTGGTATTTAGTGAATAGAATTTATGGTAATTCCCTTATTTTCTCCCAACTGCCTAGTAATCTTTATAACAAGGAAGTAGAAGCACAATAAGAATCCTGAACTGAAACAAAGCTGTACATAAAAGTGCTTAAAATGTATCTGTTTGTCTTTGTTTCAGTAGGAATCCAAAACAAAGTTAATCTGATCAACAAGGATCAATAGAAAAGTGAGTGAAGATTCGCATTTCTTTGAAGCTGGTAGAGGCAAGGAAATAATCCTTCCAAACAATGGAGGCCTTTAATTCAGAGGCTGCAGCACTGAAAGCCATTGTGAAGTGGGATTTGCTGGGTTTCAGGTTTTAATTTGAACTGTACAAGCAGGTGCGGCGTGCGGCCGAGCCTCTGCTGCTAGTGTGGCCGCTGCTGGCAAGCAAAATTCTCCAGGAATCCAGCTCCGCATTTGATAATAGAGAGTCCTTTTTTTTCTGCTTCGGTTTGTTTTAAGCAGCTACTAGGAACCCAGTTTTTACGCACGCTGTCTTTTTTTTTTTTCTACTTGGTTTCCTCTCCGGGTGCTTCTCTAGCCTTGGGATGTGGCTAAGAGGGGGAAAGGGGAACAAGGGGAGGCGAGTTCATTTGCATATCTGGAAAACAAAAGTTTATGAAAAAAATTCTCATTTAACCATAAAAGGATGTAGGCCGAGACATTCTTGGAGCCAATGGGGCAGAAAAATACCTGTTTCTGAAGCGAAGGGAGCTGGCGTTCCCACCAGCCACTACCCAAGCCATGTGACTCAGGACCGGTCCGCCTGCCTGTTTTGTTGTGTGGATATTTTCTCTCCAACTCAGACACGCTGTTCCTTCTAATTCTCGACCTTAGAGTGACAGATAATGAGCAGAGAACCCAAAGCCAGTGGCTCGATCAGGGTATCATAAGGGGTGGGCCCTGTATGCGGCCAGCAGTAGAAATTTAAGAGTAGGGGACATGGCCAAATGCAGCTTCTCCCAGGTCCAGAAATGATTTCCCTTCATTCACAATTAGCCCTCACAGATGTCCACTGGTAGTCGGACACAGCTGAGTTCTGGGCACACAGAAGACTGTTCTCAGGACTTCAGAACACAGACAGCAAGGACCAGGCAAGAAGCGGGATGGAGGGGGTGCCGCTGCCGTGTGCAGCTCCCCCACTCAGCTGACTCAACCTCATCTGGATCTGTCAGCAGGTGGGCTTAGGAGCTTGTCTGGCAGGATTGTGTGCAGTCAGACATGCCAGTGACCTCAAAAGACCTATTGGATGGAAAACCATGTGCAGAGGGGTTGAGAGGATCTGAGAAGTGGAGGGAGTATGAGGATCGGTCAGCAGATTTGGTGCCACGAACAGTGAGCCCAGTGTAGAGTGAATGGAGTTTCAGGTGGTGCAGAATGCGTGTGGAAGGCTGAGGGATTTGCCCCACATCCTGAGGCTGTAAGGACTTCTGAAGGCCATCTCAGCCTGGAAGCAAGGTGATGAATTGGAATATGGTTCAAGAGAGGGAGGGCCGAGGGGAAGCCATTCTGATGGGAGATTCCCAGGAGGATCAGACCAAAATTCCTTTGCCATTACATACCTTTGTGAACTTAGGGCAGATTATTTATACCTCTCTTGAATCATGACTTTATTTTAAAAATGGAAATAAAAGTATAACCTTCTTTCCAGTTCTGAGAAATGAGTGAGATACTACATGGAAACTGGTTACTGGGATCCCTGGGTGGCGCAGCGGTTTAGCACCTGCCTTTGGCCCAGGACGCGATCCTGGAGACCTGAGATCGAATCCCACGTCAGGCTCCCAGTGCATGGAGCCTGCTTCTCCCTCTGCCTATGTCTCTGCCTCTCTCTCTCTCTGTGTGTGACTATCATAAATAAATAAAAATTAAAAAAAAAAGAAATCAATCTATAAAAAAAAAAGAAAGAAAGAAACTGGTTACTGAACGTGCCCTTAGGATCCTCACTTAACAAGCAGTGTCTTTTCTTTTCTTATTGCTTGTGCTACCAAATGGACACACTCAACTCTGGGAAACCTCAGGAGAAATGTGGAGATGGGTAAGTCTGAACTTAGTCTGATCAAGGATCAATGAAATAGGATATAATTGACCACCAAGATCTTTTTCTATTTATTTTTTTCTTAGCATATTCTAGAAAGATGCTTTATTTTCTGTGCATGAATAGCTCTGTGGGGTACTGCTTCGTGGGGTACTACTGCTCCAATGACTCTGTGGCAACAGCTAAGCCTGGCCATGCTGGAAAGGTCCCGTGTTCACAGATGGCACCTTCCACCTGTCCAAGGATGGGGTCCTTGGAGCAATCCTTTCACCCACTGCCTGTGCTCTCCTCATTATCCTGCAACTTGTTCTCCCCGAGGGGCACAACTGTGCGGTGTGGGAGCTCTCTCAGATGCTTGGGGGCAGTTAAACGTGAGGATTTCTGGATAGCAGATGTAAAAGCTGTTCTTTCAGCAATACAATGACCTACTGAATTCATACTCTCCCCAGAGACCATGCAAAGCATTCCTTGCAGTTTTATCTTTCTACTGCCCACCTCACCTCATGAGATGTTTTAGTATCCTTTGTCTTAAAGTGCAGGGGTCTCCTGACTAAGAGGTAGAGAAGCCAAGATTGAAACCCAGATGGACTGATTCTGGGGTCCTTGTTTACACCTCATGTGCCTGAGGAGATGATTGCGGTGATCTGGGAGCAGCTGTAAGTGGCCAGTACCCCCAGAGGTGGACAGGATGCCCTTATTTCAAAATAGAAATGCAGGTCTCCTAACATAGGTTTTGAGAATTCATCATTTTGTCGCAAAGCTAATATCGATCACCAGACCTTGCTCCGAGTCTGCCATTTGCTCTGGTGTCATGGGTTATGCGGTTTGGCCCATGTGATTTTAAGTTGTGACCACTATGACTAGAATTTTGAATGACGAAGCAAGTGTCACTTGCGCTATTTTGTTAGCTCGTTCATTAGCTGCACCAGGTCTAAGCGGGCTTTGCTGGTCGTCAGTCACGGTGTCTCCTTTGGATTCTTGCCTCTCCCGTTCGCAACGTGGGCAGCTCTGCCTTCACAGGCTCCCATGCTGAGAATGGAAGTTGGCCACGTGCCTCTCTGCTTCTTCCAAACCTTTGGAACTCACACTTGTCCCCGCTCACTGGGTCACCCCTGTTTGCAGAATGACCCTGAAACCCCTTCCTCGGGGGCTCTTTTTTTTAAGATTTATTTATTTATTTATTTATTTATTTATTTATTTATTTATTTATGAGAGACACAGAGAGAGACAAGAGACACAGGCAGAGGGAGGACAGACTCCATTTAGGGAACCTGACGTGGGACTTGATCCAGGGTCTCCAGGATCATGCCCTGGGCGGAAGGCGGTGCTAAACCGCTGAGCCACGCAGGCTGCCCTCCTCGGGGGCTTTTATCCTTGCAAGGCTCACATTGGACTCCTTCCCCCGAGGGGCCTCTGGGATGAAGGGTCAGTGGCTTTCCCGGGTCCTCGCAGGATCCTCAGTGGGAGGGGCAGACCCAAGCCCGTCTCGGCCGCACCGCCTTGGATGTGGGTCCTGGAAGGGCCCGTGGACCCCAAGCCCGCCGTCTTGTTTCCCACATAGTTATCCAATCTTTCATCAAACTGTTTCATCTTCCTTTCTTTACACTTGTCTCTGTCATTTTACATTCTCATTTGGGGCTCCTGAGACACTGTTTGAGCTATGATCTTCCTTTAAATAGGGGCTGCTTTGTGGGGCCGGCCGCCGCCTCGGCTGCTCACACAGGCAGGCTTTCTCCCCGGGCCTCGGGGGCCGCCGTCCACCCTCGCTGGACACCCCGCACCGTGGCCGCTGCGCCCAGGAAGCCTTCAGTTTCTTAGCTGATTGTGTTTTTTTTCCCCCCCCCACTTTCCCTCTTTGATCGGCTGTAAAACATTTTCTACTCAGGCTTAAGTCTGTCCTTTTGAAACTCTCTGTCTCTCTATCACCCCGACAGGAATCCCCAAGTGCTTAAAATATCAAACCTGATTGTGCGCTGGCTGCCCATTCTGGGGGGACCCATCGGTCTTCTCCAGTCACTTCCCGGGTCGGAGGGTCTAACGCTACTTGAATAGTAAGTTATGCATTAGATTCTCCTACAAGTCAGAATAATGGGTTGTTTTCTTAGAACTCTTGCGAGCACAGTAGTGGATTCTTTCCAGATTGGCTGATGATCAACCAGGAAAATGCATGAAAAGGGCTGCAGTGTCCCCCTCTCCCCGTTGCTTTCTCCCCAGATGCCACATTCCCCAGTTAAGCAGACCAGAGGGTCTGAGGAGAGCCAAGAGCTCTGTGTGCAGGCCCTGCAACCAGCCACCAGCTCTCTGAGCCCCAGCTTGTCAGGAAGCCAGCAGGGTAGCTGGGGGTTTGACCCTGCGGGCAGCTCTGCTGTTCTGGGATGCAGGTGTCTCCCCTGCAAGGGGCTGCATTAGGGCTGGGGAGCTGAGGTCCCTCCGAGGCCCACGCCTGGCCTCAGCCTCCTGTGGAGGCTGTGGGCAGCCAGGCAGAAGGGGTACATGTGGCCGTGTGGCCGTGTCCGATTCCTATGTCTTAGGTGGCGTGTTTCAGACTTTGTGTCTAGTCCAAAAGGAAGACTTTTATCCTTTTCCCCAAACCACTCAACTTTTGTGGGTGAAGCCTGATCCTCGGAGCATATAGGACTGAAGAGAGTTAAGATGACTAATAAATCTTAATCCCAAAGTGTACTCAGCATGCTGCTCTCGCTTTGCCCCTTGCCATCTCTTATTTTATCGAACATCATCAAAGTCAGCCTAGCACCATAACCCTTGGTCATAAAATACATAGAATGCCCCATCTACTCCTTTCTCCGCAGCGATGGGCCTTGTGGAGGAGCTCGGGGACTTCACTGTGGTCAGTGTATGCATGACTACAGTCCTCGCAGAAGAATCACAAGCCCTGGGCACTCGACACATTCTATGTCCTTAACGACATGCCCAGAATCACATCATGGTTTTGTGGGTTCACTAATTTTTTATATTTACTAGAAACATGCCTTTTTGACTTTTTTTTAAAAAGAAAACTCTTTATTACAACGTCACTGTTTCACTTTTCAAGAAGGTGGTAGTTCATGTCAAAAAAAGACGAGGGTGTCCTAAGGACATCTGTGTTACCCCATCCGTAGCCCCATCAGCTATGGCCATCAGCTGTGACGGCAGCCACGTGCTCCGCCAGCCACATGTAGCCCTCCTGGCTGCATCCTGGAGCGAGGTCCTGTGGATAATGCCACCTGGGTGTTTTCTTGTGTTCTGGGGTTGTGTACATAATCACCCTCACCCCAAATAATGGGATCAGCTATTCCAGCCAAATCACAACCACAAGCATCCTTTATAGGGCATGTGTGTGGTGGACAGAGCTGACTACATCATCTGCAGGACTCACTTGAAAACAGAATTTCAGAGACTCTTGTTCAAAACTTACTAGGAATTTGGAGTGCCTGGGTGGCTCAGCGGTTGAGCGTCTGCCTTCGGCCCAGGGTGTGATCCTGGGGTCCTGGGATCGAGTCCCGCGTTGGGCTCCATGCGTGGAGCCTGCTTCTCCCTCTGCCTGTGTCTCTGCCTCTCTCTCTCTGTGTCTCTCATGAATAAACAAATAAATAAAATCTTTAAAAAATTATTAGGAATTTAAAGAGCACAGACAATTAGTGTAAACCACGCACGAAGGCCCCTTAGGGTATTTCGTGTGCAAATGTAGAGGTGTGCATCTGTGATGCTGGTCACCATCCAGTGCAGAGCCCACAGATGCCCTAACCAGGATCTCCTGGCCCCTCTGCAGTCCTAATGCCAGTGTGTGTTCGCCCCTCTCCAGCAGCTGCATGCTTTCAGGGCGGCCTGTCTGCCTTTCCTGTATCCCCCACCCCGTTTCCAAAGCCTGGCCTTCCTGTCCTCACTCCCATAACCACAAATAGATGAAATACCAAATGAGGACAAATGTTTCCGGGATTTTTCACCCCCTGAGGAACGCTGTGGGTGTGTTTAGACAACTTGTTGAATGTTAATTGCTATACCCAGGAGATGGGCTGGCCGAACATGTAGACAGAGAGGGATTTGGTACGACTCTACACCAGGATTCAACTGGACCAGTCGATGATCTGCCCAAGCTTCGCTGGCTATACCCTTGCCTTCCTCATCTGTTCAGAGCCTTATTGCAGACACTGGGGTTTGATGAGTTTTCAATTAGGAATGGAACAAATCCTGGTTAAATGTGCACAAGGCAGTGGCGCTTGGGTGGCTCAGTGGGTGAAGCATCTGCCTTCAGCTCAGATCATGATTCTAGGGTCCTGGGATCGAATCCCGTGTTGGGCTCCTGCTCAGTGGGAAGGACTGCTTCTCCCCCTGCTTGTGCTCACCCTCTCTCTCAAATACATATATACATAAATAAATAAATGAAATCTTTTTTTAAAATGTGCACCAGGCAGCAGTAAATTTGCTGGTCATGATCCCAGTGATGTCCTGACTCCCACGCGGCCACTCCTTGGCACCCAAGGAGGCACATTGCCGAGCGGCAAGTGCATGGCCTCTGGGGCTGGACTGTACCCGGCTCTACTCCACGGTGGCGTCCTTTGGCAAGGTCCTCATCCCGGTCCTGCCTTAGCTGCCCCACCTGTGAAATGGGCTTCGTGCAGAGTCCTGATTATCGGGCTGGTGTGAGAAAGAAGTGCGCTAACCCTGCTGGATCACGCCTGCCTCATGCTGGGCTGGAGATGGTCGCTATGTTTGCTGTTTTACCTGGGGAGCGCCCCTGTATTCAGAGCCCTGCGGGGTGGGAATCTGTAAGCACTCGCCTAAATTAAAAGGGAAGACTTTCTTTAGGGCCCCTTCAGATGGGACATGTCAGCCTCAGATCCTTTGGAAATGTGAACGTCAGGAGGAAATGCAAATTAAACAGGACAATTAAAATGGAAACCTCCAGGAGGATGTTGGGCCAGAGGCTCTGGGAGACTGGTAGCTCTCAGGGGGGCTCACCCCTGCCTGTGGCTCAGGGAGACTTGTCTGGGGCTTGTCATTGTATTTCACAGGTTTTCTCCTCAAACCTCCACCCACCCCAGACAGGGGTGGAGGGGTACAGTAGTGTCACTCACAGGGTATCATACTAACACCGTCCCCTGTGCTGAGTCCCTCTGCTTTGTTTTCAGTAAGATGGTCCCACTCTGGTAACCAGATAAATACAAACAAGAGTTTTGTAGGCAGAATTTGTATAATTCGATGCATTTGATTTGGGCTCTGCGAGTGTAGTAAGCTGCCTTCCAACCCGCTTCACACAACTCGCATGAGCGTCTAAAGCTCTTCCTTTCTTCCTCTCTCCTTCACATGCCCTTTGAGCTCATCTCACCAACTCCTGGTCTTTGGGCTCGAGTCTTCGAGAAGGTGAACCAGTAGGCCAGGGTTCCAGATGATTCCACTGAGGGATGAGGAGGGATCAGTCGTGGTTCTGAGGCTGGGATTTCAGGGCCTCCTCTGGCTGGGAGGCTTTGTGGATTGTCCAGAATTGCAGAGAAAAGTTGACTCTACACTTGCTGAATTCCTGAGGACAGACTCCCGAGATGTCTGTCTCGGCCAGCAGGGCCCAGATCCCCGGCTGGATCCCCGGGCTGGGTTTGCCGGGAGACAGTCTATCAGCAGCCAGGCAGGAGGAAAGAGATAATAATGACAAGGCAAAATAAAAAATGGTATTTATCATGGCTCCAGTGTCACCAACCTGTTATTTTTATTGTTCTTCAGAATAATGGGATTTATTAGGGCCATTTATCCTCAAGTCACATGGAAAATGCTATGTATGAATGATGAAGAGCAGGCTTGAATATCCAAAAAGCACAAAACCCTGAAAATAAGTTACAGAGCTCCTTTTCAAGTAAACCTGTCTTTCAAAATGCTGCCCTTTTAAGGGAGCCCTGACTGCTCCTGTGATGTGGCAGGAGAGCAGAAGTAGAAAATAAAACAGCTCAATTTGGAAAAATGTGAGAATTACACGGCGCTGGTGAGATCCCAGACACAAAATAAAATGAAAACAGCTGTGGACACAAAACCCTGCGTAGACCGTGGAAGGCCATTTATCTTGGAAAGTCAAGGGCAGAATTACCTGCCATGTTGACCTCGTGTGCGTTGGGAAGGGCACAGACCCACGCGCCTGTCGCGGTCAGTGGAAGTGCCGGGGATCCCGGGAGCATGGGCTGGCCTTGATCCCAGGAAGCAGAAATCAAATGTGAGCCTGTGGGGGACTTATGGGACATCCTTCCCCCAGTGCAAGAAATGGGGGATCCAAATAGTGCATGATTTAAGCATCTCGTGTGGACTTCTGGCTGCAGCTCCTGTGTGATGTGATGAGCTCCGACTGCTGGCAGCTCAGGTGACTCACAATCTCTGAAATGCTGAGTTAGGATGATGTATTTATCAGCCCTGGTCCCTCTGCCTCTGAAACACACCAGGATTGGGCAGAAATTGCAAAGCCTACACCGAGACTGTGTCTCCCAGGAGCGGGGGGCTCCTCATCTGGGCCAGCACCTCTTTCCCATCCCGCCCCGTGTGGAGCTCACTGGTGGACACGTTCACGCAGATTCCTGGGGCTGAAGGAGGCCAGGGTCAAGCCACGTGATCCTGGGGGATCCTTGCAAAACTGTGCTCACGTCGACAGTGCTGTCTTGAGTTACGGCTATTGGGGCTGTTTGAAAATGTCAGAGTCCTTCTGCAGATAAACCTCAAGCTGAAAATTATCTCCATGGCGGGGATGGAAATGATTTAGTGGAGCCTCTTTGGATGAACCCGCGGGCGGGCCTGTGTCTCCTCCCGGGAGAGCCAGCCGCCTGTCAGGTTGCCCGGAGCGGCCACTCTCTGTAGCCCAAGGCGCCTTGGCTGGGGGATACCCTCAAGTCCCAATTAGAAGAAAAACACTGCCTGAGAGAAAACGCAAGATAAATATGACTGGTCTTACTTTAATTAAGTTTGATCGAAAGTTATTCTGCATCCAGGGAAGCCGGAGCCAATTTTCACAGTGTGGTTTGCAAACCAAAGGCAAGTCTTCTAAGGCTGCAGGAGAACACGGTCCCCTCAATGTGGCCCGGGGTGAACCGAATTATTCCTTCAGGCAGTTCACATAGAAAGCAAATACTCTGTGGTTTCTAAGTGCCCAGACTCCAAATTGTCTTCTTTTCATGTTCCCGGTGGCTCAAATTCTCTTCTTACTTGGAGGCTCGTCCAGGAAATGATTGCAGTTCTCCAGGGGAGCCATCCTGGTGTCCTGCAGGGAGATCTCAGTTCCCGTCTCACCCCTGGCTCCCACCCATCTGTCGCCTATCAGCCTAGATGATGGGTCCAGAGGAGGCTGGAATTTGGTCTGTGGGCCAGAGAAGGGAGTGCCGGTGATGCTTTGAAGGGGACGCGATGATAGTGTCTACTCCTGCGGAAGACAACAGCCTCAGAGCAGTGACTTATCTCCCTAGATTAATATAACATATATATAATATATATATGTTCTTTCTGCTGGAGATCGGAGGGGATGGTCATAGTTTCTTAGAATCCCAATGACAGTTAAAAGTTTTCCACAGAAAATTGCATGGTGACGCACTAAAGAGTGCATTCGATTCCAGGAAGTGCTGCAATGACCGCAGAGGCCGAGGCCGCGCTGCCCTGCCCATGAGGTGGAGTGTCTGGAGTGGGTCAGGCTCGCCAGGTCTGCTCTGTGACAGCCTCTCGGCAGCAGGCTCCTGCCATCCAGCCCAGGCCCTGGACACCAGTCCTCTTGCTTTGGTAAGGAGACATATCAGCTGGAGCAAAGAGGGGCTGTACAGGGATGCAGGCGTGTTGCTGGCATGTAAAGTAAACTAGGACTCTGTCTCATGGACGGTAGGGTCAGGGGGCTCTGCGTCCTTCTCCATGGCTGTGACCCACCTGGAGGCAGACTGACCCTGCTCCAGCGCCTCCAATCACCCTTGCAAGTTCTCCAGTTTCCGGCCTGGCCAACACTGGTGTCCCACTGACACTCATCCCGTGGGGTGGCTCAGGGCCCTGTGACCATTCTCCCCTCCTCCTGTCCACCTCATCATACAGCAGGTCCTCCAGGCTATTTTCCAGAATCACACCTGAGTCAGGGAGTACATTCCAGGTATGTCCATAAGCTCGGAGGCATGTAGGCTTTTAGATGTGGTGGCTCCTATCACACACAGATGAACAGCATGGACAGCATAGACCGTCTGCTCCAGGCATGGGTCCCACTGCCACACCTTCAAAACTGTCATGATTGGGACACCTGGGTGACTCAGCAGTTTAACACCGCCTTCAACCTAGGGCGTGACCCTGGAGACCCAGGATTGAGCCCCACATCGGGCTCCCCACAGGGAGCCTGCTTCTCCCTCTGCCTGTGTCTCTGCCTCTCTCTCTCTCTCTCTCTCATTCTCTCACTCTGTGTGTCTCTCATGAATAAATAAACAAAATCTTTAAATAAAACAAAATGAAAGAAACAAAAAAACCCAAAACTGTCAAGATTTGACCACTTTCTCTTTTTGATAGGTGACATTTCTGAGATAACATTTAGTAAGATCTCTGTAGTCTTTACTTATTTAGGAAGGTCGCCTCTGTGTGTGTGGCAGGCAGAGTTCCCAGATGGTCCCCAAGGCTTCCCACTACACCCCAGGATTTCTCCCAGGACTGTCATCGCTTGGTGGCACCGCAGACGTTGAAAGAGGGGGCCTGACCTGGTGCCTCAGGCCCCCTAAAAGTCTGAGAGTTTTCCCAGCTGGTCCTGGGACAGGAAGTGAGAGAACCAAGTGACAGAGTCTTAGGTCTTAGGGAGACTCTGCTGCTGAAAGGGAGGGCCACGGGAAAGGGGCTCCCAGGGGCTCCCGGGGACACCCAGCGCGCAAGTGGGACTTCAGTTCTGCAGCCGGAGGACAGAATGCCATGAGTGCCAAGACAGCACTGCAGTGAACTCCTCCCCCGAGCCTCCGATGAGGAGCCGTCTGCAGACACCTCCACCAGCGGCCTTCCAGGCTCCCACGTGGCCGGCCGGGCCCGGCGTATGTGGAGCTGCTACGTTTCCCATAGCCGGTCAGACGGCCGCAGACGCTCTCCCGGGCTTTGCTTGTTGGTGGGGCGGTGCCCATTTGCACAGTGGACAACCCTGCCATCAAACCTTCTGGCCGCCATGCTCCACCCGCCCCACGCGGGGTCCCTGGGCCTCCGCTCCTTGTGCAAGGCAGAGGCTGTGGCTGCTCAAGTGGGGCTGGCAGCCAAAGTTGACCCCAAACTGACCCCTCTGAGCCTCAGTGTCTCCTCTGTGAAGTGGGACAACGGGAGCACTGGCGTCACGGGTCAAGACATCACAGGGCCCGCTGTCTGAGGACGAGGCTTCAGTGCCTGGCATTTAAGAGTCACTGCAGAACCTGCTTCAGGATCTCCTGTTTTTTATTCTTGTAAGAAAGGAAAAGTAGATTTAGGAGGCTTGCAGAAGAAAACTGTATTTTCACACATATATTTAAACACTGAATGTTCTTATGAATTCTAATCATTTGTTATTTGATTTTCCCTGATAAGCTACCATAAAGTCAGAAATAAATATGTTTGGATATTATACATTTATTTTATTTCATGCCTCCAATAGGGGGATCACATAATTGCACAAGTGACATAAATCAGGACACTTTTGAGAATAAAAGGGTGCGTTACTTGCAGAATCAACGACTGTCAACCAGTCAGTCCCGCGGTGAGGTGGTGCCTGAAGCGGGGGGGCTGTGATGGGGGGACTGCTCTTGTCTCTGGCTGTGTTTCTGCATCATACTGGATTTTTTCTGTGGTTACCTGACTTACACTCACAGAGATGCACGTATGATGAGACATATTGATCACACACATGTATATACACACAGACACACCTAGAGATCCAGATGTAGACATTTAGTAGGTATTTAGATGTATAAAGTAAAGAACATCTTTCCTAACTTACTAAGGCTTTTTAAAAAAAAATTGTTTTAAAATTTTATTTAAGAGAGAGAGCACACACAAGCAGGGTGGTGGCGGCAGAGGGAGAGGAGGAGGGAGAAGCAGGCTCCCCACTGAAAAGGGAGCCCGACATGGGGCTTGATCCTAGGACCCTGAGATCGTGAGCCCAGCTGAAGGAGATGCGGAACTGACTGAGCCACCCAGTTGCCCCCAGAAAAGATTTTTAAATTCCAGAATAGATGTAGAGTTTTATCATTGTTTCCATATGGTTTTCTCCTTCACTCTGGTGTCCTGTGGATTTTGCATTCCTTCAACAAACTTTATTTGGTCATGATGTATCTTTCTTAAAACAGCCGTAGGGTGGGTTGCTAATATGCTACCTAGAATATTAGGTAGAGGCTCAGGCCTTCACTCGCTCTCCCTCGGGAGACCCCTTCCTCCTGTGTGCGTCCTGTTGGGCTCCAGGTGGGTGTGGAAGCGAAGGCTGTCCTTTCTCCCAGCCACTCCAGCAGCAGGCCCTGCTGGGCATCTGGCTGAGGCCTGGGCACCTGTTGCCGTCACTCCATGCAGTTATTCCCTGTCTGCACCCACCTGCTGTGGTGCTAGGAAGCCACCCTCACACCCCAGCCTCCTCTTGAGCCCATTGCCCTCAAGGGTGGGTCTGCTCCATGCTGGAGGTTCACTTGGCCTGTCTCATGCCCCAGCTCCTCTCCCCGTGCAGGGTCCCCGACTCCCCTGGGCCCTGCCCTCTCAGAGTATCGGTGGGTCCTCAGGGTTACCTACTCCCGCACCATGCCCAGCACTTGGAAGGTTTGGCTTTCATTCCACATTGAATGAACGAGTGAGAAGACGTCCCCCAGTCCTGGGCAGCTCCCACCGTCCGGGGGCTCAGGCTATGGGTGGGGGTGCGGATGCCCGCTCTGCTCTCCGTCGAGCCTCCTCCCTACAGACCTCACGCCCAGCTTCCAGCAGCATGGACACCACCAAATTATAACCCGGCACTTCCATATCCAAACCTGCCACGTTTATGTGCTTGGAAGCACACCTGATTCCCAGTACTGCTCTGCGTATTATTTTTATTAACTACGAAATGGTTATATAAACTCATTTACATCAGCAATTTATAAACTCCAAAGATACAGCAATGCTTTAGGGATGTCAGAAAAATGTTATTTACAAGTCACACTCCACTATAATTTATAGAGATTTACCCCCTGGGTCACTGGAATTGAATTGGAAAGTAAGAAGAGCATTCCTAGATTCATCATTTGCATATTTATTGGCATTTATCAGCAGACATGAGGCTCCAACGTCTCCCCTACACCACCTCCTGCCCACCCTCCTTGGGCACTCCTGGGGCCCCCACTGTGTGCCAGGCACTTGACTAGGAGTAGATGCAAGGCTGAGGTCCCCCTGAGGGACTCAGCCTTCCAGGCAACCACATTTTGGGGGAAGATGCCAACAGGGTAAGAACATTGGGGTTCAGCCTTGTAGGTTGCTGGGGGCACGTGTCCCTGGTTCTCTCCACCTATGCCAGTATATTCTCCATTTCTGGCCTCACACTTCAGCTGGGGATGACCAAAAACCAAACAGACTGTAGATGGGCCTCCTCTGGGGGTGGGCAGAGCCATGCCCACCCCCCCCCCAGGATCCTTCCGAGGCTCAGAAGCCTCTGGTGGTGCACAGCTCACTGTCGACCCACCTCTGTGCTCACGCAGCAGGCCGCACTGTCCAGCCAAGGCTGTCTGTCTTACCCGTTTACACCCTCCTTCCTGGGCTGAGTTTCCTTCCCAAGAAATGCAAGTTTCCTTTGGAGCTGACTGTACTTGGGAACACCTCCCGGGGTCTCGGTGGCCAGTGGGTCCAGATAGCTCAAGTAGGACACACTTGCTTGTGGCCATGAGCCCCTCAGCCTGGTCTCTGGGCAGAGCGCAGAGGGCCCCGGGCATGAGAGGTGCTGCCTTCCGTGGAGCATCAGGTGTGCGCTGAAGGTGAGGCGGAGATGCCTGTCAGGGTGCGGGGCCCCGACCCTCCTGCAGGTTGGGCTCAGCGGCGGCTGCCGCCCTCTGGTCCACTTGCCGCTGGCTGGTCCAGGCTGGGTGCTGGGTAAGGCCGTTTGGGGTTCCTCAGGGCTCTGTGCTTGGAGCCTGCGCTGCATTCCTGAAGTGGCTATGGAGCAGTGTAGCGGAAGGGTTCTACCTGGAGTATGCAGCAGCACAGCTGAAGGCACGTGGGGAAACATCGGGGTGTGGGAACGTGGCCTTGGCAGCTGATGCTTGGGAGTGCAGCCTGGGACCTAGGGCAGGGACCATGGGATCAGCACAGGGGCCGGGGAGGCCGCACGCCAAGCGGGATCTTTGTATCACAGTAGGTGGTTAGGATGGTTCAGGTAGCACATAAGGAATTTCCCTGCGTGAGCCAAAATCTGTGCAGTGGGCTGTGGGGGAGTTGCTGTATCTCTCAAACCCTCATAACCTCATAACCCTGTAACGGGCAATGAGAGAGACGTAGTCTAATCATCCAGATTCCTAAGGAATCCTCCATCCACTTCCTCAAATGCTCCACTGATCGGTGGTTGGGTTTTGCCAGCATCTGATTTCTTGGACCCATTACTCCGAGGACCATCCCACTAGTAGTTAACTAAATGGGTTGACACATTAGAGAGATGGCTGGACATTCTCTGCCCTCCCTGAGGACAGGTATCAGGTCGTATGGGGGGTACAAGCCCATAGGGTGCAAGCCCACAGATCTGTAAGGCCCTGGGGCGAGTGCTGACTGAGACCCACGCTCAGCCTCTACTTGTATATTCCCAGACGTTGGTCAAGTCACTGGGAACGTCTAAGCCCATTTGACCCACTAGTGTAGGGGCAGGCCTGGGTTCATCTAACCCAGTTAAGTGCAATGCCCCAAGCAGCACACTGTACTCGGGTCTCTGGGTGGCTCTGCGTACACGCCGGGCACTGAGTCCTCGCAAAAAGGGAAGCAGTGCACTCATGCAGGTGTGCAGCTGGCAATGCAGGCTGGAATCCTGAGATAGAAGCTTCTGGAAGCAAAGGAGGAAGACGAGATGAGAAGAGCTCAGCATGTTGGGGTTCTCCTTGCACATCACATCATGATACTAAACATGTTCGAATACATTAATCGATTAAAGTTCAAATATATTACTTGCATATCTGATTAGAGTCTCCACTTTGCTTGGCAAAGAGCAAATGGAAGCCTTCTTCCCCTCCAAGCAGCTCGTTGGCTGAGGAGGCCCCGGCCAGACCTCCATCCCACCTCCTCTTTGGATATAACCCCCCTCTTGCCCAGATATTACTTATTTTCCCTATTTACTTTAAAAACTATTCACCAGTGTGGAAAGAGCATGTGTTTTGGGAAAGAAGGATGAGGCCAGGTTGAGAGAAAGTAGTGGGTTCTGATTTGGGGACTTCCTTGTCCTAGATAACATTTTGTTTTGAAGGTGCTTTTAAATCGTTAATGATCAGATCATTATTATTATTTTTTTAACCTTTCTCCTGCCACATTAACAAGGAGTTTCCTGTCCCATGTGAAGTCCCCGGCCCTGGGGTAGTATAAATTGTACCCCAGGAAGATGCTTCCGTGGATCTTTATACCAGAGCCAGCAGCGGAGTGTGTTGTCCTTAACGTTTCCACAAACATCCAGTCCTTGGTCACATGGAATTTAGATCCTCGAGGCTGGTTCGCAGTAAAGACATAAGCGTCCGAAACGCACATCGTTCTCTGCGAACAACTCGCGAGTTCCCAGCAGCACACGGACAGGCTGCCCCTGGTGCCAAGGCTCCTGCAGTTCCAATCCCGAAAAGCTCTGCCCCTTGGGGTTCCTGTGCCCCCTTCCTCACCACCCGGGAAGCACAGAAGGGGAGCCCGGGTCTGTGTGTCCTGGCTTCAGATCTCGTGCTGGAGACCGTCTGGTCTCGGGGCAGTCGGCGCAGAGAAGACGGCACCAGCTCCCATCCGGATGCCTCACGCCACCCTGGGAATTGGCAGCAAGGGGGTGAGAGCGCGGTGCCCTTGGGAGCATAGCAGGCACTGTGCAGGAACGCGGGCTCCACGCCGGGGGTGCGAGCAGAGGCCTTCCTGCACAGTCAGCCCACAGAACACTTGCTTCTTAAAGAACCTCGAAATAATTCTCTCCTGAGTCTATACTGAAAAGCAAAGAAGCAGGCCAAAGCCTAAAAGGTGAGAGGCTGGGTCAGTCAGGGAATGCCTCCAATCTGGGGGCTCCCGGGCACTGCAGCCTTCCCACTGGGCACACCTGGCTCCGTAAACCCTGTGTGGCTGGCATGTGGAGCTGTCTTTGTGAAATGGGGGCAGGGGGTGTTGCATTATAAAGTAAGACTTAGTGGAATCCCTGTGTATGGATTAGAAGAGATATATGCACATAGGTGTTTATTGCATATTTTTAAAAATCTCACTATGTTCTCAACGTTATTATTATAGATAACGTATATTGCAAGATGCATTCTAGATGCAGAGAGAGAGCTCTGATTCAGAGGCACTGTAGCATTTTCTCTTCTGTCTCCTCCAGGACAGAGCTGGCTGGCCCGTTCCCCCTTGCAGAGGGCGCCACTGGGTGCTCGGGCCCGGGAGCGCCCATTACCCAGTACCTCATTCAAGTAGGAAGATGACAGCGCCTTCGGATGTCCTCATCCGATTGCTTCCCAGCCCAAGATGTTCTCAAGTGCATCTGAGCCGCCAGCAGAAAAGGCGGTGGTCACAGTGCTCACGGTGGTGGGCCACGTGTCTTCCCCCGAGTAGGACTGTTCTCCTGACTGTTGTGCGGGGCTGCAGATGCCCCATCCCAGCCAGGAACCGAGCTCTGTCATCACCCTGTCACATGGAGAGAGGGCCTTGGGAACCAGGGCTCAATTTCTCTTCATTGCTACGGTGTTGGGAATCCTGTGTTTTGAAAAACGTTGCCACTGTTTTCTTCTTGATGGAATGTCCTCCAGTTATTTTTGGTCACATGCAGAATGTGACTCAGATGGGCTGCACCCAACACAGTTCAGCTTTCTTTGGAAGTGAGTTCAGCCACACTGGGTTAGATCACTTGGACGTGGCTGGGGATGGCACAGATCTGCCGGGGGGAAGGCAAGCTGTTGCTGATTCCTGACTCTGAAACACTCAGCTTGCCACTGAATGCCAGTGGTGAGGAGGACGGACACCAAACATGGGAAACAATTTTTGGGGAAAGTTGTCAAGCCTATTTCAAAGACTAGATGAGGATCTATCCAAGCCCCTGCTTCCCACATGCTTTATGAAGTGGTTTTTTTTTTTTTTTTTTTTTTGCATTGTTTGGAGGAAACTGATCAGTATGTTGTCTTCCTGATTGTGGAAGTGAACAGAAGTTTCTCCAAGCATCCACACTGGGACACACATTTTCCAGTGAGGTGTAAGTTTGCTGTGAGATAGATTCAAAAGGGATATTGTATCTGTTCCTGTTAAAAACAGAAGCCCCAGGAAGGCAGGACTTGGACAGTGCACCTTCTCATTGTTGCCACAGTCCCCATGTTTGTGGTCTGGAAATAGGAGCTCATCTTTCTGGCCCTTGTCCTCCTCATGAGGACACTGCAGTATATGATCTCAGATTCATCCGGCTCACAAAGACCCCAACACAGAATTCAGTTCCAAAGTGAGCTGTTGACTACCCTCCTCACATAAACCCTTTGCTGGAGTTGGGAGGCCTGCAAGCACATCACAAAGGTGGGTCACTGCAGACAAGGCCAGGTACCCACTTGCTCCAGGGAAGGAGACGGGGGCCCCTGTTTGACCAGCAGTGCCTGGAGGATGTGCAGCAGAGTCCATACGGGCATGCACCTGAGAGGCATCTGTGAACCAAAGGTCAGCAGCAGGGTAGGTGATCCAAGCCAGGGAGCCAAGGCTGTGGGAGTGGGTGGCACTGGTAGGGTCTCATGGCACTGCAGCCCCAGAGGCCTTTCCTTCAAGATCAAAAGCGCTTGGATTTTAACCTCTGCTTCAGCACTATCAACATGTTGGGCTTTTAGTCTTTTGTGTGAGAAGCTGCCCTGTGCACTTCTCAGTGTCCCTGGATTCCACCTGCTAGGTGCCATGGTGCCCCTCGGTTGTGACAATCAACATGTCCCCAGACATTTGTCCTGGGTGCCCAAATCCCCTTGAGTTGCGAACTGCTATGTAGACTCATGGTGTCTCCATTTTTTTCCCCCACTCATTCACCTCATGAGTTAAAAAAAAAATTGAGCCAACGTATGTAGAAATATTTAAAGATTGAACATACATATTTCTGTAAATATAATAAAAACGTTTTGTTTCTCCATGTTCTGATTTCTAATTTCTGTCCTGTGCCTCTATAGATCATCTTACTAACATACTGTGTTTCAGAGATGACTTTCAGTGACTGTGACAAACTGTTAGTGATTTTTCTACAGAAACATCAGGATGAAAAAAAAAAAAACAAACACCAAAAAAACAAGGAGAGAAAATGCCAAGAAAGAGGCACTTCGGCTGAGATGTTGTTACTAATCTTCACAGAAAAAAGTCAAAACTTATAAAAGGGCACCTGGATGTGGTGTGACTGTGTATGGACTTCCTCCCCAAACTCATCTGGGGGAGGGCTCCAGAAAGGCCTGGAAGCAGGTGCAGGGCCACAGCAAGCAGCAAGGCTGGGAGCTGGAGCTGAGCCATGCAGATGCCAAGAGTGCATGTCTGGAACACCCACGGACCTCCAGGGAGGGCGCTCTGCTCACAGCCTGTCTTGAGTGGACAGGCTTAGGCTCACCTCCATCATGATGTAATCACAAAACTCTACAGAAATGAAAAAATGATGCACCCACCCTTGGCTCTGCAGGTCCTCATCCTCCCTGTCCCACAGCAGGTATTCCTGACACCCCAGCCCTTTCCAGGATCATTTATTAGACTAATATTTTCATGATCAGCTTTTTCTTTGACTCTTAGAAACTTACTTGCCCCATGGCCTGTTGCTGACTTTCCCTCTTGGGAGCTTGGGATGATTTCTTGCCATCAAATCTCACTGGATCTGAACTTCTTGTGGCTTTCAAGGGGCATTGCCCATGATCTGGAGAGCTGTGCACATGCTGTGGGAGGAAGGGACCAGGCACCACCCTGTGTCTCAGTGTCCCGGGACACCTCCTCTAAGGACCCTCTTGACCATCTTGAGTGGCTCTCCCTAGACCTGGAAGGTGGTCTCCAGGTCCCTTCTGAGTGGGAGGGGTCCCCAAGCTCAGGCAAGGTCCCGGATGCTGGTTGGGGGATCTGGCTTCACATCCCTGCCATAGTTCTCTCCTCAATAAAAGCATTAACTCTAATCTCCATGCTCCAGAAAGTGAGACCTCATGCATATGCATAAAGATAACTACCAGTTGTTAGTAGACACTTTGTGGAGATAGTCTGGTACACCCCTCTGTTTACCTCAGCGATTCACTCTTTAACAAGAATCTAGTTGTCTCCTCCAGCGTGTCAGGCCCAGGGTTGGGGACAACAGGAAGAAAGCCATGGGACACACACTGGGTGTGCCACCTCCTTTCCAAGGGCCTAACCCAGATCACCCATCTCCTCCAAACCCTCGCCTATGGGCACATTCTCCTCATGCCCCACTTGTGTCCCTGCCAATGTCTATGACAAGAAAGAGTTTCCAAGAGGAATGCATTGCTATAAAGCCTGGACACTATCGTTCTCTGTGCCGTCCCTGTGAGTGCAGATGTGAGGATTCCCAAGAAGAGCTGCTGAGCAAGTGGGCAGGCAAAAGCCAGGGCAGACAAAGGCTAAGTGTGGAGCTAGGCTCCTTCACTCTGGCTGTGGGGCTGCAGGGGGGCCCTCCCCATATTTTCCCTTCCAAGGACTCCTCACTACTTAGATTAGTTACCAGAAAAATGAGTGTGTTTGGAGTCTCTTTTGGGAAAAGACACCAAATGAATAAATTAAGTCTTAATTAAATGCCCTGGTTGGTTGTTAACTTCTATTTTGGCTACTATGCTGAGAGGAACAATCCAAGGAAACCCCCAGATCTTTAGTATTGACCTTCTGGGGTCAGTGGCTGTGCTTATTGAATAATCCAGTTCTGTACCATCGAACTGGGTACCCAGGCATTGGCCAGGGGCAGAGATGGTAGGGACAGAGAGTGTCAGGTGGCTGGAGCTGATGGTGGGGACAAGAGGCACTCACCATAGTCGTGGGTAAAGTCACAGAAGAACTTCTGTATCATGGCAACAAAGTGAAATTGTTTAAAAAATCTTTGCCATCCCAACAAAACAACAAAGTTTGCCCATTTTTCAATGAGCAGGACTTAAGACTTCAAAAAGAAAAAAGGAGAAAGAGGAGGAGAAGAAGGAGAATAAGAAGGAGGAGGAGAGGAGGAGGAGGAGGAGAATAAGGAGAAGGAGCAAGATGAGAAGGAGGGGGAGGAGGAGAAGAAGGAGAATAAGAAGGAGGAGAAAGAGAAGGAAAAGGAGAAGAAGAAGGAGGAGGAGAAACGGAAGGAGAAGGAGGAGAAGGAGAGGAAGAAGGAGGAGGAGAAACAGAAGGAGAAGGAGGAGAAGGAGAGGAAGAAGGAGGAGGAGAAAAAGAAGGAAGAGGAGAAGAAGGAGAAGAAGAAGAAGAAGGAAGAGGAGGAGGAGAAAGAGGAGGAGGAGGAGGAAAAGAGGGAGGAGGAGAAGAAGGGGAGAAGAAAAAGAAGGAGGAGAAAGAGAAGTAGGAGGAGAATAAGAAGGAGGAGAAGAAGGAGGAGGAGAAGAGGAGAAGAAAAAGAAGGAGGAGAAAGAAGGAGGAGGAGGAAAAGAGGGAGGAGGAGAAGGAGGAGGAGGAGGTGGAGGAGAAGAAGAAGAGAAGGAGGAGAAGGGGAGAAGAAAAAGAAGGAGGAGAAAGAAGTAGGAGGAGAATAAGAAGGAGGAGAAGAAGGAGGAGGAGGAGAAAGAGAAGGAGGAGAAGAAGGAGGAGAAGGAGGAGGAGGAGGTAAAGAAGGAGAAGAAGGAGGAGGAGAAAGAGAAGGAGGAGGAAGAAAAGAAGGAGGAGGAAGAAGCAGGAGGAGGAAAAGGAGGAGAAGAAGAAAGAGGAGGAGGAGAAAGAGGAGGAGGAGGAAAAGAAGGAGGAGGAGAAGATGAAGAAGGAAGAGGAGGAGAAGGCAGAGGAGGAAAAGGAGGACTAAGAGAAGAAGGAGCAGGATCAGGAGCAGGAGTGGAGCAGGTGGTGGTGGGAACTTGGGTGGTGCATTCCTGGAATTCCACAGCGGCCCAGGCCGCCTGGCAGGGAGGCTGGAGCTGTGGCCCCCGGGGGGCCCTGCCATCAGAAGCCGCCTCCCTCAGCTACTGAAGAACAAAGCATGCTTTCCCTCGTCCACTGGCTGCCTCAATATATTCTGTCTTTTTAGGACATTTTTGCCCATTAGAATATTTTTTTGCAGGCGGACGGCAGCCCCAGACAACTGTCTTTCTATAAAACTGAGTGAGGTTATTCAGTACAAATGGAATGAACCTGATTTTTTTTTTCTGATCAAAGCAAAACTCTTTTGAAGTTTAGCTATTTGATAGAAAGTGGCTTTTATAACAAGCTGATATATGAGTTAATAGGACATAAAGATATTTTATTAAACTGCAAACCATTATTAATATTTCAGTTCTAACTTGAAAGAAATATGTGGAATGACACCGGAAATTAATTAGATTATTTCATCGTTCGTTCACATTACGAACTTTGATACACTTGCATAGATATATAGGTACATTGATAAAAAGACACAAAGACAAACAGAATTTTAATGAGTGGGGAGCTTTTATCTACTAACACTTTGTGACTTAATTTTTTCTGTTTATTCTTCCTATTGATTCCAGTTGAAACCTGCTGTTCTAATGTTGTTATTGATATTCTCTCTGGGTTTTCGTCTAATTCTGGCATTGATATTACCTTGATCGGATTTAGTTTATTTGAATTGCCTGTAGGTTTTGCTCTCCAGAGTTTTTCACTGCTTATAGACATGCAAAGATAAAACCTCTCTTTTTATCTAAAAATCCTTGAGAGACTCTGAAAGATACAGCCGTTTTCTGAGAACATTAAAAAGCAAGAGACAACAATCAAAAGGAATGTACTTCTCCCCCAGTTTATTCAAGACTTCATTTTTCTACTCCCTGCATCTTCTGACACCCACTGACTTCTAATCTCCTCAGTTCCATTGGCTTTGGCAAACTGCGTGCAGAGAAACGGTTTTATCACCGAGTCCTAAGTGGCTCGAGCTGTGGGTCACTGACTTCAGCTTGGAAGCAGCCAATTTCCACAAGAGAAAATTATGCATGTTTGATGAGGCTGCTTATGTCTTTACTAATGAAGGCGCCCAGATATATATTAGTTTGAACCCTGAGAAACTGCCATTTTTGCCTCAAATAGGCCCAAGTATAGCCTGGGTTTTCTTGTGGTTCAACCTTGTGTTAATAAACCACCCTCCAAAACGAGCCGTGCATACCTGGTCCATCACTTCAAAATGGCAGACAGCATGTTTTAGCTGGTTGTTCATTGAAGAAAAATTTGGAAAGTGGGGTTCATTGCACGTGATACAGTCAAACCAAACATTTCCCAGATTTAATTATTTTTATCCATATATACTATAGCCCCCTGAGAATAAGAGAGAGCAGCCCACCAAGTGACTTGCCCTGTACAGCTGGATTGCCAAGGGCTCCTTGGCTTTGGCACCTGTTGCTTACCTTCCTCATTGGCTTCCCCTGGGGGCTTTCCCAGCTCCCTCTTCTTATTTCATTTATTTTTTCCCCAAACTTTTATTTATTTAATTATTGGGAGAGAGAGAGCGAGGGGGCAGGGAGAGGAGCAGAGGAGGAGGGAGAGGGTCAAGCAGACTGTGGGAAGCCCCACAGAGCCAAAGCCAACACTCCCAGGCTCATCCCACCAAGCCCCCAGGCACCCTTCCCAGCTCCTCTAATTCTCCATCTAGTTAACTGTTACCAAAGATTCTTTCTTTTGTTTTCTCCTATATCCTCCACTTTACTTTCATTTTCCTAGTTTTTGCCTCAAATAATATTGAAAGCTGAAACACTAATTAAAACTCTCAAGCCGTGAACTCAGTTTGGCTGCCAGAGTGGGGGGCATCAATGATCGCTTACATCATCAATCAATGAGTCCCTCTCTTCGCAACTACAGGGGGCTTTGGAGTCTAGTGTCCCACCTGTTTAGATGGTGCTGATGGAGCAGGAGGGAGAGGGGGCCACTCTGCAGTAACCAGCGGAAAAGGGAGGGGGGAGGGCCACAGATTATCTCGTTCCTTCTCTGGCCTGTGTAGGTTTGCTTTCTTAGTAACCCCCAGGGGACCCAGCCCTTCTATGGGAGCACTTCGAGCACCTCGACTTGCTAAGCTATCCTACAAACCAAGAGCTCTCATTCCAGGAGCCGTCTCCCCTGGCATTGCTTTGATTATGGTGACACCTCCTCCGCCCAGTCAAGCAAGGAGGAGCTCCATGTGCATTGCATTTTCTAGATAAATCCTGCTTTTACCTAAGTGTCAAAGCATGAACAAAAATGAACGAAATGGATGAAACCCATTCCACATTTACTAGACTTTTTTTTTTAATTTCCTTAAGATTGTGAACTTAACATAATCTAGAATTTCTTTGGTGAGTCACATGGTCATGTGTCACCAGTACTGTATCCTGCAATGTCCAGGTGAGGCTCTCAAGGGCCACTAAGACAGGTACTCTCCTAGAACCCTATCAATAATGGCCCCTATCAATAAAGGTTGGTCTGTACAGTTTCTCTTTTTTTTCTTTAAGATTTTATTTATTTATTCATCACACACACACACACACACACACACACACACACACATACACAGAGACAGGCAGGGGGAGAAGCAGGCTCTATGCAGGGAGCCTAATATGGGACTCGATCCCAGGACTTCAGAATCATGCCTTGGGCTGAAGGCAGGCGCTAAACCACTGAGCTACTGTACAGTCTTTTTTTGTTCTGTGCCTTGTGGTGTCCAGCAAAAGAACACCTGCGGCCAAAACCATTGCTAAGTGTACTCTTGTCAGGAGAGTGGCCAAAATGGGAAACTCATATGACACATCCTGAAAACATGAAGTCTCTCACATTAGACCCATGACATATCCTAATGCTTTAATAATAGTTAAATAATCGAGTATTTACATATTCATGGAAGTATGACCCAAATTGTGTTTCAGGTATTGTAACCATCATTTGTATGATGCCTTTACTTATGCTCCTCCTGTATCTTCTGAATTCAGCACCTGCATCAAGTCTGTTGGGAATATAAGAAAATAGGTACCTACCTACTATTTAGACCCCTCTTCAGGAGGCTCTAACTTGGTACCATTCAACATGCCTCGAACATACGGTCATTATGTAGCTTTCCAGAGGCATGAAACAGTGCTCTTTCTGCAGAAAGAACTCTTGGTGCAACAGCAGAGAATGGCTATTTATCAGGAGAAATCCAAAAATGCTGACTTCTGAATATAAAGTCAAATGTGATCAGAGGGAGAATAAGTTAATGACTGTAGAGCAGTTGGCGTGGAAACGAAGGCCAGGCAGCGACAGCCATCCTGTGCGCGTCACTTCTGTGTACTCCATGACGCAGTGGGCCTTGTCCCCCCGGTGCTCAGCCATGGCTCTCCCACTGGTGAAACCCTCATTAGCTAGGATTCATAGAGACCTCAGTGCTCAATGCTGGTGATTTGGGATATTTTGAGGAATGTGGCGCTGCTCTAGTCTGTAAGCAGTCAATGCAGATGGATCTGGGCTCAGACGCACCAAAAGTCTCTCCTCTCCTTTTGGGTAGACTCCTTCAACTTAGAACCCCCACTGAACCTTGCTCTGAACAGTGGTGATATGCATAATGGCCACACCTTATCTTTCTAAGTCATCAGAGGTCTATTCTTGGACCAAGCTGACTATCAATAGGCATGTGGATTAGTTATGCGACAGTCGACAGTCGTTGAAATGTGATCTCCTCTACCCAGCTCTGAGTTGACTACAGGGTCCTAAGGAGCCAGGGTCAGTGGGATGAGAGCTCCTTGTCTGAAGTGCTGAAGGCTTATAGGCTCCTTGACTTTTCATGTGGGTGGTGGGTCAAGTTCATGGGAGAAGTTTCCATTCCTGGGGAAACTGGATTTCACACACCCTCCATTATAGAGCAAATATTTCATCTCCATGCAAAGTTTTATCCTTAGTAGATATGTGCTTCTTATAATATTTTATTGTATACTATATCTTAAAATCAACACCATGTGTTCAAAATGCAACCATATCAACTGTACTTCTATGTTTGAGTTCTTCATTATAAAGTACTGCTTCAAATATGGTTTGCTGTTTGATATAACCATTCTGACAGTGCCATTCAAAATCAGCTTTATAGAAATGTGCATTATACATGCAACAAAAATGCATGGTAAATACAAGAGTGTCCACAATTAATGCAGACAGCATCACAGATTCTATGATTACATGGAATTCTAAGGGGCAGGACACTAGTCCACCGTCTTCACGTAATTTACCTTCATGTGTCACCTGTCACTTATGAATTGGAAGGCACGATCTGAAGTTGTGAGTGCACCGCACCATCTATTGGTCTGCTCATGTGTGCCATCCAGCGTGTAATGGACAGGTCCTGAGAGGAAGGTCCATTCCACTTGTATTGTACCCTAGAGAAGTAGAACCAATACTGTTCCACCCCACAGTGATGTGTGTATACCTGTGAGTGTGTGTGTGTGTGTGAATGTGTGAGTGTGTGAGTGTATGTGTGAGGATTGTTTTGGATATAGACCCCTGCCAGAGCAGGGGCTTGGCCTTGGGAACCAATGTAGAACTTTCCAGACACTCAGTTCTGGATAACCAGTCAGGTGGCAGCTTGGAACTTGTGTGGAGGTGAGAAGTGGAGCCCGCCAGGGTGGGGCTGGGGGGTGGGCCTGGAGGGCCCATGGTGTGGTGGTCAGCCATGTGGCAGATTGCTTGGTCACTGTGAGCCTTAGGTCAGAAAACAGCACTTTCTGTTTTGTGTCTGGGGGATAATCTCGGGGCATTTTGAAGGGTGGATTAAGGGCATGTTGTAAGGTGGGTGAGCCAGGATGAAAGGCTGGGTTGTGGAGGAATGGTGGGGTCATGGCTAGTCATGGGACCAGAGCAGAACCACACGGTTTCTCTCTCTGTCTCTACACAGAAGAAGGCCCTGGGATTTTGGCCAAGCGGTCACTGTTACAGTGTCTAGGAAGAGTTTTAGGAAAAGCAAAGTTAGGACTCTTTAAAGAAATGAAGAGAGAGGAGAGAGAAGAACGTGCTTAATGAAGCCTGTCTGCACACCCACACCCTGCAAACCCAAACCCAGCACAACAGTCGTGTAGAGCTCTGACCCTGCGAAATCCAAAGCACAGTGCTAAGGATCCATCTAAATAAAATGGGTGAATTCAGTGCAGAGAATACTATAGAATTTGTGCTGTGAGGGAAGAGCCCCAAACTAAACTCTTGAACCATATTCCACTACGGAAATACATGTTATTTTGGGTTAAAAAGGGAAAAAGGAGGGATCCCTAGGTGGCGCAGCGGTTTGGCGCCTGCCTTTGGCCTAGGGCGCGATCCTGGAGACCCAGGATCGAGTCCCACATCGGGCTCCCGGTGCATGGAGCCTGCTTCTCCCTCTGCCTGTGTCTCTGCCTCTCTCTCTCTCTGTGACTATCATAAATAAATAAATAAAAAATTTAAAAAAAAAAATAAATAAAAAGGGAAAAAGGAAAGAAAATTTGAGCTTCCAAAATTCTCATTTTAATCTCGTAAGCCCCAAACAGTTCTTGGAATAGCCACAGTGAGGAGATGGGCACTTTGATATCATCCAATTATTTTATTATGGGAAAAATCAGTAAGTTTAGATGGTGCCCACATTCATGGGAGCAAGGATTTGGAAGATAGCTGGTATTGATGATAACGACATGGAACTTTCTCACCTGTCACTGAAGCCGGGAACCGACGCCCGTGGGGGGACATCCATGAGTCCCACCTGGTGTATACATGTCCTCAGATGACAACAGAGGGGGGTCCCTTGGTGTAATGCGACGGAGAGTGGCTTTCCTCAGCCATCCAGGGAAGGCAGTGTTTGAGGACTGCTAATAGTTCGGCTGGAAATTTAAGACATTAAAAAGCCCCATGTAGTCAATGACATTTTACAATGGGGGAAATTAACGAGTAATGCTTTGCAGGAGCTAATCTACCTCACATGAGTGAGCTCTCCACAGACATCGAATCGCCCCTCAGCTGTGGGATCAGCTCCTTATGTTTTCCTTAATAAGATCAAGGTTACAGCATGAGGGGGCTCGGGTAATGAGAGATACAAGTCACATCTTTCCACTGGTTTGTGGCTGCGGGCCCGGGCAAGGTCGTTCTGGGATTCGGGAGAGAAAGACAGCCTGTAACATCCCGCACAGCATTTCGTGAGCCCGTGTGCACATGCACGCGAATGTGTGTGTGTGTGTGTGTGTGTTTAGTGTAATGGTGTTTGGTGCTGACTAACGTGGAATTCATGATGATCTGAGGTTGCTTTGGAATCATGTAGGAAGACACTTGAGGATAAAATCATTGCCAGGAACATTTCATCCACTGCCCTAAGGTGTTGTAGCAGTGTGATGCTAATGTGACATGTCAACTTGACTGGATCACAGGGTGCCCAGATATTGGCTCAACATGATCCTGGGTGTGTCTGTGCAGGTGTTTTCAGATGTGGTTACATTTCCATCCGTAGCTTGAGTAAAGCTGATCACCCTCCCCAAGGTGAAGGGGAGGCATCCAACTCATCCAGGGCCTGAATAGAACAGAACGACAGAGGTAGGGAGACTTGGCTTTCTCTTCCTGACTGCAGAGCTGGGGTAGGTGGTCTTCTCATGCCCCCAGACCAGGACTGACACCCTCTACCCCTCCCCCCCACCCCCCTGACCCAGGCTCTCCATCATCAGCTTTCCTGGGTCTCCAGTTTACAGATCTCGGACCTTCTCAACTTCCATAGTCATGTGAGCCAACCCCTTACAGCAAATATTTTAACTTTTATATATAATATGTACCTATTGGTATAGATCAATACCTACTTATGCTGTATTAACTATTAGTTCCATTTCTCTGGAGGCCCCTGGTTAATACAAGCATCGGTGGTTTTGGAGCTGGAGTTCCCGCCCAAAGTCTGATGCTTCCCTCGTTACTTCATGTCCCTCTCTCCCAGCTTCCTCCTCTCGAGAGATTGGATGAAATGTGCTGCTCATACATAGGGCAGATTATGAGACTTCCATAAAATAATACACAACTTACACATAAAGTTTTATAGAAATATAAAGTTTGATTAGAAGCTTTATTTTCCCAAGAATGTCAGCATTGATTCAATACGCACCTGTTCCTTCTAAATACAAATATGTTAATAATCCAATGCACAGAGAACTTCCAGTTGGAAACCTTACGTACTAATAATCTACTGCTAAAAATATTAGGTGTTGATGACTTCGAGTGGGCTGGGCAAAATACTGAGGACTTCACACTTGCACACATTTTGTTAAACTATCACAAGAGTAGTGTGTGGTAGCAGTAATTTCCATTTGCAGTTGGGAATGCCAAGGTGAGAAAAGTGTAGTCACTTGATGAAGGCCTTACAGCAAGCGAGAGCCAGAGCCAACTCACACTGGCTGGGCTCCAAGGCTTAACCTCTGGCACACACCTTACAAAAGTGGGAGCTAACGTTTTTCAAATTAGCCAGACTCTCACATTTTTACAAACTTGAGCTGGCTTTTCCCCAAGTACTTGATGATCTCACATTGTGCCCTACCAAAACAAGTGGAAAAGAATGAGAAAAAAACAGGATGCATTTTCAGTAATATGCTTTTTTAAAAAAATCAATGTATCTATAACCCCTGTGTGTGTTGATAGAAATCCTACTGAGAAGGACATTGATGAAACCATGATGAGCTGTGCCTGAGCATTCATGCCCTGAGCATAAGGAGCTTGTCCCTGGGGGGCAGGGGAGCTCCTTTACCATCAAGAGTCACCCAGGCTCAAATCACAGTCCCACCCTGGTTCCCTTAGCTCCTCTGCTGTGGCCCTCCACATTCATTCTGTCCACGCAGACGGCACTCCCTCCGTCTGCCCAGCAGGCATGGCTGAGCTATCGGGTAGGATGGGGCACCAAGTGAGGAGCAAAGAGAGGAACCCAGAAGACAGTGCAGAATGCATTTCCTAGACAGAGATCAGATTTCAACTTGGTCCTCATAGAATGTTTCCCTTTTTCTTTTCTTTTTTCTTTGTGAACATCTTGCAAATAAGGTCTCTGGAGAAAAAGGCAAGGGGTAACCTAAGTAAATAAATGAATGCCCAGCCTTGTGGAGTAAGATGAAGGATCTCGGTGAAACAAGTATACAGGGAGAAGGAGGCCTGCCAGTATTCCCGGGCACCGCCACTGGTTCAAGATTATTAGTCTGATATAATGCCAGGCTCCACGGTGAGGACAAGAGACATAACAGCCTTCAAAGTTGGGGAGGCCAGCCATGTACCATCATGACATAATTAGAGCATAATATGTGAGGGGATATGATTACAGATAAACTGTGATATTCACCCTTGGGCTGGACAAGTCTGAAGAAGAGGGGTCAGAGAGGCAGGCTGGAGTACTGGGGGGAAAGCTCGGGTCAGGTTGTGGGATGTGCGTGCAGCCTGAGTCCAGAAGAGTACCACATCCTGCCTCTCAGGAAGGATACTGCTTGTCTCACTGAGGTCATTTCCCAGGTGATTTTATGTAAATACGATGGTGAGCACCTTGCAGGGGTGTGGTGACAATTAGCAGTAATACATGTGCAGCCATGAGTAGAATAAGGGCTCAATGAATCACAGTATGTGCACCATTAGGGATGAAATGGGGTTTGCAGGTGTGTCAGGGACAAACCCTGTGCCAGGTGTGTCAAGGGCAAACCCCTTGACATGAGAGGAAGGGTAGATGAGTAGGGGGTGGAAGTGGTGTGGGTTACAGTGAAGCAGGTGGAAGTCATCGTTCCTGGGAGAGGGACTTGCCCAGAGCACAAGGACGGGCTCTGTAGTGACAGGTGGTGGATGTGGGACAGGGATTTAGACAAGCCAGGGGCAGGGGTGCCCACCTAGAGCCAAGGTGTCAGGCCCGGGTGGAGGGGAGTGGTAGTGCCATTGCCTGCAGTGGACAGCTGGGTCGAGAGGACACAGGAGGGGGGCACTGAGTGAGGCTTGGTGTGTTTGAGGGGCTTGGGCATGAAAGGAGTCATTCTGTAGGTGCTGGAGTCACAGGACCAGGACCAGCATCCAGGCAGAAGCCAGCAAGTGCTCTGTAAGCACTGCCTCCTCGGCGCAGCCCACCCAACAGCGAGGGAGCAGGGCAGCTGGAAGGTGCACAGGGCGATGGGCCGGGCAGTGTACCGGGCAGGAGACAGACTGATGGCCTTGGGGGAAATGTGGGGGGAGGCACGGATGATACCATTCCAGGGGAAGGAGGAGTGTGGGGGGTCTTGGGTCCATGGCAGACATGAAGAAGGGGAGAGAAAAAGAGACAGGGAGACGGGAAGGGGAAGAGCCTGGAGGAGCGGCCAGTGGGAGAACAGGGAAGGCAGAGGGTTGGCTGCTGGGACAGAAGCAGGTGACACTGACAGCCACCTGGGGACCCAGACCCTCCTGCCCTCCTGGGCACTGGGGGCTCCCGCGAGTCCTCCTAAAGGAACCATGAAGGCGAGGGATGTCAATGGTCTAGGTTCTGGAATCCGCCGGATGGTCAACGAGGGCTGTACTTTCTCAAGGCTTCTTTGTGCCCTATTGGGCAGAGCCAGAGGAGTCCCCCGCCCTGCAGGGGGCGTCCTGACACTTGCACCGTGGATTGGTTCCCTAGGGCGGCTGTGACAGAATGTTACACACTAGGCTTTGGACAACAGAGCTTTCTTCACGAAGCCAAAAGCCACAATCATGGTGTCGCCCAGATTGGTTCCTTGGGGGAGGCCCAGAGGGAGAGGCTGCCCGCGTCACTCCCAGCTCCTGGGGCTGCCGGCGGTCCTCCCCTCGTACCTGCCGTGTCCACGCCCTGCTGCCCTGGCCCGCGTGGGCTTCTCCTTGCTCTGCAGGACTGCCCCTGTTCCTTCCCCTCTTCTCGTGAGGCTAGGACTCATTTAGGATGAGAGCCCCCCCACTCCAGGATGGCCTCAACTTAACTCACATCTTAACTCTGTCTCCAAAGACCCTTATTTCTGAGTGAGATCAGATCCACAGAACCAGGTATTGGGACTTCACCGTATGGTTTGGGAACATGACACTCCACAAAGAAGCCTTAGAAGGGGTGACCAACCACCCTCTTGGAGGCCCTACATCTGGCCCGCCACCCACATGCACCCAGTGCTGCGCCCTGGGGGAGACAGGGCTGGTGGCAGGTGGGCAGACCCAGGCAGGGGCTGCCTCACCTTGTACTTGGCCCCTGGGGGGTCTCTGAGCTGACCAGTTCTGCCTCTCATCTCACCAGGCCTCCAGGACCATGAGGGTCACACCCCATTACCACGGTCACACATGTCATGTCACACACACTGCTGCAGGGGCCGACTGGGAGCTCGCTGTGGGGAACCGGGCCTCCTCAGGTGCCCCCGGCCTCTCATGCAGAGCTGGCCAATAGTAAGTGTCTGTAGGACCAGAATCAGCTGAATCTGCTCAGACTGGAATGGTTACTGTTTTCAAAGGCAAGAAAGCAAATTAAATCTTTCCCTGAATTTTGTGATTGAACTTTGTGGGCGCTTCGTTTAGGGATGTAATAGAGGAGCCTGGTGTACTGGCAGCTTCCCTACTTCGGAGTGTGTTTGTGAGCAGGTAAGAGAGAGCGTGCGCCTGCACATCCATGTGTGCATGTGTGTGTGTATGCATCATGTGTGCACATGTGCACACCCACAAGCGTGCACATCCATGGACTGTGTATGTGAATGTGTGAGCATGTATGTGTGTGAGTGTGCATGTATATATGTGTGCATGTGTGTGTGCATGCAAGCATGTGCATGAGTGTTTGTGCACGTGTCATGCATGTGACCGTGTGTCTATGTGTGCATGCGTATGTATGGATAGGTCTGCACAGGTGTGTGTCTACCTGTGTCCATGTAGGCATATGAGTGTGTGCACATGTGCGTGCATGCATGTGCATAGAGTACGTTTAACTCACGGACTTTCCACCCTACCCTGGTGCTTGCAGGTCACGCCTCAGAGGAGAGGCGGGTGGAACCACGGGGTTTGTCAAACCTTCCCGTCTGCCCACAGGTCCGACAGCGCTTCATGGAAGGCTGGGGCTGACCTCCCGTTGGTGAAAGTCCCAACGCAGACAAGGAATCAGTCTAGGGACTGTCGAATGTCCTTCAGTATCTGAGAGAATTGGAGCTTCCCTCCAATTGAGGCAGTGACCAAGGTCACATGGGGGTGACAACCCCCAGTGCAGGGCGAGTGGGTCCCTGTCCCCTGGGGCAGTGGCCAGCCCTGCACCAGCCCTGTCCCAGCACCTCCACCCCCAGGGCACGTGCTGGCACTGCCCACACACTGCGGTCGTCTGTTCTTTGTGAACCAAATATGTCGGCATTTCATGTGTATATTTTACATTCATATGTTTTTCATGATGAAATTAAAATCAGTAAATCTTTTATGTGTAAATATGATTGCTCCATGTAGAAGCCATTAAAGGAGCTTTTGAAAATAGAAATATATGCAAAAGCCCAATTAACTTGTTATCTGATGCTTTTGTGTTTCTCATAGCACCAGCGTGGTCAAGCGTTGCATGTGACTCTTTAGTCCACAGAAGGTCTCCTCTCTCAGGGCCCCCGGACGTGCTGTGCACCACGCCAGCTGTGAGACCGAGCCAAGGTGCAAGGGGTAGGACCTGCCAGGCAGGCCGCACGCTCCTGTGATACACACGAGGCTGTGAAGGCATCAGTGACACACAAGGAGCCTTTCCTGTTTTCGAGGGATAGTCGTGGCTCCAATCTCAGGGACTCCAATTTCCCATTATTTTACTTGAGGAAAAACCATTGATGTCTCCTCAAAGTGGTGCATACCTACGGCTGTTACTTCCTTATGGAAGGAGAAGTTTGTCGAAGCCCAGAGCCCAGAACTGGAGTCCTTCCCAGGCCAGGGGCAGTGCTGGGGGTTATGAGCAACACGCCCACGGGGTGCCCCCCACCCCCTTCCAGCTCCTGCTACCTCCGGGGCCGTTCTCGGGGAGCCGGCGTCGTTCTCTGTGTAGGGGCCTCATGGAAGGCTCCTCACTGGCCCCCAGCACCCCCATCCCGGGGCATTCGGGGGACACCCCGTGAATGCTCACCGAATGGGATCCGAGTGGTCAATGACCATATGAACCTGGGCTAAAGACGCCTTGTGCGGAAACAACACGCAACCTGGTCGGGAAGTGCCACCGGGCACTGCTGGCCTGCGGCGGCTGGAGGAAGGTGGCCTGGCTCCGGTCAAGAGCTCTGGTGGCCCCTGGCCTCTTGGCTCCCGTGTCACTTTGGGATGGCGGATGCTCGGCGCGTCCTACTGAGCAGCCTACACAGCCGAGGCCACCAGCGGCGCGGTGAGCATCCCTGTCTCTCTTGCCGCCGAGAAGAGCCGGGTCCCCGCGTCACGCGTGGGGTCGTGCCCCGCCGCGCCCTGGTTTGCCTTCTCCCCGGCGTGCGGCCACTGTCCTCTGCGAGGTGGGCCCCGGGCCGGGCCGCGCTCAGCCCGCTCCGCCTTCCCGTCTCCGCTGCGGGGGTCGAGTCTGTCAGCGCCGGAGGCTGTTAGGCCTTTATCAGCCACTGAGGCGTCTCCAGCTGCGAGGCTGACCAGGGATTCGGGGAGGGGACCCGCGCTGACCCCCGCGGCCGCCCGCGCTGTCCACGGCCCTCGGAGCAGCGGTGAAAGCCCAGCGGCGGGGCCCCAGCCCCAGGGGGCAGCAGCGCCCCGCTCGTTCGGGCGCCAACTGATGGGGCTACGTTTTAAGTTTAAATTAGACACGTATGCACAGGACAGCGCGTCGTTTATGATTCATGATGGATAGTAAATTATTCCAATGGACTCCTCCATTCTATTTATGTTCTAAGTCTCCATTCCGGGAGCAGAAACACACTCCTGATGGGGCCTCCGACCACGGCCGGTCGGGTGGGGTGTCTGGCTGCCCCTCCCTCCGTCGACATGTTTGTGATGAACACCGAGAAATCGTGCGGCAAGGACAGAGTGATGCACGTCTGCACCCTTTGTCCCTCCTGAGTATATTTTAATCATTTTTTTTCCTCTATGAGTCTCTATGGGGAAGACCCTAAAGGAGATTGGGTCTCAGTGGGAGCGCACGGAAGGATGCTGGGACTCAGAGGCCACCTGCTCTGTCAGCCACTCAGGCCCACCCTCCCTTCCTCATCCTCCTTCCCTTGGTGGGCAGAGCTCTCCTCAAATCCAAGACCCTGTGAGGACCATGCAAGGACAGGGCGGGGCCCCCCAGCGGAGAGGGAACCATGGCACCTCCAGCCTGGTGCCGCCTTGGGAGACATGGTCCCAATAAGCAGACTCGCTGTGTCTCTCCTCCAAGGAGCAGTGGGGGCCCGGTCGTTCGATGCAGGACTGCACCTCGAGACGCTTGCGATGGACCCCACACGAAGAAAGAACCCAGGGCGTGGACGCTGGTCTAGTCCGAGGAGTTGTCTTTACACAATTTACAACACAAGAGGTAATTTATGCACGTAGCCCATGACCTTAGGAAAACAGTTTCCACTGGGGACTTCAACTATCGACATGACGAAATTATGTGGGGGTATTTAAACATGAAGTTCTAGGGACTCCAACCAGGATTATGAGGAAAAGCAAGGCCATCCACAAACAATCTTTGGGAATCAGCAATTTTGCGGATTCTAACCTCCTAGAGGGGAAGGCCGACTCTCACCTCATGTGAGGGAGGCTCGACTCTCACCTCACAGAAGGGAGGCCCAACTCTCACCTCACGGGAGGGAGGGCCGACTCTCACCCCATAGGCAGGAGGGTTGACTCTTCTCATAGAACTGAGGGGAAAAGTCAAGGCAAACTCTGAGACTGTAAACGTGGGAGGAGGAGAGTATCACTTTCTCATTGAAGGCCAGACTCTTCAATATTTAAAAACGGTGATGACGTATTTCCAATTCCTTCCCAGAATCTGACCAATCAGCTGCAGAGTGTAGCCTGCAGCTGATATCTACCTTGGATGTCTTCAGTCATTCTCGATGGCAACGCCTTCCTCTCTGTGTTATTCTCATGTCTTCTTGGCACCCAGACCTGTTCCTATTCAGGCCATCTTGTTTCCTGCACGAGTCCAAACCCGCTTCATTGGTGTTTCCAGCTTGAGAAGGAAGTGGTTCTACCTGTGTAGTTCTCGACCTCATAAGGAACTGTCAATATTGTCCTCCAGGCTGAACGGACGGATTGATTGATTACTGATAGATTGATCACCTGAGAATTGTTCATTCCCTCTTGTCTGCTTGGTTGAGTCTCCTGATGCTTCACCCTGGTGAGATGGGCCCCTGGCTCCGCTGAGGAGCTCCTCACACCTCAGCGGGTTGTCTCTGGGCAGGAGGTGTGTATTTCTGGCCTCAGTTCGCCAGTTCCGATTGTGCGTTTGGCAGCCACTCGCTCACCTGCACCTAACACTGTCACTTCTTTGGAAAGCAAAGAATCACCATCACTTGTTTTCACAGGTCTCTTTTTTCTATTTTGCTGTTCCTGACTTTTCTTCTGGGCAGGCTCCTTGCTTTTGCCCTTGTCCTCGTTCCTGACTTATCGGGAAGGTAACAGATTCTTTTCACCTTTTCTTCCTCTCTCTGTCTCCATTCTCCACCCATGTTCTTAGTGAATGCTTTGACCCATGGAGTAGAATTTTTCTCTTCTTGACTCTCTTTTTTAAAAATTTCTCATTTAAATTCAATTAGCCCACATATCGTGCATCATTAGTGTCAGATATAGTGACCCTCTTGTGAAGCATTGTTTGCCTCTTGGGCTAACCATGCTGGTGAGCATGTATGCAGCCGAGGTGTTGTGCAAGAAATGACTCACGTTGAGGGGGCTGTCCTCTCTTCCATGCTGGGCCCTGAGTGGGGGTCACTGCCCTTTACCTGCTGGTGGCAAGCTGCCACAGGCTGTTTCCAGTCACCAACCTTTAATGCACGTGCAACTTATACATATTTTTAAACACGAATGATTTCACTCCCTCTGTGGTTTTCCCTAAGCATTTTGCTCTCTTCTGGTCTTCGCAAACTTTGTACCTAAATAGAAATTAAGATCAAAACGCAGATTGGATAAAACAAAGTGAGCTATATTTAGCCTGAACTATTTCGTGAAGCCGGTTTTGTTCTGAGGTTTGTCCAGGTGGTTAAAGGTGTGCTCTCCCTTCTGGGCTCTTTCCTCCTCACCTAGGAATGGCTGGTGCTGGTGCTGGTGCAGTACCTCTCGGCGATGTCATGGGGCTGAGAGTTGATCATCAAGGTGGAAGCTCTCTGACCTGCAAGTGATAACACAAAATGCTGGTCCTTGAGTGGATATGGAGGAAAGCAGAGTGTGGAGACTTCACCATTGACTCCTTGCATCAATCACCCCCTGCCCCTCCAAACCTGCTAACCTCTCCCTTCAGCTTGCCCAGCTGGCCGGGCACTGCCTGTGCTTCCCACTGACCCAGGTGGCCCAGCCGGCAGAGGGCTCATACTTTCATAGGGGCCAGATTTGCAATGTCCGGGGGGGCGTGCTGGGGACCCAAGGGTGGCGGGTGCATTTGCTACTAAGCATGCCTCACTGTCTCCTGTATGCTCGCCCTTAATCCCTTGTTGGATAGAAATAGGAAACATTTATTCTCTTTACTTCCATTTTCAAGTCCTGACATTTTCATTTTTTTTAGATTGCATACAATTAGGGAAAAAAAAAAAAAAACCAAAAGTGAGCTCCAGACACCACTGGATGTACCATATGACTGTTCTGCTTCATCACGGATCACAAATGCTGGAAGTCACAGTGACATGGTCGCAGATGCATGGCCTTAAATTCCCTCCAAACCTGTCAGCCTATGTTTTGGTGTTCCCCTTATTTTTCCCCAAACCGCATTCTCAGGGTTTGCAGTCACATTTTCCTGGCAGCCGTGGTCCCATCTTTATATTCATGATGCAGATAAGAAATTGCAGTATTTGCGTTCCTGCCGGGAGGCCGGGCTCTTGTAGGGATTGGCTGCGGCCACTTGCTGATGGGAGTGCAGGGCCACCTCCTACCTGGCTCCTCTCGGAAGTGCTGTGGAAGCT